>NC_135646.1:14960227-15263257 GCF_053574225.1 Canis aureus | reverse complement strand
GACGTAGCGCCAGGGACCTCGCAGAAGAGGTCTGAGTGCAGGTCAGGTCAGTGGAGCCCAGATCTTCGTGCACCCCAAGAATGATGGGTCCTGGTCTTGGGCATTAGAGATGGTGGCAGGTGGTCTGGATGCCCTGCCCCGCACCCCCACCCCTCAATTCAGACCCACTCTGAGAGAGGCCCACCTCAAGCTCCCTCCTCCCCAACACAAGGCTTCCCTGCCTCGGGGCCTTCCCTGAAGCTGGGGGAGCCTCACACAGGGCAACCCAGAGCAGCAGAGGGCTCCTGCTCCCTTGCCCCAGCCTCAACTACCAAGACACCAGAGCCAATGGCGCGATGCCCCCGCCCCTTTCTGCACACCTGCAGCCCAGACCTGGGTCAGGCACCCGCGTGCCGGTTCTCCCCCCTTCCCTGCCTGGGTCTCCCCACTCCTCACTCCGGTCTCCTGGGATCGGACCCCAAATCACGATGTACACCCAGGCATTGGCTGAAATTCTGCTTTCAGAGGACCCCGACCGAGGTAGAGGGGAGCTCCTCGCAGAGGCAGGAGTGCAAGGCCTGTTGTAAGCCCCGACACGCTAGACACAGGCTCGACTTCTGCTCCCCTGTGCGCTGTGTCCGTGGGGCAGGCAGAGATGCTACTCTGGACACTTGGGATGCGAGTCACAGGTCCGGGGCCCTGAAGCCCCTCTTGAGGGAGGGAACCGGCTGTGCCAGTTCCCAGGACTGCTCGTGGAAACACAACAGGCAGGAGCCCACTGGCGTCAGGGTAAAGCAGCCCTTCCCCTGTGGAGGGTTACCCCCACCCCCGCCCCAGGGGGTCGCAGCCCAGAAGCCTGGGGTAGGCAGACGCCCAAGAAAGTAGTTTGTTTCTTTTTGACTCATCCCCACAGTCTTTTAAAGGCCAAGGCCACTTGGCAGGTATGAGGTTTAATGGCAGTAGACGGAGTTCAACCCAAAGTTTACACTAGGTCCTTCGATCCTTTATGCTACAGGCCGGCACCCAAGGCCTTTGAGCCTACAACCCCAGCTTTAGCATGTTTGAGAGAAAGGGCTTTGTCTCTGTCCACCCTCGCCCTGGGTCCTGCAACTGGGTCCTCTCTACTGCCTGGCTCCTAACTTCTCACCTCCGTTCCACCTTGGACTTCTCTGACGGTTTGGTTATCGATCACCTCCTTGGGCCTGCAACAACCATCTATCCTTAATGCCACGTTGCTTCCAGCCTTGGGAGAAGGGTGCTTTGGGGAAGGTGAAGCAGCCCTCCCCTTTGGCCACCCCAACTTGGGTTCTGGCCTGTGGCAGAATTTTCCTGCCACATTTGGGCTGTACCAGGTGGTAGATACTGTGGAGGTGTTGAGAAGATCAAGGGAGTTTCAAAAGCCAGAAAAGGAAAATGGAAGCACAGGCCTGATATCTCTATGGCCGAGTACATCAGCCCTGTGAGGCCTCTCCCTCCCGGTCTGTGGCCCAACATGTTGCTGAGGTGACTCTTCAGCCCTCCTCGATCCTGCCATTCTTCTCTCCTCCAGGCTCCGAAGTTGGGCTGCTACCAAGATGTCCTTCTGTTCCCTTTTGAAAACCAATTCACTATCTTTTGGCATAGGACGCATAGGACCTTCTTACCCTGGGTTGTGTTGGTTTTTTTTTTTTTTAAGTTTTTAATTTAAGAAATTGCCCTAATAGGAGCACCTGGGTGGCTCAGTGGTTGAGTGTCTGCCTTCCACTCAGGTTGTGATCCTGGGGTCCTGGGATCGAGTTCCACATCAGGCTCCCCACAGGGAATCTGCTTCTTCCTCTGCCTGTGTCTCTGCCCCTCCCTCTGTGTCTCTCATGAATAAATAAATTAAATCTTAAAAAAAAAAAAAAAGAAATTGCCTTAATAAAGCAATTTTAAGCATAGGGAACACAGTTAACAGTATTGTAACAGCAGTGTATGGTGACAGATGGGAGCGACACTTGTGGGGAGCACAGCACAACATACAGACGCATCAAATCACTGTGTTGTACACCTGAAATTAAGATACCATTGTGTGCCAACTCTACTTCAATTAAAAACATTAAAAAAAAAAATAAAGCAATTTTAACTCTTCAGGGAACCAACATTCATCATTTAGAGACCAGGCCCTTGCCTTTCCATAGCCACAGGATTATCCAAAGATCCTTCTTAAAGAAAACAGAGTGGGGTGGTATTATTTCAGCATTAATCAGCCCTCTGACTTCAGCCCTAACCTGGATTTGATGCATTGCCACCATTCCATAACCCTCACAATAACAAACACATCTTTTACCATCTATAAAGGTTGTCAAGGCTAAATATTAAAGCGCATAACCTACAGCCCATGGCCCAACAAGGACACTTGACATTCTCCACCCAGAGCTCGTTCAAAGCTAGAGATTTGATAGTCGCCTTAGAGGCAGAAAGGTCTGAAGGCCAGACATCTGCACACAGATTTCCCTTCAGTTTTTACCTTTAATCTAGTGCAGTGATTTTCAAATTTCAGTGTGGATAGAAATTTGAATACAGGGTTGTATGTTTTATGGGTGATACAAGGCCTTTCCAAGGCTACTACGGAGTTTATATGATGTTCACGTTACGTGTTGATTATAGAACCTAAAAATATCGCTCCTAAGATGTGACTCTTCCACATGGAACACTTTCTTCAACATGACTTTTGCCAACAGACTAGAATTTCTAAATGGCTGCAAGATTTTATGTGGTACTTTTTTCTTCGTCTTGCTACGCTGGCAAAGAGAACTCAGCCCCTCGGGCCTGGAGTGCCAGGCCTGACCCTCAAGTTAGCACTTAGCAGCCTCTCTCTGGTGCAGAGGGGGGAGAGGGAGGGGTTGGGGCCTGGCTTTCTCACCAACCAGCCAGACCTGGGGCTACAAAACTCACTATCATTCATTTCGTCTTGGCATTTGAAAGCAGAGATCTCCCTGGGCCCATCATCTGCGTCCTGAATTTCCCGGCTTTATTTTGAGCCCTATTTCATCTGTCGCTGCTTATACCTCTGCCCAGGTTCATGGTAAATGGTCTGTTTCTGTCAATGACTTTTTCATCTATGTCAGGGGAAGGCCCATTAGACAAATCCAATGGGACAAGTTCAGAGATTTTGTCAGTTGCCGTCACTCTCGGGCCTGGCTGTGCAGTGGAGCACAGACGCGAGACAGACTTGTCAAGATGGGCAGCTTCTCCTGGAAGAAGTTTATCTCAATGGAGAGAAACACGTGGTGGGTGAAAAACATCAAATACTGGCACTTCGTCCTGGGAGCGGCACAGGGAGCTGAAAGGGCTGTCTGTGAAGCAATTAAAATAAGTCAGAGTCTCAATCCCCCGAGCACAGAGAGGGGGGCAGACAACAGCCCGTACCCAAGCTGATTGGGGGTGCTTGCCACCAGCCTGTTAGCAGCGAGGAAGCAGTCATTTCTCATCTACTATTTTTAATTTATCAGTAATCAATAATTATTGATAGGAGAAATGAAAGACACTATTTTGTGTCTTATTTCACTGAGAAAGCAGAAAAGAATACTACGTTTTCCATCTGGCAAATTAACTAAGCTCCTTGCACCACCGCTCCCCTGGCTGCATAGACCCAGGCCCCAGCCCCCCAGCTTTCCTGCAGTGAGGCCACATCCTGGGTGTCGCAGGAGACCCAATCCTCCGCCCACTGCCGTCGCTTGCCCCTGTCACACCCACTTGCCCCCGTCACACCCTCGCTGCCAGCCTCATCCTCTGCCCTCTGCATCATCAGTTACTTGGTACTTCCTTCAGCTTACAAACATGCTGAAGCGCTCCTGCTAAAAGGCAAAAAGCCTCTGAATTCCATTTCCCCTTTTACTTGCTGCCTATTTTTTCCTGCTTGCTTTTTTAGCAAAGTTCCTTTCTCAGCTTCCTCCTCCTCCCATTCTGTTGAACAACTCTCCAGGGATTAAGAGTTGTTATCAAGGTTACCAATGATCTCCAAGGTAACCAAATCCAATGCTCAGTTTCACAACATTTTCCCTAATGGGTTGCTCCATGTAAGATATTAATAATATAATATAATATAATATAATATAATATAATATAATATAATATAATATAATAATATGTTTTCTTGCTTATCTAATCATTAACTCCCCGACCCCACCATGACATATGAGCCATTCTCGTGGGAAAACAGCAACCTTGATCTCTTTGCCAGGCATCCCCAGCTCCCAGAGCCCTGTGCCTGGCATATTAGGTCCTCAGTAAAAGCCTGTTAAATGAATGCTTGAATAAACAGATCAATCAATCGATTAATTACCAGTAGGGGTTGCAACAGGGAGTATGGCTCTGCTGGCGCCTAGGAAGGAGTAAAAATCAAAAATTTTTCGAGACACAGTTGCTGTTTCTGTAGCCTAGTATTTGCAGTGGTCTGGGGAGTGATGCTGTCCATCCTTGGGAATGGAGTGGTGGCCAACAAAAGGGGAGCTAATACTAATGCAGTGGTGGGCAAGAAAAACGGAGTGTCTACTACAGGGCAAGGACTGATCTAGCAACTTTCACATACTTTTCCTCACTCCTTATAAGATAGGTGCTACTATTATCTCCATTTTGCAGATGGAGAAACTGAGGCAGAAAAGAGGCTGGGGCACTGCATGGTGCAGTCAGTTGGGCCTCCAACTCTTGGTTTTGGCTCAGGTCGTGGTCTCAGGGTCATGTGATGAAGCCCTGCATCAGGCTCCAACTTCCACGTGGAATCTGCTTAAGATTCTCTCTCTCCCTCTCCCCACCCCCACTGCACACATGCACACGTATGCTCTCTCTCTCTCTCTCAAATAAATAAATCTTTTTAAAAAGAGAGAGAGACAGAGGCTAAATAGGGTGTCCACATTCACCCAGACATGAGTTTAGCATGAGGAGCCCATATAATTTGCCAGTTCTTTGGTGCTTGATATTATTAATTCACAGAAAATTAGGAATTCACAGAAAATCAAAGGAACTGAGCTGATATGGACAAGCATAAGTCAAGGTTTCCAAAGCAAAATACATATTCGTTTGGGAATATTTGTGTTGTTGTTTTTATTGTCAAAGAACATCAAAATGTCACTAAAGTCAATATAACAACCGAGTTCAAAGTGATTTTATTGTTTGTTTCCTTTTCTAAGCATACTCACAAGAGGCTTATAACCATTATTCACAGGATACATGTAGTTGTAGCATAGCCATCTGGCTAGGGCTGCCAGATAAAATGCAGGATGTCCAGTTAAATTTGAACTTCAAATAAAACATAAGTAATACGTTAGCATATATACATCACAAACATTGCATGGAACATACCCTTAAATATTTCTTTATCTAAAATTCAAAACTAGCTGTGCTTCTGTATTTTATTTGCTATGTCCAGCTACCTCACACCTGGTAAAATGCTCCCTCACCCCTCCCCAGTGCATTCCCTCACTCTGCCAGAAAGGTTTTATCAAGGCAATAAAGACAGAGAAAAGAAGGGAAAGGAGGACACTTTGTAAAGACTCTGAAGCAATAAAAGACGAATGACTGTTGTCCTTCTGTTCCTGAAGGAGGGACCAGGACCTCAGTGAGACGCATTTCGAAATAGGTTAAGTTAACCTTCAGACACATTTGAGCCCCACCCTTGGCCTCTGGGGCCTGCAGTCTTCTGCTCAGAAACTGAACAACATGGAAAATCCCTTGAATTCTCCAGCCTCAGTTTGTACATCTGAAAAAACAGTGGATATCTTAGAAGTTAGAAAGGAAATGAAATAGGTGATGTGACATTATTGACTTCTGTGGGCATGGTGGCTGGCACAGACCACTCTGAACCTTTTTTTTTTTTTTTTTTTAGATTTTATTTATTTATTTAGAGAGAAAGAATACGAGAGTGTGGGAAAGGGGAAGGGGGAGGGAGAGGGAGAGAAAATCTCAAGCAGACTCCGCGCTGTGCACGGAGGATCTCACAACCCTGAGATCATGACCTGAGTCAAAAATCAAGAGTCGGATGCTCAACTGACCGAGATACCCAGGCACCCCTGAATCTCTTAAACAGAAACCTGAATGACTAGAAGAAAGCAGCCATGTTCAGAGAGAGAGGGTAGTGTGTCTGTGTACCTACAGATAAGACAGAGGAAATGAGGCCCAGATGGGACAGCATGTACAAAATGTTTAATGGGGACAGAGGATTCCATACTGACCTGTTTTTTAACAACAACAAAAGAAACCAGATTTAGAGTAAAGTAAAAACTTCACAATTGGGGCAAAGCAAAACTAATCTATAAATCACATTCCCTGAAGTTGATTTAAGTGGTGAACTGAAGTGCATGCAAGTGAGGAAGAAAATATAAAGACTGGGCATAAACACAGCTTGGAGTTATGATCAAATTAAAGTTACAACAAAATTGTCTCCATCGATACCTGGTACTGTGTATCTTGAATTAGGGCAATGCTATGAACTGAATTGTTTCCCTCCTCAAATTCCTGTGTTGAAGCCCTAACACCGCTGTGACTGTGTTTGGAGGTAGGACCCTTAGGGAGGTTATTAAGGTTAAATAAAGTCATAAGGGTGAAATCCTAATCCAATGGGACCAGTGGCCTTATAAGAAGTGGGAGAGAGAGGGCTCCTTCACCCCACCTGCATGTACCTCCATGTGAGGACATAGCAAGAAGGTGGCAGGCCAGCCACAAGCCAGCTCTCACTGGAACCTGACCTTGTTGGTACCCTGATCTCAGATTTCCAGCCCTCGGAACTGAGACAAATTTTTGTTGTTAACCCACCCAGTCTGTGTGGCGCATTGTTATTGCAGCCTAAGGAGACTCAGACAGATAATAGGGAATGAAAATCTGTTTAGAGGAGCATTAACACACCCATTTTAAGAGCCTTATTATGTGAAAAGCCTTGAGTTACTTAATAGCAAGTAGAATATGGAAGAAAGAGAAAAGTAGTCAATAGGATGGACAAAAACACCCTAGCAGTTACTGGAATAAAGAACTAGGAACAGGGATGCCTGGGTGGCTCAGCGGTGGAGCATCTCCCCCTGGCTCAGGGCGTGATCCGCAGTCTCAGGATCGAGTCCCACATCAGGCTCCCTGCCTGGAGCCTGCTTCTCCCTCTGCCTACATCTCTGCCTTTCTCTCTGTGTGTCTTTCATGAATAAATAAAGAAAAATCTTTTTAAAAAAATAAAATAACTAGGAACAAAGCCTCTTTTCCAGTGTCAGGACCAGCTTCGGGTTTACCAAGGTCCCAAACAAAAGGACTTGATCAGGGGCGTTCAGACATCTCACTTAGAGCACACACATTGAATTACCCAAGGCCGATGGGCAGCACCAGGAGAGTATTCAGTACCAATTAGAAAGATTTGTTTTTTTTTGTTGTTGTTGTTGTTGTTGTTTTTAATTAGAAAGATTTGAATTCCAACTTTAAAAATTCTGAAATCGTTGATTTATTAATTTATCCATTCTCATTATTCTTTTGCTTGAGTTACAAAGAAAAAGAACAAGAAACTATCTCTAATCCAAGGTTCACTCATTCGAGGCATTACATTAGAAATGGGAGGATTTAAGATTTGTCGATGTGGGGTTCCTGCTCACAAAGAGATACAGGAGAGAGTTCTACAGGAGAGATGCCCAGAAAATCTGAGCAGTGCAAAGATGGATTTGGAAAGACACTGGATGAATAACTGTCTTAAGACTGGATGGATAGAGGGATGGATGGATGGATGGATGGATGGATGGATGGATGGATAAAACAATAAGTGTTACAGAGACTCCAGAAGGACTAAAATCCTGAAATGCCAGCAGCTGGCTATGTTCAACCTATTTAACCACAGGCATTGATGATTCTCTGACCAATAATAACACCCTATTCATGCCTCCTCCATTATCATCACGTGAGAGACTTGGACTATCTTATTTGCATTTCTTTTCCCAAAAACCTATTTTTGACGCCCTGAACTGGGAACCTGTCAATCCCATTGACTCTTGCCAACATTGTCTGAGTGGTCCTGATCCCCTTATCATTTCCTGGCAGCCTATATAATAAACTCATTCATTCATTCAACGTATATATGAAGTGCTCGCTATATGCTATGCACTGTTCTAAGTTCTGGGGATAGACTAGAAGGCAAACATGCTTATACTCTGCTGGAAAAAAATAAAACAGAAAATAAACAAAAAAATAAAATATATAGTACATAGGACAATGGTAAGTGCTATGGAGAAAAGTACATCAGGGAAGAGGGACAGAGCAAGCCAGAGTCAGGGCTGCCATGTTTAAAGCTGTGATCAGGGAAGACTCCCCAGGAAAGTAACCTGAGAAGCAAATATCTGAAGGAGTTGGAGGAATGGTCCAGGCCGCTCTCTAGGGGAAAGGTGCCCCAACCAAAGAAAAGAGTGAAGTTCTGAGGTGTGAGGATGACTGGAATGAAAAGGAAAACAATAGACAGATGATTGCATCAGGACAGAAGGTGGGTGGGAGAGAAAAGGAGGATATGATGTAAGAGAGACGAGAGGAAGGGAGAAGTATAGGGTCCTGTCAGCCCTGGTAAGGATTTTGTCTTTTACTTTGAGCCATTGAGGGGTGATAAAAGCTGATGTAAGTTTTAACCGGATGAATCTGGCTGCGAGATTGAGACTGAGAAGTCAGAGTGGCAAAGGCAAAAGCAAGGAAACTAGTTAGGTATTTTAATAATCCAAGTGAGAGAGGCTGATAGCTCCAACCAGGTGTTAGTGGCAGAGGTGGAGAGAATATCAGATTTTTAAATAGCTTTGAGAGGTAGAACCTATAGTATTTGCTGATGGTCTGGGTGTAGAGTTTGAATAAGGAGATACCCATTGCCAAGCACCCCTGGTACCAATACCAGAATGCCATCTTCTGCTGAGGGACTTCAATTAACTGATTGCTAGCTCAGTTTGATTTGGGATCCTTCTAGCACCACCAGTTTCTGCTCCCCTCCCCCAAATAAATGTGATTTGGATTAATGGTCATTCCACCCTTCTACCTTCTACTGACTCCTCAGCCTTTTCCTCAAGTCCAACCTAGTGTCCATCCTATAAACCCTCTTGTTTCTACCTCTCCCCACCTGCACTTAGATCCCCACAGGAATGGGAACTATGGGTTTTAAAGGAAGAAAAGGGAATGGATCCTAAATGAAAATGGGTTCCATGGGGGAGAGTGATTCCAAGCCAGGATATGGATGAAGGGAAAGCATTAGGCCACATATTGTAGCATGGAGATGATCAGAACAGCAAGTCCAGGCATTGAAAATTAGCACCTTCCTAGCTTCCTATCCAACACCTGTTTCCAGATTTCAAGACACTTAAAAATAAGATGTCCAAATAAGATGTATCTGGTTGACATCTGAGATCAAGAATAGATATCTTAAAAAAAAGAAAAAGGATATCTAAAGATAGAGCTCTTCTAAAGTGTTAGTCTTAGTTATGATTGTTTAGACAACAAAGAAAGGAAGAAAGGAAGAAAGGAGAGAGGAAGAAGGAACAACAACAAAAAAGACGGGTTCTTTCCCTTTAGCTATTTTACAAAAGCAGCAATGCGTTATTATCACATTCTACACAATCTACCTAATTTTTGAAAAGAACCCAAGCCATCAACCTCCTATATGTTATTTTATGATTTAGGGCTGGACTTCTCTGAAGCAACAGTTAAGAGGAAATTCTTTCAGGGAATGAAAAGACTGAGCACGCTGTCTAAGCAAACCATCTTCTGGTAGTAAAGCACACACTGCATAAATACCTTGGAACACAATCGATGCAGTAGATCCTGACTTCCTGCTTTTCAGATTCCTGATCAGGATTTCCAGGCATTCAGGAATGCTGGGGGCTATGCGTGCACATGTCATCGTTTTAAAGGACCCAATACTATAATTCTTGCATGTTGAAATTTTCCACTGGCTTCAGTTTTACTACTATAAACCACTAAATCCTCCAAGATTGTGCTAGGGAAATTTGGAGGCATGCTTCCAATCTCCTGGTGGAATAAATTATAAGATGTGATGAAGTAGTTATTTTCTAGGACTTGTTGTGTTTTTATTCCTCCCACAAACAAAAATGCCAACTATCACAAATTAAATAGATTCCTCAAGGTCCAAAGGAGGCTTCTCATGCCCTGTTTTGTTTACTCAGCGTTAGTGTCGAAAAAGATGTTAAAGGGCCAGCCTCACAAGGAAACTATTTCAACAAAAGGATGTGAATAGGAAGCAGGGGACTTGAAGGCCTTACCCTCAAGAAGTTTGGGTAGTGAGGTGACATGGTGAGTAAGCACCAGTTTCAGCTGTCCAGCCCCTTCCCTTGATGCAGCTCCCTCTGAAGTCTACCAGTTGTCCAGCAGCGGGTTGTCCAGAGTGCTACCTCCCTAGAACCTACCACCTTTGCCTTCATCTCAGATATCCTTAAAAATAGCTACTACAACGATGGGCTTTTCCACCAGACACTACTCTACACCCATGTCTCTTCAGAGGCTTTTCCCCACTGAGGCTGAAGTGGTCAGATTCATGGTCGACCAGAGTAGTTGGCACGGCTCCTGTGATGTTGAATTTGTAGAACCGAATGTTCACCTCAAAATTCTGAAACCACATCTGGGCAGCATCTCCACATGCTGACAACAGGTGCAGGGTCTGAAAAAGTCATATTGTGGCCCATTGTGTGCATCCACATGCCTCCCTATCTTGTTCCCACATGGCAGGGATGGAATTCCTAATGCTCAGGCCTTTCATACTGCTCACTGTATGTAATTGGGAGGCCAGAGGAGTAGGGCAGCCCAGTGACACCTTAAATAGCTCTAAGAAAGTCCTTCCCTCCGTCATTTTATGCCACCACCTGTCTACCTCTGCTCTTGGCCCACCCTTTACACTGGCTGATCAGAAATTTGGATGATGGTTGGCTTTGAGGGTGCCTGTCAGTTTTAAGGGTATCTGTCAGTTTGGGGGATGCCCATCCACCCACACAGCTTTCTTAGCATCCAGTCCTCCTTGAGGCCACTGCCACAGGCCCTGATGCTTGTGCCAAAATAAAAATATGCATAACAGATAACTTATTCAAAACTCAATGTCTTGTTAGTGTGGCAGTAAAAATTAATAGGCATCATAGTCTTCATATTCTGTTTTCCTTTAACATACCTCTGGATAGAAATTACAACTGAAGCCAGAAGTTACAAGCTTCAGTGAGCAGATTAATGAGAAACCTTGAACGTTTGGGAGACAATCAACACAGGTGTTTGAATAGACAAATCTTTCAGTTAGAAATTACATCTTGATAAATGGTTGGGAAAATTACTATGGAATATTTACATACCAGTTACCCTACTTAAGCTGCATCAATGCAGTGTCTATCCTTTATCTTAAACCGGTTTCTAGGCCTGTTTTTCACTGCAAAGAGATTTCTTATGATATTCAAACATGTGTTTCGATAGTTCTCAGAACTATTATCCTGTAGCCTTAAAACTATAAATGTTCATTATGGGAAACCACACAAATTAAAGTTTGTTGTAGAAATGTGTTGTTAAAAAAAAAAAAGAAATGTGTTGTTGAACTTTGTGGTTCATAGTAGAAGACAATGTGTGTTTACTCCTTCTAATCTATGTTTGTCATAGGAGCTTGATAGAAACCACCAATCTTGTGATAATTACCTCAGTATTAGTTCACCGCTTTAGATCTAATCTACTTAACCACTATAGAGGGGCTGTGCTGTATCTCTTAAAATTAAGAACATAGCTAAAGGCAGTCTTGCTCATACAGATTTATTTTACAAGTATAATTAAAGCATTAATAACTGTGTATCTTTTAAACACAATGAGAACATGATTTGCCACGTTAGTAACAAAATTCTAGGAATTCCATCACTTTTAGTTCAGAAAAAGATGTCCTCTCCATCTAGTTTTTAAATAAACAAGTGGGTACGTTGAATAATGAAAAGAAAGTCACTCAAAGGGTAATTTTCATAATGAACTGATGAAGACGAGAACACAGGCACGTGGGACCGTACACAAAAATACCCAGATTAGAAGGTGGTATGTGTGAGGTCATCAGTACACGCAGCGAAATCTGATTCACAATAATTGAAATTCCTTTATTCTGAAGGCAGTCAGTCTGTTTCTAGAGACAGAGGTAACAGACAAAGGTCAAGACGTCAAGGGTATTCTCTGGAATGTTATCTAACCCTACCTCAGGCATAAAATTCTCACTCTATCATCAAGAAGAATCTGTGAGAAGGACATCTACTGCCTGAATTGTCCCAAGAAGAAGACAGGTATGCTGTTTCTTCTCTAACTTGGGTCACTTTTCCCTGCTGCTTCAGGAGCCTTTCCCAGGTCCCAGTGCCATGAACCTGCCTTGGGATACTGGCACTGTCCCTCTTCCTGAATCAGAGAGAAATCAGTCCACTCCTGAATTTACATACCCATCTCCTAGACCCATGGCCCTGCCGCCCAGCTTCCCCTTCAAGGGAGGTTCTGAGGGGAGGAATGACTGCCATAGTCCTCCTCCAGCTATTCAGGGTCTGTCTTAGCTACAGAGACCCTCCTTACCCAAGATCACACTCTTTCCCGATGGCCCACAGCCTTTGTTGAAGGAGGTGCCCACTGGGCATGGCTCCAATGGGCAGCATTCACAGCAGCTCTTCTGGCCACACTGGCCAAGGCCTTTCAGGACGTGCATCACGGCTTGGCTTCTTCCTCTGCCAGGTCCTCCTTCCAGTTCCTACCCTTCACAGGTACTAGATCCAATGAGCATGTTGTTCCAGAAAGTCTAGCTCAGCATCTGCTTCTAGAGAGTCCTGGGACAGCTGATACATACTTCCACCTCTTCACCAGATTGCAACCAAATGATCAACCTGACAAATTCAGGTAAAGCGAGAGGAATGTCTGGAAGCCGATGAGACTGCAATAGTAGTCCTTAATATTTGAGCCTTTAGAAATGGAACCCTGCCTTCAAACAAGATCTTTGCAAAACCATAAAGCAAATAGTGAAGCATCACAGTTGGAATGCCACAGAGTCCCAGAGAAATGAAGGTCAATGGACTGAACAGATGAGGTATCAGAATGCTTGAGGGCATTTGAAAAATGCTAATGTCCAGCCCTCGTCCCGGAGATTCAGTTTCAACATTGTAAAAGTCCTTCAGGTGACTCTAACAGAGGGCTTGGGGTGAGAACTCATGAGCTCTAAGACACTCTACCCTCTGCAGGTCTCTGGTTCCATTACACAAGACGGCCCTTTCTCCAATATGGACATTTAGGCCAAAGCCTCCACCATCCTAGACTAAAGAACCAACTCCAAACCCTTATACTAACAGAGGGATTTATTTATTAATTACTCCAGTGACAGCATTGGCTATATTCTCCTCCACAAATCAAACAAAAGAAATTACAGATGAGCTAAAGGCCCCTTTGACCTCTCTCTGCCGGGTATTAAAGGGCTTCTCTTATTGCTCTTGGATTCCATTTCTCCTCTGCTGCCAGATCTCCCAGATTGGCCCCAAAATTCCTCTAAGAAAAGAAGTCATCTAAATGTGGGAAGGTGCTCAACTGTGGCCTTACCTGGACTTCCACAGCAGACTTCATTCACTAGGATGTCTGGCTTTGTTGTTCTCCAAAGCCTATCTAAAGAGTTACACGGCATAGCTTTCCTCCTACCTTCTAAAGCTACAGAAAGACACAAAAAGACCCCTTCTCAATTGATTGTCCTGCCTGCCACATTTTTTATAGGAAATTTTCATTGTCTGTATCTTATCAATAGAAGAAATAGCCAAGATTTAGGGAGTTCTTAAGTATATGCTGGCCCCATGTTTAGTGTCTAGCCCCCCAAAGTACCTGAAAATTAATATGATTGTATTTTCCCTAGTTACCTATATAAAAAAAGCATTTTTTAGAATTTTGTAGGTTCTCTCTGTAGAGGCCCTTTTGAATATTTGGCTTTAAATGTGGGTGGTTTTGTTTTGTTGTTAAAGTTGACAGCTAGTGTTAAAGTATTGTAATCAATATTTGAGATTATTCACAGTCAACTGGTATTCAAGGATGCTTCAGTTCTTGGTCAACTTATTATTTCAACTCAATTTAGTGCTACAAAAACAGTACCTTCCTGATAACCCCTGTTGTTAAGAGTCCCTCTTTTAGGAAACTTGGATAGACTCAATGATCTCATCTCCAATTTGATTACAACACTGATGCCAGAAAAATTGTGATATCGAGTAAAATTGCTTTGGTTCTAGAGAGCCAGCATATATTGAACCCCTAATATCCTCCCCAAAAATATATATACATTTATGCATATGTTCATGAAGAATATGTGGTATTATTTGGGGGGCACTAAATAAAGCCTTTCATTATTTGTACTCAACAATACATAAATAACTGATTTATTTTAAAATAAATATTTATTGAATTTAATATACATTAAAGATGTAATATACATTAAGAGAAGAGCACAAATTATAAGTATTAAACTCAAAGACTTTTTACAAGGTGAACATTCTCCCAGTAACGAGCACCAAAATCAAAAAATAGAACATTACTAGCACCAAAGAATCCCCGCTCATGTTTTCTCCCTGTTTCTAGCCCCTGGCCACTGACCTAACTTCTATATCATGCATTAGTTTTGACTATTTGCCTACTTTATGCCGATGGAATTATGGAGTGTGTGCTCTTTGGTGTCCACTTCCTTTTAACATTTTCCTTATAAGATTCATATATGATTTGTACATAGTAACAGTTTGTAATTTTCATTGATGGGATATAACATTATTACTGATGGATGTTTGGTTGGGGGGGGTGCTATGATTAATACAATTGCTATGCACACTCTTATATATATCTTTTAGTATATGCATGTAAGCATTTCTATTGAGTATAGGTCTAGGCCTGGAATTGCTAAGTGATAAGACACATATACAGTCAGCTTGGAAGATACTGCCAAACATCTTCCTAAAAAGAGTGCACCAATGTATATTCAGAAGTATATGAGAGTTCCAGTTGTTCCACATCCTCATCAGCACCTGGTATTGTTTGTCAGTCTTGGTTTTTATTCTAACCATTCCAGTAGATAAGCAGAAGTATCTCATTATGGTTGTAATTTATATTTTCCCTAACTATTAATTAAGTTGAGCACTTTTTAGTAAATCTATCTAACATTGGTATCCTCTTTTATGAAGACTGTTCAAGTGTTCTGCCAATTTTAAAACTTCAGTAAATTAAGACAATGTATTAATAGCATAAGAATAGACAGACCAATGTAAAGGTATAGAAATTCCACACATATACAATCACTTGATTTGTGATAAAGTCAAAAGTGATGAACAGTGAGAAGAAAATGTCTTTACAGTAAACCATGCTGGGCCAAAAGGATATTCATATGGGAAAAAAATACATTTAATCCCTATCTCACACCATATCAATGTGAAAAGTAAAACAATTTAAAAAATTGTAAGAAGGGCAGCCCAGGTGGCTTAGCAGTTTAACGCTGCATTTGGCCCAGGGCATGATCCTGGAGACCCTGGATCGAGTCCCACGTGGGGCTCCCTGCATGGAGCCTGCTTCTCTCTCTGCCTGTATCTCTGCCTCTCTCTCTCTGTCTCTCTCTCTCTCATGAATAAATAAATAAAATCTTTTAAAAATTTGTTTTAAGAAAATAAAGAATAATAGCATAATGACCATGAGGAGGAAAACAATTTCATAAACAAAATACAAAAAGCATTAAGTATAAAGTAAAACAAGTTACAAATTATGATACAAGTTATATAGTATATAAAATTTCTGTTTATCAAAAAGCACCATTAAGAGAGTGAAAAAGAAAACCACAGAAGATATTTACAGTAATACATTTAACAAAAGACTCATATCCAGAGTAGATTCTTTTAATTGCTGCATATTATTCCATTGTATTGTACATCATGGTTTATGTCTAACCTCTAGTGATTACCATTTACTATTTCTGCTTACTATCTAAAGCAGTGTGGTAATGAATGAATATACGCTTCTACAGCTTTGAGTATTTCCTAATAAATTACCCGGAAGGGCATTCATGGGATAAAGCAGAGAGTTTTGAACCACAAAGGCCTTGGAAAGATTTTTTTTTTTCCTCAGATGGGTTTTCTCCCATCTTGCAAATCTCATTCTGAAACTAATTGTCTGCACTTTCTTTGCCTGAGCCTTACCAATTTTCCTTTTTGTGAAGACCCTAGCATAGCTTAACCAGAGTACATAGGCTTAAGGAGAAGACTTAAGAATTCTGATGAGGGGGAATAAAAGGACATAAGAAAACGTTTAGACCAGAAAACTCTCTAATACTCTCTCAAAGATTTTCTTCTTGGCTTCTCAGCTTTCTAAAAGAAATTATATTTATGTCATAGTTATTGACTTGAGCAGTATGTCTTGCATGTTGATGGTAGGCAAGCATCCTGAGGTCTTTTCAAACAAGAGATTTATCAAGTACCAACTTCAATTAACTGATTAATTTTTTGGTTACTAAAGAGAGATCAGACATCTCTCATTTTCAACATTATTTATTGAAAGTATTTTTCAGATATACATATTAATCTACTTTCTTGCTTTGGTAAATACAATATCCTGAATATAGCTGATTATTTCTTTATAGGTAAAAAATCTTAGGATCCTTAAGATCAAAATTTGAATATGAATCTTATCAAACATGACACTGATGAAATAAAGTGTCCCTGGAACATTTTGCCTTACAGTAGACTATAAATTTTTTAAAGGCAAGGACTACATTCAAATTCTGATTCTGTCAGGTATAAGGTTTGTGATCTTGAGGGAGAGTATATGACTCTCAGTGTTCCCATCTGCAAGCACTCAGGTTGTTGGAAGAATGAGAATTCCTAGTTTATAGGGCACGGCACATAGAAGAACTCAGTGAATGTTCCTTTCCTTTCTCTGAAACATCTTTTTCTGGAGTCAAATTTAAATGAGTGTAGGAGACAGAAATAAATTTTTCTGATACTAGGGTGTAAAACAAAAAAATTAAAAGCCTAATATTTTTTTGCCTGTGAATCGCATCTCTCATCTGAAAGTGAAGTGACATGGAGAATTCTAGCATACGGAGATTTCTAATTATTTGCTTCCCCTTGGTGATTGGGCAAACCTTCAGGCAAGCAACTTGGCAACATGTATCCCACTTCCTTTGCCCCAGCAATCTCTCTCTACTAATTTATCTTAAGGAAATAATTGAGTATGAACAAAGAATGAATGAACAGGATATTCACTGGAAGTTTGTTTATAACATTAAAACAGCAAAAACTCATCAATAGGAGACTGGATCATGCATAGAGCAAAGCATTATGAAATCTTTAGGAATTACAGTGTAGCTTCATAGTTATATATTTATAAGACGCCCACAAAATATTGTTAAGTGGATAAAGCAAATTACAAAATACAGATATTAAATATTTTATTCCACTTCTTTCAAAAGTGTGTGTAACTGCATGTATGTATGCATAGAAAAGAAGTATTGAAAAGTATACACCAATATGTTCCTATGTCTATCTCCAAGTGTTAGAATTATAGACGATTTTCTCTTTCTTTTTAATACCTTTGTGTTTTGCCTGAATTCTTTTACAATAAGCATGTACTATTTCTATAATCAAAAAATAGTAAAGCTATTTTTGTTTTTAATTTTTCAAAAATTTAGGTGCAAAAAAAAAATGCCAACTGACAACCCTAAATTAGGAAATCCTGAAAAACCCAATTCTGTATGGACTTTCATTCATCCTCAATTAGAAAGGAGAAGTTGCATTACTGCTGCATATATCAGAGTTTCTCAATGTCAGTACTGTTGACATTAGGGCTGGATAACTCTTGTTGGGAAAGATTGTCATATGTCTTCAAAGATGGTTAACAGCATCCCTGGCCTCTACCCACTAATTACTAGTAACACACCATTCCCTTCTTCCTGAATTACAACATCCAAAATGTCCACAGACATTGCCAGAAGCCCTTGGAGGACTAAACCACCCTAGTTGAGAACTATTTCTCTAAGGAAACCCCATGTTTGCCACTTAGTAGCTGAGTGATTCGACCTCTCTGGGCTTCCACTTCCTCATCAACAGAATGACTGCATTAACTTTAAGATATCTTTGGTCCTGACATCTAGAGTTTTACAGGCTTGCAGAAAATCAGTTGGTCCAAAGGGAAAGTGATTGGTCCAGAGTCGTGCAGAAAACCATAAGTACAGACAAAAATGTAGCTTGGTCTCCTAGTTACAATCATACACTTATCCTTTATTTGTGTGACAAGTATTTATTGAGTACCTCATATATCCTAGGAGCTGTTATAGGTATTAGGAAATAGTAATAAAAGAGAAAATGAGATCCTTGCTCTCATGGAGCTTACTTTCTGCTGAGAGAAATAAACCAATCATGTAAATTAATAAATAGGAGTATTTTCGATAGTGATGAATGACATAAAGTAGGTAATGTGGTAATGGTAGCCACTGAAAAGGCATGGGGACTTTAGATAGGGTGGTCTAGGAAGATCCCCAGAGGAGCTGACACTTGAACTAAATAAAGACAGAGCCAAGCAAAAATCAGTGGGAACAAAGTCCTCAGCAGAGGGAATGAAAGTGCAAAAGCAGTGAGATGAAGAGCTTGGAACTGTATTCATGATACAATAAAAGCAATATGAACCCAATAAAAAAGTACAAAGGAAAGACTGTCAACTTTTAGTCTTAACAACACAGGGGAAAGGTAAGTAAGTGGAAAAGCAATCTCTAATTTTTCTATAGTAGTGTGAAATATGCTAAAATTTAAATCCAGAAAAAAGCTCTTGTATCATGACCTTCTTCAATAATGCAATTGAAAAAATTGGTTTGGGGGACTTCTGGAAACAAATGTCCCCCAAACTCATCAATGCCTCTCTATCACCATTTAGTACTAGGAGGGGGTGCCAAGAAGATGTCACTGAATTGCTAAAGCAATAAATTGAGGAGATAATCTTTTTCGTGGTTGGTATGCTCAAGGGGAATGGGTCCAGCAGATAAAATGATAACTAGATTTAGTTGACAATTTGCTTTGAGTAAAATGTCGAGCTTGTAAATAATTTAAAAATAGCCTGTCATTCAATTGCAGCATGTCCTTTAAGAAATTTTAATCGATGCAAAACACATTTCTCAAACACAAGCTTCTAACCCCTATGAAACCAGCTATCGGTCTAAACAAAAAGCTGCGACTCGGTCAGAACAGTGTGTGCGATGCTTATGAAGGAGAGTGAATTAAACTGTAGCCCCAGAATCCAGTATTATGACAATATCCTGCAACTCAGAAATTAGCTATTGCGACAATATGTAATGTGGAAACACACCACTTGCTCAGCTTCTTGCTCAAGGGCACTGAGAGGCTGAGGTTTCAATCCTCTCCTCAGAGACAATCAACATGCACATAAACTCTGTGCGTTCTGGCTGCAAATGGATTGTGTATTTGTTATATTTGCCAAAAGCACAGCATTACAGAGAAAGAGAGAGGGAAAGGTGGAAGGGGAGGAAGACAGAACGACCATTGAAATTAGGGTGTAGTGTCCCCTTGAGAAGAAGCACGCAAGGACAAAGAGGCCTAGGACAGGATTTGGGGATGGGGGATCTCTCCTGACTCCCACCCTGTCACCAAGCTAAGCTAGACCCTTTTCTACCCTGCCCTGCATCTTGCAATGGAGAGAAGTAGCCATCATTCCAAACGTGAGAGCAGCAGAAAGCCACCTTTTGCAGGCCAGCTGCTTTCCCTCAGTACAGCAGGAACCAGAGGCAGCGGCTTCTCTTCCTTTGTACTTCTCCAGCGCTGCCCCCAAGCCGGCACTGCTGGGTCACACAGCCTGGTAGCCTTCTCTGACTCAGCTGTTCTTTTTCTGTAGCACTTTTTATCAAAGGAAACCAATCACTGTCCAGCCCACAGCACCAGGAGATGCAGCAGCAAAACCCCAAGGACAATAGAAAGCTCTGTTCCTTTAGATTGAAACTCCTGGAGAAGGTTTTTCATTTTTTCCCCTGCTTAGATCTGGAGGTTTTTTTTTTTTTTTTTTTCTTTTTCCTTCTTTCTTTTTCTTTTCCCCCAACATTGACATAGATTATGAAGGCATCATCCTAAAATGCCAGCGTGGCAGCACCAGTTTCAGAAATAAACCAGCACCATCGGAGAATAAGGACACTCTCTAAGTATTTAACTAACGTTGGCTACATGTTTGTTTTTAATGAATTGGTTATCATTGATTATCACTATATATATATATATATATATATATATATATATATATATATATATATATATTTTATCCCTTAAATCTTAGGTGCTAAATAATCTGCAAAGCTGTTAATCCTGGATAGATTTAAAGATAATAGATAATGGTGCATTATTCATAAATGCTGTAGAGCAGGATATCCATTATGCAACGGCTAGTCTCTAACAATATCATTTTCATATTTATCTATTATTATTTCATTTGAACCAGATTGTCAAAAATTGTTGAAATGTTAATTTTAAAAAATATATTTTATTAATTTATTTATTTGAGAGAGCGTCTGCAAACAGGGGTGGGGGGAGGGACCAGCAGACTCTGTACTGAGTATGGAGCCCAACTCAGGGCTCTCTCATGACTGTGAGATCATGACCTGAGCCAAAACCAATAGTTGGTCGCTTAACCAACTGAACCCTCCAGGTATCCCTGAAATGTTGATTTTTAAAATCCACTCTTAAAATGAAACAGTACTTCCTCCTATCAATCTAATATAATCATGGAGACTGCCTGAGGATATTGCTTCCTTAACTCTACCTCTCACTCAGTTTACACATGGCCACACTCACAAAGACATGCATACATGCTGCTCGGCTTTGTTATTGACTGTTGAGTGGTTTCTAGCCTGTCTTTGTCCCAAGGTCAACCAGAAACAAGCTTCACTTTTTGTCTTCATGTAGGAAGATTTCTTCTTTGGTAAGCCTATTTAAACTCCTTTACAGATATTGAACCAAATCTGCTCAGGCTGCAGCCTCCTGGGACCTTTCACTCAGGGCTAAATATAAATAAATACTCATGTAGGACAGCTTTTGATGAAACATTAAAGATGGCTCTGGTTGTATGGCTTCTAGATTCTCTATTTTGTCTATGAAAAATCCATGGTGGTAGAGAGAACCCTAGCCACGGGAAGGGAAGATTTGTAAATTGCTGCCTATGGACCCCCTGGGACTTAATGGCACAGGGCAAAGAAGCAGCTGATCTTGGCAAAGGAAGCAAGATAAATAAAATTAGCCACTAAATCAGCTTCCCTTAAAATACCAGCTGTCAACTTTCTCCAACATTTATGAATTTGGGGGCATGTTACTGTCACATTGGGTCTCACCCAGGATCAAGTAGCATTGCTCCTTTCAATTGAGAAAGGATCCCCTGGTTACCCACATAGGAGAGGTCCAAGCAAAGCTTTGTCTTCTTTCTTTCACTCACTTCCCCTTGCCATATGTACAAGAAAGAAAACCAACCCAGGCTGACCAATATTTATTGCTATAATGACTGTAATTGTTGTTGTTTATTTTTATACTATGCTCTCAGCCATCCCTTCAAAGAATGGGGCTGCTGGTTTCTATAGGAGATTATGCTCATGCCTCTTGGAAACTACCATCTGCTCACAAAAATGAATCCGTTGATAGAGATAGAAGATGAGTCTGGATGAGCAGAAATAAGACAAAATATGGGGATCGTGCAAAGTTGGTGGGGATGAGGCGGTGCCTTATCCCTCTCCTGTGACACCCCAGTGGGACCAGTCCTCCGCAGCTTCAGAAGAAAGGCTGGTGCTACTTGAGGAGGGTGCTGGAACTTGGACTTAACAGGCAAAGACGAGAGGCCAGGAGCAATAACTTAAGCTAACCTTAGCTAGACAGTGCACAAATCGCTTGATAAGTGTTATCTCACTGAATCCTCAGAACAACCAGGTGGATGATATTAATGACTTTTTTAAATAGGTTAGCAGTTGACCTGTGCTCCTGTCCTGAGAAGCCTTGTAAGTGG
This sequence comes from Canis aureus, assembly GCF_053574225.1. NCBI lineage: Eukaryota > Metazoa > Chordata > Mammalia > Carnivora > Canidae > Canis > Canis aureus. The sequence goes on along the minus strand of NC_135646.1, from coordinate 15,241,282 downwards.
TGCAAGACTCTACTCTTGCCGGATGTGAGGGGGAACAGCAAACCACAGTCACATCCCAACAGCAATTGTTGCTACCCAAGCTGAAAGCATGAGCTTCCAGCTAATATAGATCCTTCCAAGCCAGGCCTCTAAACATAGCTGGGCAGGTTCTCCTAGAATAATCAGCTGGAATCATATGGGAATCACATGAGATACATGGAAACCTCAGGGAGAAAACATTGACAAGTCCAACAAAGTCCTTCTCCTTGCTCCCACATACACCTTTTTGGAGCCACAGAAGAGAACCTGAATGGCATCAAACACAGACTAGCTATTTTACTCTTAATTTTCACCTAACTACATCCTTTGGCTGGAAGCCAGGTGAAATTCTTATTATACTTTATAGAAGCAAAACTGTGAAGCCTTTCTCTTATTTTGTTGTTGTTTCTAAAAAAGAAAAAAAAAAAAGTTACAAAGCTGAATCCATAGTAGGCACATAAAGACCATGTATTGGCTCATTAAAATAGTAATTTTTTTGTTATTGTTTATTTAAAAATACATGAAGCTCTTCCACAGTGCCTGGATAAGAACCGTGTATAATCCATAGAAAACACAATCTTTACCATTCCAAAAACAGGCAAAATATCATAATACAAATAGGCTAAATTGACACTCCACAACTGAATGAAGGACCTGAGACAAATGAGCCAGAAGAGTTAGCACAATTCAAGCTAGGGGGAAAAAGTCTACTTTTCACTCAAGTATAATAAAAATTATAATGATTTACTCTTATAAAGAGCTTTCCAGTGATATTATTTTGTTTGAGCTTCACAAGGCAATGAAGGGAGGAGTGGTTATCTCCATTTCTAGAATCAAGCCAACTAAATGACTTGTCCAAGGTCATGGTCAGTGGTGGAGGGAACTCATGCTGCACATGGCCAATTATTTGACTAATCCAAGAAAATGGAAGTATATCAGGATTTTTCCACTAGAATGTTCAGCATAAGAGCTGGTCATTGACACAAATGAAAACACACTCATAAATGGCCCTTTCCAAAAAAATTGAAAATAAAAAAATAAAATAAATAAATGCCCTTTCCCATAATTCCCCTGGGGCCCAGGTGGAAGACAGTTATGTGCACATATGCCTGCATTCCTCCAGCCACCTTTTCAGTTTCTTGTAAGAGGTGGGGATAGATGGGTGAGGACAATGCTTACGAAAGCAAAGGGGGACACAGTGACAAAGAGTGGTGTCCTTCTACCTTTCCCTCCCAAGTGGAGGGGTCTGGCTCTCCCTTGAAGTTGTTCCTTTCCTTGCTAAATTACCATGCTAGGCACGTGTTGACAACACAGAAGGATTTTCCATAAATTTGAGTTTAAAGGGGATAATACTCGATGTTAAATCGTTAAATTAAATCATTCTTTATAAGACATTTTTACAATTTCAAACCATTTTCCCAACTAGAGCTGCATAGTAAATTAATTACTACATTAGTAGTTCATTGGTGACTCTTGTAAACACGCTTTTACTCAAAACAAATACACACAACTATTCTCCAAATGTTTGTTCACATATTTGAATCCATTAAAGTGCTTGTAATTTTAGGGAGAAACGTATTCTTGGTAATTTCACTGCTTGCCTCATTTTGTCCTGGGAAGAATTACGTTCATCTTCCAGTTGGCATATAGGATAATTTATCACAGCTACTTACATGATACTGGCTAACATAATTGAAGACTCTTTAGGAGTTAAGCTGGGTCAGGAAAAAGTAGTTATTAATCTAGTTTAAAACTTTAATATTTTTATTTTTACATATACTGAGAAGAAGATGAACTATTCTTTTCATTCCTAATGGCTGAAAATATGAAAGGTAAAAATCTCTTGTTAGATAAACATACAACTAGTCACATACATTATATCTAGTTGTGCTCTTTCCAAAAAAAAAAAAAAAGCTTCTCTTCAGTTTTGTAAGCAAACGCTTAATCTTATAAAATAAGTAATGTGTAATAAAGAGAATATGCTTTAGCAAGATGACCCCAACTAAGATCGGTAAAAAGCATAGTTTAGGTAAAAATGTTTCCTATGTCAGCCATCCAAAAGTATGCTGTGTTAAAATTCTATATGAGTAACTTGGATTATATGCAATTCAACCTTTTTCTAAATATACATACTTAATGCACAGCTGAAAATCACAAAGCACCAAAATATCCATGTAGAAGAGCAGGTTTTTGTAATGAGTATATTTATATGTCTTATATCTTCAGAAACCATTTTCTCCAAACCGAAACTTGGCATGACTGATTTGATGAGTTCAAGTATACTTATGGGACAGTGAGTATATCTGAAAGCAGAATATTTGATATCAGGTATAAGCTCTGATAAGTCAATGCTCTCTGGCTGCTATATTTCTACAAAGAATGAGGTCACACATTATGCCCACACATTTATTTTTTTTTATTTTTTTTATTTTTTTTTTATGCCCACACATTTATGTGACAGCTGTGGACACCCTGTGTGCACAGACAGAGGCATATTAAAGAGAGAGCTAAAATCCTAAGCTAAAATCACCAAAATACCCATGCACAGTGAACTAGGTAAATAAATTGTGCTGTATACAGACAATGGAATACTAAGTAGAAATTACAGTGCATGAACTATTATTAGCCTCGCAACATGAATGAATGTCACTCCTATATTGGGCAAAAGAAGCCACACATGTGAGGAACAGGATTTAAATCATTTCTGTAAGGTTTTAAAAGAAGCAAAAATAATCTATGGTGTTGGAGGTCAGGATAGCAGTTACCCATGGGGGAAAGAGGTGGGTAGGTGGGTAATGAGGAGTCTTCTTGAGAGCCTGATATATTTTATTTCTTCATCTGTGGGCTGCTTATATAATCTGGTTTCACTTTGTGAAAATTCATCCAGCTATACACTCAGAATTTCTGCACTTTTCTGTAAGTTAGACTTCAATAAAAATATTACTTAAAAAGTAATAATAAAAATACAACTATGATAGCTCTCTCCCAAAAAAGCTGATGCAAGGTGCTGCATAGGATTCAAGTAGGGGAGCAAGAGAGCAGAGCCCTCTGTATTTTGGGGAGATTCAAGGAAATAGGCATTCACAATCACGAGCAGAGCCCTCATCTTCTCATGCTGTGTGGTAAACAAAAGATTGCCACTCAAAGAAAGGGAAAGCCCATGGTGTCTCTGAGCCAAATGTCCTCTAGTGTGTGTTTATTCAGCTTAGCCATCACCGAGTCACACACAGCCAGGGATTCCTGGGAGGGGATGTCCATGGTTCTAGTTAGATGAACTGTTTGCCAAAAGTGTAGACAGCCTCACTCTCTAGAAGAGCCTTTGCTGGCTTTTGGCAAAACGACCTGGTTGGGAAAAAACACACTCTGCAACTACCTCTGAGCATGACTCGGATTTGAGAGCATGTTATAAAAGCAAAATTCTCATTCTGCTGCCAGAATTAAGAAGTTCAGCCTTTTTACTTGGCATAAACTTTCTTCAAGAAATGTACCAAAGCTGATGTATTATGGTCCAATTCCACTTGGGGAACATGGAGCTCTGCCGTCTTCACCCAGACTGTTGCTCTACATGGAACCGAGAATCTCTGGTGAGCAAGACAGGGGAATTCACAAATGGGCAAACAAAGCCAATGCTGAAATTGGGATTTGGGGGCAAACGCTGGTATAAAAATGGACAACCAGAAGAGGCGATAGATAAATACCCTGTCATCCAGCAGGAATAGGCAGGAGAACTGAATGTCATTCCCAATTCTGGCTCTGTTGTCTCTGTATCCTCTATAAATTATCTTACTTTCCTGAAAAATGGGTATGTAATGCTTTCTCTAAGTGTAGGCAAGAAATGCTGATGGTTTCGGGGAAAGACAAGACTCTGGCATGCATCCATGCTGTGCTGATGAGAAATATCTTTATCAAGCCTGACATTACCATGATTGTGACCCTCTGGTTTCTGGCAAGAACACACTAGATCTGTAATCTTTAGTTCTTCTTCTAACCCTATTACTTATTTGTAATGTCATCTTCACTACTAATTTAAACTCTCTGGGCTACAAATACTGTGCCAAGTGAAATTGCCCTTATCTTTCTTCAAACACTCAGAGGAGCAGGATAAAGATGCCTGTACATTGCTTTGGCCATTCACAAACTTAAGTGATTCTGTGAACATGAAGGCCAGCCTTGATTGCTGTGCCCTCCGTCCCATCTCCTTGTATAAGCCCTGCCCAACTCCACCAGGAGGATTGAGTCCTGCCTTCCATAAGAGATGGGGTAGGGCATACAAATCTCCTGAGTTATGAAAAAGTTGGGTCATTCTTAATATCCTTTCATTTTTGAATCAGTTACCTCTAGCTGCTACCCAGACTTGCCAGAGTTTTGACCCTCTGGTATTTTCCCTTTCTTTGACTTAAAGTGACTTTACAAATTCCCAATTAGATAAATCCAAGTTTTGAAGAAGTGATAATTGCTACATCATGTAAAAAGCAATTTTAATACATATTTTTATCATGTTTTTGTAGGAGCAGAAGGATAGTTATGACCATTAACAATTTAAAAAGAGGAACATACTTCACAATTAAAGTGTTGGAAGTTAGAGCTCAGAGAAGGTCAATAAGAAATAAATAAATAAAAGTATTGCTGAGACTGTAATTTGAGCAAAGGTGAAAGTACCGTTCAATTTCACCCCAAAAAGGTGATTTTACATCCACACGTTTTAGGGAACATATCCATGGTGAAAGTGAGCTACCCCTGTAGATTACATTCCTCCAGCACTTCTAGTAATGCCAATGCAGTATTGCGAAAACAAATGCTTCTCTTAGTCAAGCATGTAATCACATATTTCCAGATGAGAGGCACAAAAAATGATTAAAGGTTTGGGAAATTGGACCCACACAGAAAGACTAATGGAATTGGCTTCATATATCCTCAAGAAGAAGAGAAGATTGGTAGGAGAGGGGGGCTCTCAACCCTGTATGTGAAGGAATATGTGCAACCAGGGGTTCCATGGGATAACTGGAAATAAAAGCAAGATCATGAAAGAACAACTAGATATACCTAATTTACATTTTAACAAAAATTTTAAATCTTTGAATTTTTAAGTTACAGGGATACTCAGAACGTTTTCTAACAAATACCAAAAGAATGCTTGAGTCTGCCTATAAACTTTGGAGCAAAATTATATCTGGTTTCTTTTCTGGATTGGTTTGGTTAGCAGCAGAGAGAAGACCAAAAGAACTTGGAGGAGTACCACTAAAAACTATAGTTTCAGAGTCTTGACTACCATGAAGCTCAACAAGAGGGTAGCAGTCTAATCAGAAAATAAGAGTGACCTTCAATGACCATCCAAATGTCATCACAGGTCTACATCATGTACTCAAACAACAGAGCTGCCCTGAACCGATCAGCTCCACAAAATAAGTTCTTTAACTTGACTTTCCTATTTCTGTAAATGATGTCACCTCTTTTTCAGTCATCCTGGCATGACACTTCAGAGTCATTTTAGACTCATCTGTTTCCCGCGTTCCTCACTGGCAGTCTGTCAACAATGCCTGTTGAGTCTTCCTTCTGTCTTTTCCATCTCATAGCCCTCCCTTCCTTTCCATTCCCAAGGCCAGCATCCTAGTTCAGGTGATCACTGAGACATATCAGTTAAAAAAATTAATAATTTGTGCAATTCCTGTCTCTTATATCCCAAATTCTCCCTCAGTATTTCTCAAAGGGTAGCCTGAAGATCACCTCTGAGAAAATCACCAAGTGAGTTTATTAAAAATGCAGAATTCCCAGACCCCAGACTTGTATCTTAAAATATCTGGCGTTGGCTCTCAGGGATCTGAATTTTCAATATCCCCATGTGATACCTGTGTACCCTAAAGTTTTAGAGACTCTCTTCTATCAATTCAGCTGACCTGCAGTGTATTCATTTATCCAACAATATGAGCCACAAAAAGCTTTTCATTGAGCTATTCCATACTTTTTTTTTCCCATTTATTTATTCATGAGAGATACACAGAGGCAGAGATATCAGCAGAGGGAGAAGGAGGCTCCCTGCGGGAAGCCCAGTGCAGAACTCCATCCTAGGACTTCAAGATCACTATCTGAGCCCAAGGCAGACACTCAACCAATGAGCCACCCAGGTGCCCCCATTCCACACTTTAAATAGTCTTAAGTGAAAAAAAAGTCTTAAATGTGTTCATCAGTAGTAGAAAATATAAATAAAATGTGATGTGTTCATACAATGGGTTACTATACAACAATAGAAAGAGCCAACTACTGCTATACACAACAATGTGGATAATTCTCACAGGCAACAATGAGCAAAAGAAACTAGACATAAAAGTGTCTATACAGGATGATTCCATTTATATGAAATTTAATAACAGACTACAATGGTGGACATAATAGTAACTTAGGTAGAATCACAAAGGGCACTTTCTGGAATGCCATAATTGTTCTATAGTTTAACCATGGAAATATTTACATGAATGTGTATGTGTGCATATGTGTGCATTAAAAAACATTTATTGTAATTTATGCACTTCTATATGTGTAGGTCTTTTTCTCAATAAATATAATAAAAATAAATAAGTGCAGTTACAGTTTTCTGAAAGAGAAGGAAGAAAAAAGAAAAGAAGGAAGGAAGGAAGAAAAAAGAAAGAACAGAGAAAGAAAGAAAGAAAGAAAGGAAGAAAGAAAGAAAGAAAGAAAGAAAGAAAGAAAGAAAGAAAGAAGAAAGAGACAGAAAGAAAGAAAGAAAATGGAGGAAGGGGAGAGAAAAAAAGAAAAACCTTAAATCATCATTGCCTGCAAGGTAAAGTTCAAATTTCTTAGCATATCTTGTAAGACCTTCCACAATATATTCATAGCCTAATTTTTCAAACTAAAGTCCCACCACTTTCCTCAGGTAAAAACTCCTTTCTAGGAGTGCCTGGGTGGCTCAGTCAGTTAAGCATCCGACTTTTGATCTGGCCTCAGATCTCCATCTCAGGGTCATGAGTTGAAGCGCTGCATTGGAAGCCTATCTAAAACAAAACGAAACAAACAAACTACTCCTTGCTAGTCAGACTGACCTACTTGTGTTTGATTTTATTGAATAAAACTCATGGTTTCTTATCTTTCTCTTCCCCTTCTCTTCTTTCATCTTCTTTTGCAATTACATCTCATTCACCTAGAATGTTATTTTTTTTCCATCCAAATCTTAACTACACATGACAGTCCCATCCGGTTTCCTCATGACTCCTTTTCCTGATCACTTGTTGTGGGTTGAATTGTGTTCTCCAAAAATATATGTCGAAGTTCTAGCCCTTGGTACCTGTGAATGACCTTATTTGGAAATAAGGTCTTCGCAGATGTAACTAGTTAGGATAAAATGATATTAATGGGATGGGCACTAAATCCGATGCCTGATATCCTTAAAAGAATGTCATGTGAAGACATAGAGACACACCAAGAGTGGACTGCCATGTGAAGATGAACACAGAGATGCATTCATCAGAATCCAGGAAAGAGGCAAACAAGGTTTCTCCCCTAGAGCTTTCAGAGTGAACATCGCAACACCTTGACTTTAGACATCTAGTCTCCAGAACTATGAGAGAATAAACTTCAACTGTTTTAAATCACCCAATTTATAGTAATCTGTTATGGCAACCCTAACAAACTATTCCACCACTCCTATTCATGGTCACCCTCTCTTCTCAACTTCCATAGCTCCTAAATTCTAAGCAAATCATTTGGCCTGTGGTAGCCAGCCTCCCCATAGTGCTGCCCACCTCGTGGTATATGTATGTGTAGCTCCCTCCCATACTGAGAGGGCTAATCATTCCAATAGCATATGATGGAAATGATGTGTGATTTCTCAGGCTGGGTCATAAAAGACTGCAGCATCTGCCTTGCTCTCTTGGACCATTCAGTCTTTGGAGAAGCCAAGTGCCATGTCATTAGAACGTTCAGGAAACCGTAGGGAGAAGTACACATGGTAACAGTCATCACCAACTCCCCATTTATGAAAGTGAGCCAACTTGGAACCATATCCTCTAACCCTAGTCAAACCTTCAGATGACTGTAGCCCTGGCTGAGATCTTGACTGTAACCTTGTAAGAGTCCTTGAACCAGAACCACCTACCTAATCTACTTCTGAATTCAAAGCCATGGAAACTATGTGAGATAATAAATACCTATTATTTTAGGCCACTAGGTGATGGGGCAATTTTTTCAGCAGCATTAGATAAATAATACAACTCGTTATCATATACTAGCACATATTTCTTAACTCTTCTTGGGAAAATCTTTACTTCTCAACCCGGTTGCAAACTTTTCAAGGGCAGGTATCATTTCTTATGTTTCTTTGCACCCTTTACCATGTCCAACAATTTTATCTCAATACTATGTACCCTAATAGATAAGCTTTCAGAATTTTGCATTGAGCCAACAATAGCTCATATTCCATATCTCTCACTTAAAGATCAAATTTATGGAAACTTCCATCACAAGTAAATCGCATAAGAAAAATCTGCACTTGAAGCCATTTTGAAGCCATGCTTTTTTGTCTCCCACCCATTTCCCTGCTTCTCTGTTGTTGCTTGTTGGCTTCTGAAATGTAGGTCACCTCCAGTGGCATGACCTAATTAGGAAATGTAATTTAAAAGAAAGAAAGAAATCCTCTGAGATGGTGGATTTGAAACAAAGAAAAGTGGTTCTTTCATTTTATGTTTTTGGCAATAGCTTCCTTACTAAAGTTATCCCCTTTCCACCCCCAAGCTACACAATTTGTAAAGCACAAAAAAGAAAGGTAGAAATGAGTTCAGGAGCAGCTGGAAATGATGAATTTATAATGATCACAGAAGGAGTAAGAGTAAGCTTTATTTCACTAAAGTGGCTCTGTGGGGCTGCTTCTTGGCAGCACAGTGATGAGACTTGGGAGGGAGAAGTATTGGTGATGCTGATACAAAGCATCACATGCTCTCAGGATGGGAGGACACCTTATAGTTCATCTAATCTAACTGCTCAGGAAATGCTCCGACACCTGTTGTTGTGTTTATAACACAGCAAAATGCCATATACAAAGCATCCAAACAATAGAGGTTTTTTTTTTCCTTCATACACTTGTCATCTTGTTTTAGAAAAGAGAAAGAGTAAGTAAGCTAAGTAGATTTTAAGGGATCATTACAAAATTAACTTCTGGGGGATGTCACTGGGCCACATTGGATTCCATCCATCTCCCTCACCTCTTCCTTTCAGAGGCATGATGTTGGGTTCCTGTAAAATGCCTAAGTGCTTTCTGAATCACCCCCAGAAACACTTAACTATACTGATCATAATTGAATACATTATTAATTATTTCTTTGAAAACTGATATTCCATGTTTATCATTAGACAATTCCATTTATCTAGCAAAACTCAAAAGCCCACAAGGTGTATGAGCTGCATGATGGCTGACATTTATTAAAGTGGAAACTATTATATTATCCCATTTTACAGAAGTACAGAAGGTTAAGTATCTTACCTAAAGTCAGACAGCAAAGAAGAGATAAAGCCAAGAAGAAAAATCCAGGCAGTCTGATCATAGAAGCTGCACTCTTAATACATAACCTTAACTAAAAAAAAAAAAAAAAAAAAAAAAACTATATTCTTCATCTACTTGGGATCAAAGGGCATTTACTGCATAGGCAGCATATCTGTTTCTCTCTGCAAGCACCTTCCTGATTGCAGGAAAGAACCTCAGTCATATTTAGCCTTCTTTCCATCCCAACACAGCCATGGGAAATGTCACACTGATACTCATGGTTCATGCACAAGTTACTCTCCCTGTTGCTGAACAGGGCATTCTGATATGCTCTCCTACTGATAATCACTCCCTAAAGTTAAGGAATTCCACTTTAGGCATGACAGTGTGAAGAGCTCTATAGACCTACTCCTCCGGCAAAACTGGTTAAAGTTATTTTTAAGAACATGATTTAAAGTTTGGGGAGATGTTTCTATTGGTATATAGCAAAGGAAGAAAAATTCATTCATAAAGATACAATAATACTCTGTAAGAACTATAAGAGATAAGAGTATTTGAACCAAGACCCACATCATTCCTCCCATATCCCAGCCCAGTAAGGTAGACTCCACTCCAGACTGCTATGGTCAAGAACACAGGACTCCTCCTCCTTCCAGCTATCAGTCAGAGACTGTTTCCCTGAGACAGGCAGGACTGTGGCATTTCTCACCTTCCCTCAGCCACTGTTGATAAAGCTAAATACCAGGTGAATATGGCCAAGAGTTATGGGTATCCTTCTTCTACCCAGCCCCAACTCATGGCATAGGGGCTCTACCTTGGTCACAGTGCTGCTCAGAATCATGTGTCCCCAGTCATGTTTCTCTGGCTCGGTTCCATACCAAGAGAGGCAAGCTGAGGAGATTTGGGGCTGCTGCCCTTCCCTTCCATCAAGTATTCAGCATATAAAGCAGGGTTATCCCTCAGAAAGGAGCACACCATGGTCCCTGCCTCGACCACCAGAACTGTGGCTCACAGATTTTGCCTGGGAGATGTAGAAGACCATAGAACATAGAGCTCCAAATCTTTCCCCAAAGAAGCAGACATTTGCAATAGAGTGTGAAGAAATTTAAACCTAAGGCTGCTCTCAAAATAGTGGAAGTTATGGAGAAAGGTAGTTGGGAGAAGATTGATAGAGTCATTGGAGACATAGAGTAAACTGCAGGACAGCTAGTTTACTGTAGAGAACCAAGTGAAAGAGACATCTTACCCTCTGGGGTAAGAACAAATTGCAAACACCTGACCTCAGAATTTTCCCTTCAAAGGAACCTGAATTTGATTGGATTAGTCTGTGAAGCGATTTATGCCTCAGGGCATTGTTGAAAACAGCAGAGCAATCAGCCAGCAATTAATTGAATTTAATAGCTAAGTGTAGTCAGGAAAAGAGTCAAGGAGAGCCCCACCAAAACCAGTCATCCCAGAATGACGGTAAGCACTGCACCCCTAAAAGAGCAGCATTGACACTGTAGGAGGGGTCAGATGGTGGGGGGGAAGAGATCTCACTAAAATAATCCAGCCAATCACCAAACAAGTTAACAAACAAATAAAAATAACAATGCCTGGAGAGACTAGCACTTAGAATTGTACAATACATTATCTAAAACACCCGCTTTCTAACAAAAAATTATAATATATGCAAATAAACAATAAAGTATATCCTTAAGTGCTTCATACAAAACAGGCACAGAAATGGACTGAGAGTAACCAGGTGTTGGATATAAAAAGATTTCAAAGTAGCTATTATAAATATGCTCAAAAAACAAGAAAACTATGGTTAAATAGGTAAAAGTAGACTGATAATATTGAATCAAATAGAGAATATCAATAAAAGATAGAAATTTTTTTAAAAAGAAACAAATGAAAATTCTTGAGTTGATAAGCATAATAACTGAAATAAAGAATTCACTAGAGGGGCTCAATAGCAGATTTGAACTGGCAGAAGAATGAGCTAACTTAAGGATGGATGGATAGAGTTTATGCAATCTGAAGAAAATTTAAAAAAAACAAAGAAAAAAATGAACAGAATGTCAGAGAAATGTGGGATACCATTAACTGCAACAACATAAGCATAATAGGAGTCCCAGAAGCAGAGTAGAGAAAAGGAGCAGAAAAAATATGTAATCTATACACATCCAGAAACCACAATTAACTCCTAGGATAAACACAAAGAGATCCACAAATAGTAAAAATGCTAAAAGCTAAAGACAAATCTTGAAATTAGAAAAAGAAAAATGACACATAATATATAAGGAAACTCCAAAAAGATGAAGAGTTGAGTTCTCAAAACGTTTCTGAGAGGTCAGAAGGCAGTAGGCTAACATATTCAGAGTATTCAAATAAAAACCTTTCAAACAAAAACCCTATACCCAGCAAAACACCCCTTCAAAAACAAAGGCAAAATAAAGACCCAGATAAACAAAAACAAAGATACTGTTGCTAGCAAACTTGTCTTACAAAAAATACTAAAGGACATTTTTTTTAAAGATTTTATTTATCCATTCATGAGAGACACAGAGAGAGAGAGGCAGAGACACAGGCAGGGAGAGAAGCAGGCTCCATGCAGGGAGCCCGATGTGGGACTCTATCCTGGGATTCCAGGATCATGCTCTGAGCCAAAGGCAGATACTCAACCACTGAGCCACCCAGGTATCCCCCGAAGGACATTTTTTAGGCTGAAAGCAAATGGCCCAAAACAGTCATTCAAATCCATGCTAGAAAATAAAGAGGGCTGGTAAAAATTATTATGTAATTCTAAAAGATACCATACAGGTACACCTAGGTGGCTCAGCAGTTGGGCATCTGCCTTCAGCTGGGGGCATGATCCTAGGGTCCTGGGATCAAATCCCATGTCGGGCTCCCTGCATGGAGCCTGCTTCTCCCTCTGCCTATGTCTCTGCCTTTCTCTCTGTGTCATTCATGGATGAATAAATAAAATCTTTTTAAAAAATACCGTATATGCATATTTCTTTATCCTTTCTTCTCTCAACTGATTTTAAACTCAATTGCATAAAATAATATTCATGTAGTACACTGGCAAGCCTACAACATATAGAAAAGTAATATATTTGCCAGTAACAGCACAAAGGAGGTGGGTGGGAACAAAACTATTTGGGGCTAAGGAAAGTTTCAGATGGTAATTCTTCAAAAGATTCAAAAGAACAAACGCAAAGAATCAGGAATTTTAAAAACCAAGCTTAATATAACAAAGGCTATACAAATATCTTGCCCTTTCTTCTCTTCTCTCGAAAAAAAAAATATTTAAGAATAAAAATAACAAAAGAAGTGAAAAACTTATAACCTGAAAACTACACAACATTATTATAAGATAGTGAAGATCTCAATAAGTGGGAAACCATTCCATATTCATGAATAGGGAGACTTAATATGGTTAAGATAGAAATATACCCCAAACTGATCTATATTTTCAATGTAACTTATATACCAACAAACTCCCATATATCCTTCTCATAGAAATTAACAGACTGATCCTAAGATTCACAGAGAATTGGAAGGGATCAGAGTAGTCAAATCTACCTCAAAAAATAAAAAATTTGGAGGACCCACACTCTCCAATTTCAAGACTTATTACAAAGCAACAGTAATCAAAACAGTGTGATACTGGCATATAGATAGACATAGAGATCAATGAGATGCAAGTGAGAGTTCAGGGGTGCCTTGGTGGCTCAGTCAGTTAAACCATCCAATTCTTGATTTCAGCTTGGGTCATGATCTTGGCATCATTAGATCAAGTCCCACCTGGAGATCTACACTGTCCAGTCACTCCATAGAGAATGATTTGGATTCTTTCTCTCCCTCTCCCTTTCCTACTACCCCCCTTCTCTCTCTCTCTCCCTCTCAAAAGAAAAAAAAAAAAAAGAAAGAAAAAAAAAACCTAATTATTTAAAAATTAAAAAATAAAAGTAAGAGTCCAGAAATAAACCCCCGTGTCTCTGACCAACTGACTTTTGAAAAGGGTGCAAAGACCATTTAATGGGAAAAGAGTAGTCTTCTCAACAAATGAATAGTCACATGCAGAAAAATACCATAGTATCCTTACCTTATATCATATACAAAAAATTAACACAAAATGGGACAAAGGCCTAAATGTAAAAATGAAAATAATAATATTTTAGAAGAAAATATAGGAGCAAATCTGCATGACTTGGGATTTGGTCATGGATTCCAAGATAGATAATAAAAGCATGAGCAAGAAAAGAAACAAATAGGTAAATTAGACTTCAAATTTAGAATAGCTGTGCCTCAAAGAACATAATCAAGATGGTGAAAAGACAACTCACAGAATGGAAGAAAATATTTGCAAACCATGTATCTGATAAGGAAATTGTATCCTGAATATATAAAGAACTCTTATAATTCATTAAGAAAAAGACAACCCAATTTTAAAATCAGAGGCAAAGAGTTTGAATAGATATTTCTCCAAAGAGGATGTTCAAATGTTCAATAAGCACATGAAAAGATACTCAACACCATTAATCCTCAGAGAAATACAAAACAAAACCACAAGAAGACACCATTTCACACCCACTAGGATGGCCACAATCAAAAAGCTAGCTTATAACAAATGTTAGTGAGGATATGGATAAATTGGAACCCTCATACTCTGCCAGTAGGAATTTAAAACGCCACTTTAGAAAACAGTCTGGCACTTTCTCAAATGATTAAATATAGAGTAACCATATGACCCAGCAATTCTACTCTTAGGTATATACCTAAGAGAAATGAAATATATGTCCACAAAAAATTTGTTCATGAACTTTTATAGTAGCATGATTCATAATAGCCAAAAGGTAAAAACATCCCAAATGTCCTTCAACCAATGAATGAATAAATAAAGTACGGCATAGCCAAACAAAGGCATATTATTTGACCATGAAAAAGTGAAGTATTGACAGAGTCTATAACATGGGTGAACCTGGAAAACATTATGCTAAATGGAAGAAGCCAATTGCAGAAGACCATACATTATATGATTCCATTTATATGAAATGTCCAGAATAGGCAAATCCTTAGTGATAAAAAGTAGATTAGTGGTTGCTTAGGATGAGGGAGAATGGGGATATGGACAGGTGATAGGAAAGGTTTCTTTTTGAGATGATGAAAATATTCTAAAACTGACTGTGGTAATAGTTGTGAACATCTGTGACTATACTAAAAAATGTATACTTTACTGGGTGAACTCTGTGGTAGTGATCTGTCTTTCAATGAAATTGTTATTTTTTTTAGTTGAGTAACATTCTACAAAATATTTGACCAGTACTCCTCAAAATTGCCAAGGTCATTAAATACAAGAGAAACTGTCAAAAAACAGGAGACACTAAGGAGATATGATGAATAATGTAATATGGTATCCTGGATGGGATTCTGAAACAGAAATGACACAATTGGAGGAAAATCGAGCACATTTACACAAAGTATGCAATTTAACTAATAGCAGTGTAATATACCAGTGCTGGTCCTTCATTTGGAGCCAGCATGCGTACTATACAAAGTCAACAGTGAAACTGGATGAGGAGTATATAGAAACTCTACACTAAAACTTTTTGTAAATCAAAAATATTTTTAAATAAACATTAATTTAAATTTGGAGGAAAAAGGAATCACTACCGTAGATCAGTGCTTCTCAATCACTCTTAATTCTAGAGGTTAGCTTAAAATGGCTGAATTTACCATGACCCACCTTCGTGGAGAGGCCAGCGAAAAATTATGTTTTTAGGGGGCAAATAATACTAATGGGAAAAGGTTAGGGGAGGGGCACCACATTGTTGGACATTAGAAGGAAGGGAAGAAGTAGAAAAAAAGTGTGGTTGAAATTGGCACCTAATCTTGGTGACCAAAGTTGAGCCTTGCCTACAAATATTTAGGAGGTTAGAGAAGAGTGGCTTGAAAAAAGGGAGGCTGTGGCTGACAGATGGAGGGGGCCAGGCAGGGAAGTTGGGTCAGAAACAGATTCCCTAGAAATCATCTCTGCAGGTACAAAGGTACATAGATACAAAAGATCACACAAGACCCTCTGTTGAGGGTCCCCTCCAACTCTCAAATCATCATTTCCCCCCTCACCAGACAATTCTTTATAAATGTCCACTTCTCACAAAGTACCAAAGGGGATATAGGCAACCACAAACATCTTTTCACCCGGTATCTCCCACTCAGCTAGTGTCCTGCAAGTCATATGTATTTTGGGAAATGTTTTAGGACAAAGTCTTACTAGAATATCTAATAAACATAGACTCTATTGCCAAAACAAGCAAATGTTCAGGATGTAGGACTCTAATAAAAAAAAAAAAAGATATAGCAAGACAAGAATCAGATCAGAATATAGAAAGGAAATTACTTAAAAGACATTTATTAGACATATCCCAAAGTCAGGAGCTGGGGATAAGACATAAATGCACTATCAACTACTGAGAACTCACAATCAAAGTATGGATGGTAAGGAGGTGAAGAAGATGATGGTCCAGAAGAGAGAACTCAAAAGGAAAGAAAGAAAATGAAAAATACACAATACAATGCCAAAGAGCTAATATTAGAAATCTAAGCCAGTCTCTTGCCCCTTCTGCAGAAGCCTTAACCAACAAAAAAGAAAAAAAAGAAGAAAGAAAGAAAGAAAGAAAGAAAGAAAGAAAGAAAGAAAGAAAGAAAGAAAGAAAGAAAGAAAGAAAGAAAGAAAAGGAAAAAAAGAAAAAAGAAAGAGAAAGCCCATCCAGGATTGTACAGAATGTAAAGGAGGCATGAGCACAGTAATCCAGACTAACACTCCTTGAGAATTAACTGCTTATCTGTCAGGGCCATGCTAAGACCTTGACATGCATTATGTCATCTAATCCCACAATTCCTCAGAGAAGTACATTTTTAATCCCTATTTTCCAAATTGTGAAACTATGGTCTAAAAAGGTTAGTCGACTTGCCCAAAGACACACAGACTGGAACTGCTGGAACACAATCTTTCCCCAGATCCATGTACTTTAACCCTATAGGACAGTGCCTGGGCTAAGGGATGAGAGTTCAAATAAGATTATTTCCTCATTTTATTTATTTATTTATTTATTTATTTATTTATTTATTTATTTATTTATTTAAAGAGAGAGAGAGTATATGAGTGGGAAGGAGGGGCAGAAGGGGAGGGAGGATCCCTGGGTGGCGCATCGGTTTGGCGCCTGCCTTTGGCCCAGGGCGCGATCCTGGAGACCCAGGATCGAATCCCACATCAGGCTCCCGGTGCATGGAGCCTGCTTCTCCCTCTGCCTGTGTCTCTGCCTCTCTCTCTCTCTCTCTGTGACTATCATAAATAAATTAAAAAAAAAAAAAAAAAGAAGGGGAGGGAGAAGCAGACTGTCCTCTGAGCAGGGAGCCCCACCACGAGGGGCTGGACCCCTGACCCTGGGATCCTTACCTGAGTGGAAGGCGGACACTTAACTGGTTAAGAACCCAAGAGTCTCTATTTCCTCATTTTTTAAAAAGATTTTATTTATTCATGAGAGACACACAGAGAGAAGCAGAGACACAGGCAGAGGGAGAAGCAGGCTCCCTGCGGGGAGCCGATGTGGGACTTGATCCCAGACCCCAGGATCACCCCCTGAGCCAGAGGCAGATGCTCAACCACGGAGCCACCCAGGTGCCCCTTATT
The DNA here is from genome assembly GCF_053574225.1 of Canis aureus. Taxonomy (NCBI): domain Eukaryota; kingdom Metazoa; phylum Chordata; class Mammalia; order Carnivora; family Canidae; genus Canis; species Canis aureus. The sequence continues at coordinate 15,224,096 of NC_135646.1, read as the reverse complement.
TCCTTATTTTAAAATGAAATTTTGTGCAAGGAAGAAAGAAGAAAAATTAAGATCTAAGTCCTCCATTCTTAAATCTATCCTTAAAAACAGCCTCAGCTGATGAAGGAAGATGGAAACAGGAGGAAATGAGAAATGGTGAATGCAGGTGTTTGCCCCAGTCCAGAGACCCTGCTCTTCTGCAAGACGAAGGAGGAAGGAGCTTCAGCTCCAAGTTAGCACTTCCCACACCAGATATTGATCCAGGGAGACAATGACACAGCAGAATGAATAAATGTATACTCAGATCCATTATTGCCTCGCAATGTGTGCACCCAGCTAGTGTGTATTTTAACGTGAGCTGGGGGCGTGGCAGTGGGGGTGGAGGGGTAGTGCGTATCATTTCCGAATGATAGCAAAAGAAGCAGGGGAAATGAACAATTGCAAGGAGTCGGGGAGTTTTATTTGTTTGTTAGAGCTGAGAGATCATAAGTCCTTTGGGCAGAGGCCTTTTGGCTGCATTACTGGGTGGATCTTCTAGTTAGGCACATATGTGAATGCTGTAGGTTCTGAACATATTATACACAATATGCATGAACAGGCCCATTTATAGTAACGCATGGAGTTGTCTTGGCACTATTTCCCATGCTAGAGGGTGGTGTAGCCAAAGTAGGCATAAGTGTGGCACCTGAGACACATTCCAAGAGCTATCATTCAGTTTGGTATCACCCAGACATTTGGGCCCTACCAGGGCCCTATTCGACCCATACATTCACCTTCCAGACCTCAGATCTCCCCATCTTATCCCATTGTCCCCATTCTAAGATCAGAGCTGGCTCTCCTACTTGTCACTTTTGCCTGTTGCTAATGTGGTTTCACATAACATAAATCTGAATATATGAATTTTAAGAAATTATATATGAGGTGTGAATTTCTTTGCGTAGATGGAATCCACTTGAAGAATCCTTTTATAAAGTCACATTTTCTTACATTTACTAATGAGATTTCATGATAGATTCTCTCTCTTAAGCTAACTCTTGAGTATATCCACTATGCGCTCCGAATCAGAAAAATATGACTTTGCAAAAGCATGTATGTTGTGTAAATTGCATGTTGCCCCTTTATTGAGGTAGAGCTATCTGAAGAAGTTGTTGGATTGGATGCTGTTTAGGGGAGACATTATCTGGGGTCTAGTTATTGCTACCAACAGTCTCAGCTTATATTGGAGTGTCCCGCCACCTCTGGTCGTTAATAGTGAGTCCAGTTTTCAGGGGAAAAAGCACAAGACACTGGTGCTGGGGACCAAACTAGAAAGCATTTTGTCTGACCCTCTCACTTTATAGATGCAGAATCCAAAGCCCGAGATGTTCAGTGGATTATTCAAGATCATATGACTTTGCAAGATGGGTAAACATCTCAAATCTCATAAGCATTTTTAAAATTGAGCTCAGCCTACAGAGCCCAAGCCACTGAGGACATGAAGTGGTTACAGTAGTTCCCTCTTTCCCTTCTGCCCTGAGGGACATTGAATACCATTACCCCCAAAAAATTAAGACTTCAGAGATTGGTACAGGTTTTGTGGTGCCTGAAGTTTATAAAACTTGGAAGACCCTTTGAGAAAAAAAAATGCTAAAGCACAAATATAAAATTGCTATTCTTTACAAATAGAAAAGAATATAAATTTAGAATGAGGAAATTATAAAAGCTCATTTTAAAGACAGGACAAACACCACATATATAACAAGTACCCCCCCCCACAGTAGTATTTTTTCAGATTTATTTATTTATTATTTGAAGGGGAGGGGCATAGGAAAAAGATGAGAAGGCTCAAGCAGATGCTTTGTTGAGCACAGAGGCTGATCCAGGGCTCAAACTCATGACCCTGAGATCATGACCTGAGCCAAAACCAAGAGCTGGATGCTCAACCCGCTGCACCACCCAGGGGCCCCAGTAATATTTTCATTATTTAACTTTCTGAATTGTTCCTATAACACTTTTCCTCTACATTTTGGGCTACTTGTTCTTTGAGGGCTTCTTCACATAACAGTGATTTTGTCATATTTTTCCTATAGAGAAAACAGAAGGATAATTCCATTTTCCCTCTAACGTGGCAAATTAAAATTTGCCTTTTATTATTCAGAGTGTAGAAAAAATTTTCAGCTCCAGACCTCATTCTCAATATTATCATGTAAACTATTAGGCTGGTTGCCAAATTGGGGGAAACTTTATCAGGTTTCTATCATACATATGAGATAAAGGATTTGGAAGAGTTTTCCACAAACTAGCTTCTGGCTGGGCACATTTGGAATGTTTTTACTCCTTGTACACACATGTACTTCCAATATTAGGCATCTTATTGGAATACTATTGGAATCACTTTTAGCCCAGTCAAGATGGAATCTGCACTTAACAGGGCTACATTCTGCCCCTCGTCCCTTTGCTTCCGTCCCTCTACACAGAACAAAGAGTCTGTGGGGTCAAGGATAAATGTAGGCTGAAAGCCCATGTCTCCCACTTCTTGAACATGTTCCAAATATATGGGACCTACTTAAGCCTCTTCCATTTCCTTCCAAGGGAAGACAATGCTCCCAGTGTTAACATTCATTGGCCAACCTCAGAGCCATAGGCAGAGTCCATGCAAATGAGAGACCCTAAAGCTTAAACTTCACTAGCTTTGTAGCAAATCCACCTCTACAAGGTGTCCAGAGTCTCTGTAATGACAGCTTTTCCATCTGGTTCCATTGGTTCCATCCCCAACCCAATCTGGAAATCACTCCACTCATCAAAAGTATAGTCTATGAAAACCTCACTGTCACCTGAGCATGGCAACTATGCAGGGGAAGCAGAAAGAAAAGCTCAGAGAGATGGAGATATATGGGCCTCTGAACACAGTGAAATCTTCCTGGTTATAATTTAAGTGGCAGCAGACATCCTGGCTGCCTGCCCTCTTGAACCACCATGGCTCCATCTTGATATCCCTCAAAGGGGCAGCCCCATTGCTATGCGGGGCCTCTACTGTTCCCATTAGGGGAAAGTTGAGCAACTTGTCCCTAAATTTAACCCTTCCAAAGTGTCTTCCTCCTTCATAACCCCATAAGGTAACACATCAGGTACGAATTCCTCCTCAACCCAGAACTGACAGCCCAGGATACTGACAAGGTGACCTCCTCTGGCCACAGTTAGTGGATAGATGATCTCCATTCACTTCATGCATTATGGATGGGAGTGAGGTAGGAAGAAGAGTATGGGGTAGCAGTGGCCAAAGAGGATTGCTCACACTAGCCTAAAATGAAAAGATGTTTTAAGACAAAGGGGATCCCTCAGTGGAGTATTGATTTGCCAAGCAGTTGCTCTCTCACAAGAAGGTGAAGAAAACCCTTCTAATTTCATGGCCCCTCTGCCCATGCTTCCCTCCAGCTACCACCCCATCCACCCAGAGGACAGCCCTGCTAGCGAACAGAGCAAATCCTCTTTATAGAAGGCCCTGGACAACCCGAGGCAAACCAGCAAAGTAACCTAAGACTTTCTCCAGCTTCCACCCCTCAGCCACTTGCCCATCTCATCCTCCCTGGTGCCCTTAGGAGTTCTGGCTCTCTCCCCTGACATTCCAAGGTCAAACTTTCGGGAACTGTTTTTCACATTCAGGTATATGTGATTAATAGCACCCCCAGCCTTAAGCATGTGTCTTTAAACAGAGGTCAAGGTCTTACACAAAAAATGTGTAGTCGATGAGCTTTAATAAATTTTAGTCTAATACACATTTAAGAAAAACTTCCAGGCTTCTTAAAATAGGGCATTGTATTTAATCATCCGAACCCCCCCTCCCACACACACACACAGTGGGAAGAAATAAAGAAGCCAAGAACTTTGGAGGTAGTTAGCCAGGGGAGGGGGCTAGGTGACTTGTCACAAAGGTCAAAGAGTAGGAGTGGGTACAAGCTGTCACTTGTTCTACGTAGCTGGCTCCTCCCTTCACACACACACACACACACACACACACACACACACACACACCACAAATGCCTTTGGGATGGGGTTAGTTCCCGACATGGAGCCTAAGTCCAAGCCTCTCAATTTGTATTCCCTGCACTGTGAGGGGCAGCCAAGTACAGGCAGGAGGTTGGGAGGGGCATCTAGAAGGAGAAGGACAAATTTAAAAGGAAAGATTTACGAGGCCATGAAGATGTTTCTCCCAGACTCCTGAGTGCAGGAGTATGACTTATTTATTTTATTTTCATTTGTAACCAAAACCTTCCCCTGACTCCCATTGGCCCCAGCTGAGAGGAGAGAGAGGGCCGGCCGTCAGGCGTTGATCACCGGGCCAACGGGAGACAGTGTGGTGTGATGCTGACGCAGCCCACTGACAAGCCAGCCAGAGGCCCAGGGGAGCAGCTCTGAGCCGAGCAGCCAGAGCCAGGCAGGTAGGGAGCTGACAGCTGGGGAATTGCTAAGAGGCGCCAGGCTTGGGGGGGGGGTGGTGGGGGGAGCAGGCTGGTGAAATAGTGGACTCCGAGAAGGTGCGATTCTGTGATGCACAAACACTGTTGTTTACCTGCTTCCTGTTGAGTCTTCTCCATTTCCCTGGCTTCATCAGGCTCCACGGAGTAAAACTCCTCTCTCCCTTCCCCCGCCCACTTGATCACAGGTCAACCCCACCCCATCCCTGTTCTGTAACTTTTCCCTCCCCCACTCCTTTTGGGAGAAGGAAGGGAGCACATGATTACACATTACTAACATCAAAATCTCATTTAGTGGTCAGCAGGAGAGGGACAGTCTCTGATGTCCTTAAGGCAACTTATGGAACTGGGATCTGCAGGGCTCAAAGAAAGGACAGGCCAGGGATGGAGGAGCTGTCTGTGCTGAGGGTTCATGCATCCGGGTGCAAAGACACAAGGTACGTGAACTTTGGAAGACCTTGAGGACTGCCTGGTCCACATGCCCTGGTGGGAGGCACCCCAGGGCAAAGAGGAGCCATGTCCCCAGACTGCAGTTCTCTTTTACAAGATTGGAAACTAGGTGGGGGGGGGGGGGCGGGGAGCAAAGCTTTGAGCTTGTGAGCCAGTCCTGAGCTCTCTTCACAACAGTGACCCCCATATTTGCCCTTATTGCCCTTTATTAAGGTCCTAGAACCCTTTACAAAGACCTCCTGTGTGGGAAAATCCATCATCCTCTTCATGCAAACACAACAAACAAAAACAAAACAAAACTACTAATCAGGTTGTATGAAGCCTTCTTGCCCTGTCACTTTTCTGGATGATGCTGAAAACAAGGTAAAACCCCTGCTGACCTTTCCCTTGTCACTGCACATAACCACCCCATCCTCTTGCACTAGACAAGGCAATATCACAATTTTCACCTATTAAATGAATAGACAGACACTGTCTAGCTGACAGCTGGAGTACTCCTACTGACGGAAACCACTGGCGATTCTCAGCAATCCCAGGCTACATGATCCCTGGTCCTGGAGGCCCATGAGTCTCTGCCCTTGCCCCTGCCCCTGCTCACCAGACGAGAGGTTACATCATCCCCAATCTAGAGATGAAACAACAAAGGCCAGCTTAAGTGGATGTGATTCCATGTTGTTATATCATCTGAGAGCCTGATATTATGAGCCACCATTACCAAGCTGAGTTCACTCCATCACAGGAGTGGGCGCCTCAGAGCTTAGGTACTAGCCCCAACTCTGACACCTGCTTTGTATAGAATATTTAGGTCCAGGTATCAAAAGACCTGACCTTAGCTTAGGATCACAATGTAGCAATCATGTTAATTATGTTAATTATATCGCTTAAAATCCTTCTGTGGCTCCCCATTGCCCTTATAATAAAATCATTACCATGATATTCAAGCTTCTGCATTATCGGACATTTGCCCATCCCTCTGACCTCCATCTCCCACCTCTGTCCCTCTCACACTCTACTCCTTACCCTAGTTCTTGAAGTCACCTAGGCTTATTTATACCTCATTGTCTTTGTATCTGTTGTTCCCTCTGTTCCTAAAAGTGCCTGGAGTCCACTAATCATTTGGCCTCCCACAAATGATTAAGCTACCATATCAATGGGTAGCTTAAGCATACTTTGTATAGAACAACAATAAAACAATGGCACCCCACGAAAAAAGGTTGTGGGGAGGGAAAAATTTTAAATTTGATATATTTTTTAACCCAACTAGTTATAATGGGGAAAATAGGAATCTCAATTGTTCATTAATTCATTACTTTAGCAGATATTTATGCTACTTGAAGACCATCTGTCCCTCCTAATTCAAATTTTAAGTTCCATGAAGGCACATAGAAGGTATCTGAGAGAAGTGTCTACTAAATGAATAATGAATTCATGAACAAATGAATAAATGCAATTTCAGTTTAATCACTTCACATCTTTAAGCCTCAGTTTTCTTATCTTTAAAGTATGACTAACAATAACATTCTTCCTTGCTTCAAAGTAGTGAAGAGACTGAAATAAAATATACATTTGAGACCCAGTTTCCTTAAATATAGAGCCTGAGGCAGGGATTAAGTACTGGTGCTTTATTTGGAAGGTACAATTCCAGGGCATTGAAAGTGAGGGCAAAGGGAAAAGAGACAAAAAGAATGGGGAAAAAAAAATGAAAAGCTAATGAATTGCCCCATTGACCACTGCTTCATGTGAACCCACAAAGGGGCACCACAAATCACTTGGCAGGAACACCCACAGGAACACACACACAAACCGTCTTACATGGAGAAACAGTACCTTGAAGCAACTCTTCAAGGAAGGATGGAACACTGGCCAATATTTACCCACTACAGAACTCACTGCCCCACACTTCCAGACTGTCTCATCTGACCACCCTCACCCTTTGAAAGCACTCAGAAAGTCTACTCCTATGCCCTTTTTTTTTACCTATGCCCTTTAGCACAGTATTTCATCCAGGTCTGGAAATGGTTCAAAGAGCCAGAGTCTCCAGGCGTGTGGCAGGTTGATGACAATTGGTAAAACTCTGAAGCCCCACGTAAAATCCCTCTGTTTCAGGGGGGCAGCTCCTTCATAATATGCAACTGGGAAAGAGTGAGGATGAGAGAATCCAATGAGGATGAGGAGATGCACATCAGGCATTTGTTTTTACATCAGGCATTTTTGATAAAATATCTGAAGATGATTTAAAAGCCGTAAAGCCCCAATGAAAAGTGATGTTTCATTGGCGTTTTTTTTTTTTAATTCAAGTGTGTTTCCACCTCATGACCTTTGTCCTTTTATAAATTTGATAAGCTTTCAACTAGACTGCACAAATGAAAGGCAGTTTCTCCTGTTTCCACTGTTATTGTTGAAACAGCACCTCTCTGAAATAAACCACTTCATCTCTTCATAAAAATCCTTCTATCCAAAATAGGAACATCAATGGGTTCAGTTAAAGTGGAGTGTTTTCTTACTATGTTTAGTTTGTGTTATTGAGAAAAAAACGCAACAAATATGAGCAATTCTTATGGGAGATACCTTTCAAGTAAAATCCTTTGCCTCTTGAGCCTCCCTCTCACTCCTTTTCTACAGCATCGGCTTTTGAGCCCATTCTTATACTGGTATACTGTCTACACAGTGATTGATTTTAATACATCTCCAACATGCCAGTTAATGTCAATATCCCAGAGTCCATCTAATGGTCAGAATGAATAGATTTCCTAGCCTGAAATGCCTCCACCAACAATTACATAACCTGGTGACATGTGGCCTCCTCAATAGGTTTTATCTACAAATCCAAGACCCTTAATATTTTAGATCAGTCCAGGTGGGAGTCAGCTAAATTGAGGAGCCTCATGTGTTTAGATTTTGACTGTATTCCAGAGTCCAACAAAATGAAATGCCTGTACATTTCAGTAGAATATACACACACACACACACACAATTCATTAAATAAGTGAGTGAATGAGTGGATGTAGTCATTTTAGGGTAGAAATTTAAAAATTAAAAACACAGGCTTCAGAACCAAAGTGTCGAAGTTCAAATACCAATTTTATCATAAAACAGCTAGTGTGACATTGGAAGGATTGCCTAACTTGGTTGTGCCTTGGCTTTCTGACCTGTAAAATGGGGATAACAGTCCTAGCTACTTTACAGTTTTGTTATCATCATGAAACATTGCATGGAATGAAAGTCTCTTAGCCCAGTGCCTGGCGCACAGCAAACAGGAGATGAAAGTTAGCCCTAATGACCAGTCTGTGTTTCTAGCTCACCACCTGGCCCATCTAAATCGGGGGAAAGACATGCTTTTCTATCATGCCTTTATTGGTTCAACTAAACCCAGGTTTATACATGTTTAAAATCCAGTGTAAAACGTGCCATTAAAAATTTGTGTAGCCAAAGGGAATCTCATACTGGGTATGGCATTTATGTCGCTTTGTGATACACTGTGTTTTTAAGCGTGGTGCTGTCGATTGATTTAAGTATTTTATTGGACAATTTTACTGTTCTTGTGCCCTGAGGCTTTTTAAAGCAGGGACCAATTTTTTAAATCAAATAGATAAATGTAAAGTCGTTGCACTTGAAATAACAGCAGCACAAGCACCAGGGCCAGAATTTCCACGTGGGCTATTTAATTCCTGCCTAAAATAAATGTAGGGGAAAAGCAGTGAGAGATGGTGGCTAAATTCTACCATCAACATCCTAAGCCCTTTGCCTGATGTCACCTAGACCCCAAAATCTACTTCCCTAAAGTTACCACCAAGATCTGGGCCACATGGGGGTTTGTTCATCCTCCTGGGGAGAGGTAGCCTGACTCCAACTATTTCTCAAGTCCCTTTGGCATCCAGTTGTAGCTCCCCACCTCAGTGATAGAATAATGAATAATGAGTCACCATTTTAGACTATTCCTGTAAACTGTTGCCTGCAACTATATTGCAGGCTGCAAATCATCTTAATTTTAGTACAAAATAGCTCTCTACTGTCCAAAATAGAAGCTATTTTCTAATGGAAACAATGTAGTTAAAAGACTCTAAAAATTAGCATCACTGATAGTAGAACATTCTAGCCTCGCACACCTCCTGATAGGATGCACTATGGAGCATGGAGCATGGAGCATCACTTTTGAAGAATTCTTGACAAAAATATTTAACCCAAGTTGAACCAAGCCTTTGACTTAATTTACAATTTATAAGAAATACTGAAAATAGAAGGAAAGTCTGGTAATGCCACAATACACGGTAAGAAAAATCCGGGTTCCTGATTGTGGGAAGTTCTACAAAATAACTGGCTTAGTCTCTTAAAAAAGTATGATATCATTAAACAAAGAAACAAACAAAAAAAAAAACCGGGGACGAAGCTGTTGAAGATTTAAAAAGACTAGAAACCCCAAAGGCAATACACCCCCTTGAACAAGTCCTGGTTTGAAAAATAACAGCTATAAAAGATATTTTAAGGATTATTGGGGAAACCTGCATTTATGTATTAGACAGCATTACAGAATACTGCTGATGGTCCTAAATGTGATTATACTGAAGAGTATTTTTTAGGAGATGCGTCCTGAAATACTTAAATATGAAATATTACATTCAAATGATCAGTAAAATATTAGCAATTTTTGAATCTAGATGGTCAGGTATATGGGTAAACAACTGTACCATCCTTTCAACTATTTTGTATGTTTGAAAATTGTCAAGATAAAAGAACTTTTGAAATGCAGATTTTTCCTGCATCAACTTCTGACACTATTAGCAGCATGGGCTCCGGAGAACTCGTGTTTTTCAGTTCAGGATTTGGGGGTCAGTGGGGAGTGGGAGGGCATATCTGAAAATCTGGCTTCTGTGCCCTATTCAGAGCACCATGGGGTTTTTTTTGTTTGTTTGTTTGTTTTTCTGTACTCTTAGTCATCACTTCAAAGGAAATGTGTGATCACTATTCTTTCCATGTAATCTTTGCTAAGAGTTTGGTGAGCAAACAGATCAGGGACACAATATTTCATGTATGGAATGTATCTGGTTCATTATTTATTAGACAGAGCCTATGTAATTCTCCCTCACTTCCCTTGATCAAATACCATGTTTCTGTACCCTTCTATAATGCAGATTTCAGAGTCCTAGACCTGTTAAAACTGAGGTTATTTTCCTGTGTTTCTCATAAGAAGATTAGTTTCTAAATCTAAGATGAAAGAATTTCTCGGCACAATAATTGATATAGAAAATACATCTTGGAACCAAATACATGGTTTAATCATTGTGGTGGAGGAGAGGACATTCATTTGATTGATGAAATAGAGAAGAGCCAGGATTTGTTTAAATCGGCAAAGCCAGCATTTTAGGGGGTTTCAGTGTCTTTTACGAGTCATCACCTTCAAAGCTATTACTGCAGTTACAAGTATATGAGCTCCCCAGTGGTGCTGTCATTCTTGCCGTGCCTGTCTCTGGGTGTTGTAACCAAAACTGGGCACAGGTGTACATGAAATTATTCAAGCAGGGGTCAAATCAGGATCTAGACAACTGAATATATTTTGATTTGTTCTTATTTGGAAGATTCATTCCCCTGGACAGTGTCTGCCACTTTCTGTAAAGCACTCTTCTACTAGTAAAATGAATCCCCAAATTGCCAGACCTCAACATATAATCTCATCGATGCCTCTGCTGCTGAGACACCTCACCAAAAGAGTATCTTATTCTCTTCTTTAAGACCTAAAAAGATGACTGTGGACATTCATTCCATGTTATGTTTTTATTTTTCATTTTTCCTTTGGATTGATTAAATCCCCACTGGATGACAAGCACTATTTTCTAGGTACTTAGAAGAGAGCAGACAAACAACATAAGAAAATCACAATCCTTGCCTCTTAGAAGTTACACTCTGGGGGAGACAGGGATAGTGAAGGCAGGTTAATAACAAATAATGAATAATAATGAGAACAATGAAGACTGGGAGTAAGGAGACCTACCTTAGATACTGTGGCCCAGAAAGGCCCCCTTAAGGAGGTAACCTTGGAATTGAGACTGTTGCTAACAGTTAGCCATATAGAAATCTGAACAAGGGCATCCCCCACACTAGCTAATGCAAGGGTCCTGGGGCAGGAACAGGCCTGATGGATTTGAAGGACAAGAAAGCTCGAGTGATTGGAGCATGGTGAATGACAGATAGTGAAATGAAATGTAGGTCTTGGTTAGGAGATTGGACTTTATTCTAATTGCACTGGGCAGCCATTGGAGAGCTTGAAGCAGGAGAGTGCCGTGATCTGATTTACACTTGAAAAAGACCTCTCAGGCTGACACTTTTGATCAGGGGCTATCTCCTCACATTTAGCCCAAATTCCTCCTGCTGCAATTAAAGTGCATTTTCTCTCCTCACAGTGAACAGATGCTACTTGATGCTGATATTAGTTCAGATGCCTGAGGAAACATCAGATGGCTATATCGGGATCCCCGGAAGGCTGGAATAAATGTAGTAAGACCAGGGTGATAATCATCAACCTGAATTACAGTCAGAGGCCACTGATGAGAGTAAAACCTGGGTGTCTGCAGCACCCGTTCCTCACCAATGGCTCTGCCAGCTCTTTCCTGGGTCCTCCCCTAGGCTCTTCCATTCTCATTGATTCTCAAGCCCCAACTCCCCACCAGGCAATCCAAAGCATCAGCCACACAACACTGAAAAGCTATCTCTCATATTCATGGTAGGGAACATATTGTTGGTGTAAAAGGCTATTAAAATAGGGTGGGGGTAGGACTTCTGTTGGACTCTTCTCAGGAAAACAACAACTTACCTGGTGACAATTATAAAAATAAAACCAGTGTCTTTCAAATTCTCCAGAAATTGTCCTAGGAATATAGAGCAAAAGGAGAAATATTATTGAAGATAACCTACTAAATTTCGTACAAACAGCAAGTGCCCATGGTATTTTAGCCTTGACTTGCTCCTGGTCCCCACTCCCAGGCTCATGATACAGAAACTGTATCCTGGTGCACACAGCTAAGATAGGGGTCTCTTCTCTCCAAAGTGCACAGTCTGGAGCTATGATTTCACCTCAGGAGGTTCACAGTAGCGTTCCTCATCTGCCCACCCCCACTCCCACCTACTGTTGCAAAAGCTCTCTTCCTAGCAGGCATGGCCTAAAGAATGTGGCTCCCTTTACACCAGTTGCAGTCCACTGAGAATATCAGGGCCCTGATCACAATTGCCCTGGCTGCAGTGTAGGAGAGGCCACATTGGAAAGGGCAAACTGAGAGGACCAGGGACTGGCACTACTCCCCATCCACAACCAGTGTCTACTCATAGAGCTCCTGGCTCTGATGCAGTGACACAGAGATCCTATGCAGGGAGCGAGGCAGACCCCTAAGGATGAAATGCTCCTCTGCCTGAGGAGGCTGACTGTGTATTTAGAACAGAGTAGAGAACTCTACTGTGCCTAAGGATGTTGTTGAAAACATTGGAGAACTTGGTAGCGAGTAATTAAGAAGAATCAGAAAGCTCTGGGATACAAGAAAGACTGCAGAGCATCCCGAAGTTCAATAGAACTGTGAAAGAGCAGCCAGAAAAAGTCCTCCTGTGATCACAGTCAACCCAGGGTGCAAGTCTTGCTGGCAAAAGGGGCTTAAACATGATTTCTGACCAGACAGTGAACAATAAGGAGTTCTGACCCAAGGACGACTCCTAGGAAGCCAGGTTTAAAAATAAAATCACACTCACCCCTGACAAATTGGAAGATTATGGGCATGCCCAAGGCTGAGCCCTCTCGGGAGGAATCAGAGAAGTTCCAAGGTACTAGTCCTTGGCTGAATGTGGGGCTATAAACACAAATTCCCTGAACTGTGATTCAGCCTCTAAGCCACACACACATCAAAAGGTAAAGAGCAAAAATCTAACTGGCTAAAAGGGCTAAGTAAAACCAGTGACCAATAAGTAGCTTATGCCAACCCAGACCCAGAGATGACCCTTAGGTAACCAGGCTAAAAGGCAAAAGTGAGGGACAAACAATATAAGTATGGATATTAGAGGCTGCACACCGTGGGAGAAAGATGTCACAGGATTAGTTCAGTCAAGTCACCTAATAAGTAAACAATTGACAAAGCCAATCTCTGGCAGAGTTGGGGAGGATGGGAAGGAATAAGCATGTAGAGTTGCTATGACATATTATCAAATTGCAAGACATGAAAAGCAACAGTAACGAGCACACTTAGCTCACAGATCTTGGTTTCTAATACCATTTTCCAGTAAAAGAAATGATTTCCTTGGAGAAATGACTGATTCAAGGGCAGGGACGGGAAATACACAAAATGAGCATGGAACATCTTATAAAGACAGAAAATAAACTACTAAAAATATTAAAACCCATTCTGATAGGGATATGCCAAAGGGATACAGGAGACAAATGGAAGAGTTCCCAATGGCCAAAGTTGGAATAATTTTGGCAAAAATAAATAAAATAGTATTGGATCGTAACCCACAGTATAAAATAGATACCCATGAGTCCATATTAATATAAAAACAATTGAATAAATAAATGGGAAGAAAAGACAAATGTCCTGGCAGGAGACTTTCAAATACTTTATGTAGATATCTATTTCACCATTAATAAGGGAACCATAATTCTTCATTTCTTAAGTGCAGACTGCTCATAGTGACATACTTTCAGAGTCAGTGTGGAATTGGGGCAGGGAGGGGGAGGTGGATAACTTTATGGTGGGAAAACATTATCTCAGCCAAGTGTTCAAGGTCAATATCAACAATGATAAGTCATGCTGATAATATATACCCTTGATATGGTGTAATAAAAATGGCACTTGACCTCTGTGGTTCTCCTCCCAGAAATCCGTTAACAGTGGTCTAATCATGAGAAAAACATTAGACAAATCCCAATAGAGGGGCATCCTACAAAATACTTGACTAGTATTCTTCAAAACTGTCAAGATCATCAAAAATAAAGCAAGTCTGAGAAACTGTCACAGTCAAGAGGAACCTAAAGAGATATGAAAACTAAATGCAATGTATCATGGGTGGGATCCTGGAAGAAAAAAAGTGTTAAGTACAAACTAAGGTGGGCAGCCCGGGTGGCGCAGCAGTTTAGTGCTGCCTGCAGCTCAGGGTGTGATCCTGGAGACCCGGGATCGAGTCCCACATCAGGTTCCTTGCATGGAGCCTGCTTCTCCCTCTGCCTGTGTCTCTGCCTCTGTGTGTGTGTGTGTCTATCATGAATAAATAAATAAAATATTTTTTAAAAAAGTACAAACTAAGGAAATTTGGGTTATATACACAAAGAGTCGAAACAGAGACTCAGGTATTTGTATACCCGTATTCTCAGCAGCATTATTCACAATAATAGCCAAAAGTAGAAACAACCCAACTCTCCAGCAATGGTTGAATTAACAAAATGTAGTATGAACATACAATGGGATCTTATTCCACTTTATAAAGGAAGGAAATTCTGACATATGCTACAACATGGATGAACTTTGAAGACATGATGGTAAGTAAAATAAGCCAGACACAAAAAGACAAATATTGTATGATTCCATTTACATGAAGTAGCTAGTTAGACAAAGCTGCAGAGACAGAAAATAAAAGGGCAGTTGTCAGAGTTGTTGGGAGTTGAAGAGTTGGTGTTCAGTGGGTACAGAGTTTCGCCCTGGGAAGATGGAGTTCTAGAGATGGGTGGTAGTGAGGGTGGCCCAGCAAAGTGAAGGCACTAACTACATTTTTTTAATGGCTAAATGGTAACTTTTATGATACATATATCTTATCACAATCTTTTAAAAACTAGGAAATCTCAATGGACTATGGCATTTAATTACTATGTTGATACTGATTCTTTATCTGTGATGAATACACCATACTCAGTGGAAGGAATTAATAATAGGGGAAATTAGCAGTGGGATATGGGCCCAGGAACTCCATTCTCTTCTGAGTCCTTCTATAACTCTAAAAGTGTTTTAAAAGTAAAATTGATTTTTTTAAAAAAAGAAATAATAGAGTAGAAAATGGTAAAAGATAAACACTGAGAACAAGAAATCAAAATATCAGCTGTAAAACCAATCATATCTATATTAACTTTAAATGTTAATGAAATAATTCAGTCAAAGGAATCATCAGATTGGGTTAAAAAACAAAAAAAAAAAAAAAAAACAAGATCCAACTATATGCCATTTATGGGAGACATACGTTAAATTGAAAGATATACAGAAATTGAAAATAAAAGGAGAGGGAAAAAAAATCTATGATGACAACAGTGACCCGGAGAGCTAGATGGCTCTACTAAATATCAGATGATATAAACAATGTGATCACCCTGCTTGCTGCACAAATTATTGCTGGCCCCTCATAGGATGAACTCCCATCCAAAATTTGGTTCTCATGTCAAGACCAATGACACCACACTAGATCAGAGGAGTATCAAGAAGATTATTACTTAAATAATGAGATTTCTGAGGGTAGCAGGGCAGACTTCCCAAGCTTATTTGAAAAATGGGTTGAAAGAGCAAGAAAAGGAGGCTAGCCCAGGTTTTTTTAATTGTAGGAGGGCAGTGGGGTCAGGTTGAGGTTCCCATGCAGTGTCACAATAGAAATTCATTCAGTTATGTTAAAGAAACTCCAGGTAAGAGAGCACCAGCAATGTCTCCAAAGAAGCCATGGATGCATCCCGAAGAAGAGAAATCATTAAACATTTACTAAGTCCTGCCTTGAGCTTTAACACATGAGGGGTCGGCAAGCAAGGTCAGCAATGTGAGACAGTAAGACTAGAAGGGAAGCAGAAAGAAGGCTACACCGCTTCTTTGACTGCTGGCTGTCCCTCTGTAGCTGTGTGACCTCCGGGAGGTTCACACCCTAGGTTTTTGGACCTAGGCTCTGAAGAAAGCAGACACTAATGCAATTCCAGTCCCACTCTCTAGGAGCTCTCCTGGTCCAGCACACAGAGTGAATGTGTGATGATTGACATAATCAGAGAGGGAGCCCCAAGAAGATGATATCCACACAGAACCTTGAAGGACAGATCATGTTCCAGGTGGAAGAGCGTATGCAAAGGCAAGGTAACTACAAACCCATGATGGGTTCAAGGGATTACAGGACATTTCACATGCATCCTAAATTCTTAACTAGCCAAAAAAATGTTAGGAAATGTGATAGGCAAGAAGGAGATTGTTCAGGACCTGGTTTAAAAAAAAAAAAAATGCCTTTACTTTACTTGGAAAAAAAAATAGGGAACCACGGATGGATTTTCAGCAATGTCGGCAAATGAGGTTTGCATTTTTTTAATGTCCTTCTGGAAGTAGTACGGGTGACTGAAACGGACCAGATTGGAGATAGGGAGACTAGATAGGAACTGCAGTATTCCAGGCAATGAGCCATGAGGGCCTGAGTCAGTTTTCATAGGAAAACTAGTCTTACATTCTTTCCACAGCATCCTGAAATCACAACATGACCATGATTTTATCAGATTCACTAATTTTTACTATTTCCTTCAACACACAATAAGTGAAGACAGCATATTGTTGGTCACCAATTTTTCTCTGGGAATCAAGTTACCTGTGGTTTGGCAGCCAGGTGTAACCTTTTTTATCCAGCAAGCAGTATGTCTTCACGGGTCAGGCACTGTCACAGTTTCTAGAAACAGCAAGATCCACGTTCTCATAGAACTTACAAAGAGGGCAGATGTTAAAAGATGAAACAAAAAGTAAACAAAATAATTTCAGGACAATAGAGCCGTGGAAAAAAATAATAAAACAAGGTAGTGAGAGGAAGAATGACGGTGGGGTGTTCTGACTCTGGGTGATCAAGGAGCTGGCCCTGAGTGGCCCTGCTGGAATCTGAGGACAGAGGACTCCAGACAGGACAGCCTGGTTCCCTGCTGAGCCCTTAGCTAGTGTTACCTCAGTATACTTCCTAAAGCTGCATCTCACAGGATGACTCACAAAATCATTGTTAACACACACAATTCTCTCTCCTAGTGGTGTAGAGTTTTAGAAAAATATAATTTTAAGTCATCAAGCACTTACCTTTATATGCTTTATATATACCACATGTATGCCAAGATTCAGCCCATTGATGTGCCAAGTATAAATCTCTGAGGACAGAGAGATTACAATTTCTCTTCCACCTTATATGTTGTTGATATTATGTGACTTCAACATATGATGTGATGAGGAAATTTTGCTAATGGCCTGGCCTCTTTCTTTCTAGGAATATTATTTTAATTAACTTTGTTCTTGGCAAAAGCATGACCTGCAACATTTTTCCTACAGGAAAGGAATGTGAAATATGTCATTCTCTTCTCTACCTTTAGAGACCAAATTACTTGCTTTTGTATCAAGAATTATTTTGCACTTATTCTGTAAAAACTCAGTTTTCACCAGAGAGGACAGTAGGCTTTAAGAGGATGCACCCAGAGGTAATTATAATTATTAATTTTATAATAACTAATACTTTTTGAGCACATGCGGTATGCCAGGCATTGTGCTAAATGCTTACATGACTTGCTTGACTCTCACAACAATAAAATGGGGAAGGCATTATTATTTAAATTTGGCAGGTGGAGACATTGAGGCTTAGAAAGTTTAAATAACTTGTTTATGACCACACTGTTCTAGAAGCAGAAACTCAAGCAATCCCATACCACGGATTTTGCACGGTAAAAATCTGACCATGCCCCAACTATACCATGCCGTTTAGATGGAGGTGGTATTGGAATTAAGGGCAAAGTGTTTAGAAGTTGAAAGAAAACAAGCCAAGGAAAAGAGAGCTTTAAGGAGAGGGATTTTAAGAAGTTGTCAGTGGTGTCACATGATCCTGAAAGTGAGAGCCTTCTTCAATTTCGCACCCCAGGCACCCCTCTTGCCTCATGCTAGTCCTGGCTCTGGGGAGACAGAAGAGGTTGCACAAGATGAGGGCAGACGGGTACCCAAGGGAGGACCACGTGGGGCCTTGTGTGTTCTACGAAGAATTTTGACTTTCACTCAGTGTGAGATGGGAACTCGTTGGAGGGTGTTGAGGAGAGAAACAGCATGATCTAACTTAAGCAATAAACTCTTTGGCTGCAGTTGGTAACAGGTTGTAGGAGGGTGAGGGCAGAGCTGGAAGCCCGGTTAAGAAACCATTGCAATAACCCAGCAAGAAGTGATAGTAACTTGGACCAGGTGGCAGTGGGATGGTGAGAAGCAGTGGAATTCTAGATAGATTTTGAAAGTATTGCTGACAGAATGTGCTGTCAGACAGGTTGTAGGATGTGAGAGGAAGAGAGGAGTCATAATGACACCAGAGTTGACCCCAAGAAACTACCGCAGAATGTCAGGGAATACAAAGCCTAACCAAAAGGCTGTTGGATTTGGACTTCAGAGGATGCCAGGTGATCTTGGTGAGAGAATTTCCTGAGGAGGGGTGGAGATGAAGGTAAGGTTGAGCTAAGTAACAAATGAAGCCTAAGGAAGGAAAGGTAATTAGTATAATCTACTCTTGTGACTGTGTATGGAAAGGAGACTCTGGTACCCAGGAAATCCTGGGTCAAGGGAAAGTTGTAAATGCTTTTTTAAGATGGGAAAGAATTGAATGTGTGTATGTGCTTAGGACAAAAAAAAATTTTTTTTAAGATTTATTGAAAATAGCTACTAGAAAGGGAGTGATTGAGTGAGCCCCCTGAAGACATGAGAGTGGGCCTGACTGCAGCCCAGAACACGCGCAAAGGGCCTGAGTGTGAACACAGGAGGAGTTTGAAGGGAAGGAGGGGAAAAGTGTAGCTGTCACTGTTTCTAAGTGAGAGGAACAAGAAATTGAGAATTCTTGCTGGACAGATTATACATTTTCTGTGAATTAGGAGATAATATCATAAGCCAAGTGTGAGATTGTTCAGAGTGAGAACAGTGACAATTTTGAATCTTCTCTTGGGAAAATGTAGCATAGAATCATGAGTGGTGATGAGGACCCAGCAAAACCTGGAGATCACACGGTTGTCTGAAACAGACTTACGGGGAAATAAATGGCTTGTACAATAAAATTTCCACTCAGGGACACTGTGGACCTCATCTCCATTTCTTAAGAATTGATAAAACATGATCTCCAAGGCCAAAGCCACAACTCTGACCATTTAAGGGAAAATGGTGCCCAACTTTTCCATTTAAGTGATGCATAGCCTACCCCAAAGCCTAGTGCTAAGATAGGTTTTAGGTCAACATCAGATTGATTTCACCAAAGACCCCCAAATCCTCTGCCTCTTTCCCACTGTCTTAAAGAATGTATCTACTTCTGTTTTCAGCTTTGTCCATTTCTTCACCCAATTTCTCTGATGACATATATCATACAATCATGAAACTTTTCAATCTCACCTTTATTTTTTTCAGTAGAGAGAATATTATTTGGTTTTTACCTAAAACGTAAATCTTAAAATTCAACCCTTTCATTCTTGAAACCTTTCCAGCATACTTTAAGATTTCATCAAGTTTTTCCACTTAAGAAAGAGATAATTAAACGTAGTTGAAAACTGCCTTATCATTGCAGTAGTTGTATAATTTATTTTTTTCCATTGGGCAATGTGCTTAGCAACTTGCACATTAAGCCTTCTATTGAGATTATATTAATATCATAAATATGCAAAAAGGAAACCACTCTGAAAGTTCAAAATAATAGCAATAACCTTTCCCTCATATAAAACCTTTTATCTCAAGATCTCCATGCACTTTTCCAACAAGCATGAGTACCCTGCCCAACCACTTTTGCAAGGGGCCAATTAAAATGCCAACCTCACTTTATCTCCTGATTCAAAATGCTAGTAAGGATCGCAAAGCAAACGCCCAACATAATCATGATTTTAATTCTTAATGTTTCCTACGGCAGCATTTATAATCTTTAAGAGGACTGAATCTCTAGTCTCTAAGAAGTCCCAAGTGGGTGTGCTTTCTTTGCTTTATTCTTTAGCCATAGCTGATGGGGTATGATGAGGAGGTAGGGCATGGGGGTGGTTGTAGTTCAGGAAAACTCACACACATTGACTGGAGAAATACCCACATCTCTCACACAGAGACACCCATGCACACTGATGCAATCATGGCTAGAAATGAATCAGGGCCCTTGAGATAAGAGCCCATGACTAATGCTCCCTGAGGACCCCATGGAACGCCTGGCAAACCAGCTCTGTCAGGGCTGTTACCAAACAAAGCACAGGTAAGCTGCGAACAAAAGGAAAAAGGAGGGGCTGATGCATTTGGTTCCAGGATTTGGAACACGTCATCTTGAGATTTTTCCCAGGTAATTAATTATAGGGTATCAGAAAGGGAAACTGAGCTTTGGCCTGAGTCACACATGCAAACTCACTGTGAGATTTGGTTGATTTCCTTTACTTCTCTGGGCCTACTTTCCTCATCTCTAAAGATGAGGGCATTATACAGTCTCATCAGAAAGACTCCTTCCTCTTCCAACACCCTTTGAAATACTCATAGTCATTATTTCCTGTTCCCTCAAGAGAAATAAAAGGCGTCATTGGAAGAAGTAGAGGGAATTGTTCTTCAATGAGTGTTTCAGATTGTCAAGGAAGTACAAGTTCTCTGGCTTGTTTCAGCACTACTTTGAAATGTCCATTTGAGGCGATAAACCAGCATTGACAATGGAGAGGAAGAGCATTTCTCTCTATCCTTAAGTCCTATGAATGTCCATGAAAGGCATTTTACCAACACATACACACTTCTGTGGACAGAATCAATAGGAGCATTTCTCACCACCTCCAGCCTCCTGGAAATGCCTAATGTGGAGTATCTCTCACCACAATAGCTAATTCAGTCCAGTCACCACCTTCTGAGACATTATTCTTCCAAATGTCTCTTTCCTGGAATTGCATTCCTTTTAGGGGAGGTAATCAGGAAGACATGACCACTGGTTGACCCTGGAGCCGGACCCGGGCAATTGGAGCCTCCTTACCACCTCCCCGTCCTTGGAATGGTTATTTTGCCCCCTGCTCCCACAGTGGGAACCATTCCAAGGATGGAGCCTTGAAGCACAAAGTGTTGTTGAGACCATCTTGATGGTCTACGTGACGAAACCCAAGTAGGGCCTCTATACAAACTTCTAAGATTAAGGCGGGGTATGGAGATCTACTCAAGCCTCCTCCATAAATCCCCTTGATGTTAATCCTGCCACCTGTGAGTCTGGAGAAGTCAGCCTGTTTCTTCAGTCTCTCCTTGCTCTTTTTGAAGGAGGCCAGTCAGTGAACCAATAATCCCAAGGAGTCATTCATTAAAGAAGCAACAGAACTCCATAAATATCAGTCTTGTTTTTCACCTGAAGGAAAGGTGAAAGAGAAAGATGACCTTCCCCAGCTTGGGTCAAGCCAAATCTAGAACTTTAAAGCAATGATAAGAATGTTTGGAAGAGGAGAGCCAAGGAAGGACCCTTGAGAGAAATCAGCAGATACTCTCACCAGGCAGTGACTACAGTGCACATGAATTTCCCAAGATCTCTATTCTGTTTTAAGAAAGCAGTATGAGAAGGGGGGTTGTCCCAGATTTTTCCTTTTGATTGTTGCCACTGGAAACCAAGTTTCTTCGACTGTGGAGGGTATCTAAGGTCTTAGTTACTCTTTCCAGATGGAAGAACGAAGGTCGTATCAAGTAACTGGAGAAAGCTGAGCTGAACTGAGCTATAGGTTAATCATATTTCAGGGTTTGCTTGTTACCGATGCCACTTTGGTCACCCCCAGACCATTACTCCAGGAGAAACCTCCTCACCGTATCAAGAACCTACCTGGCTCAAACCACTTCCTGATGTTCTTTGAAAGCTGTACTGTAAAACAAAACAGAGCCCAGACACATCACATCAGAAAGATGAGGCGCTGAGAGAACTTTGTAAGTTAAGAGGAAGCAGGTGTCTGACTAAGGGAGGTTTTAGACTGGGGTGAGAGAGACAGCCATAAGAGAAAAGGAAGTCGCTTCTTTCTATTTCCAGAGAAAACGGGAAATTATTTTTTGCTGAGGATTTAAACCGATCTATCAGGGCAGAACCAGATCCACCAACCTCATGTTACCCTGGAAGTTTATTGTTCCCAAAGTGTTTTGGCACAGGTATTTTCCACTTTCACTTAACATAGCAACTGTGTGTCTAAAACCAACATTTGCAAAACCAACCAGGCTATATGGACTCTATAAAATGACGTCCCTAACGCACTGAAAAATATGATTCACAAAACTCTACTTTTTCACAGTACCTTTTAGAAACACAGTTTTTATAAAAAGTGAATACTCCTAAGTTCAGGCATAAAAAAAAAATAGTCAAGATATGTAATTTAGTGTGGTTCAAAGAAATTGCACATTTATATAGAAAACAGGGACTTTGTATAAAAAACTTCACTGTTCGTAGATTTGGTTTTACCTAAAATTATATTATTTGCAATTGTGCTCATCCCACAAATGTTGATACATGAACTACTATGATCTTTATATATCTAGTCAACTATGCCACGCCTTTTATATGTCCCAAATTATACCATCTCTGTAAGAGGTTTAGAGACAGGTTCTGCATAGTACACGTGGATTTCAATTGTATCCCCCAATAACCCATGTTCTTTCAGGTCATAAATGGATTGTCTTTGTCTTCTAATGATCCATGTGATCGGTAGCAGAAATTTTCCAGATGGCAATCAGTGGAACAACCAACTGTCCAGGTTTGCCTGAGGGAATTCTAGGGATGTGAGACTTTCAGTGTTAAAACTGGAAAGGTCCCAGGCAAACTTGGATAACTTGATTACCCTAAAGAAGAGGAAGAAATTAAATTAGTGAATTATGTTAGTGTGATACTCATTTTAATTCTGGTCACCAATTTCAATGTGTGGAGATGTTTCTCACATCACCAAGTAACTCTCCAATCTCAGCTGGGTGTCCTACAATTCAGTTCAACCTGATACTACGTACCCGGAGATACAGCATCACATCTTCCAGGATGAGGGCTCAGTTCTACAAGTTGCACCCCCACTTTAGATGCTAACCATGAGGCTAGATTGTCACCTGTGCTTCTGACCCACCAGCTATAGGTTGGAGGTTCCAACAACCCATTGGGTTCGATTAATTTGCTAGAGCGGATCACAGAATTCAGAGGAACATTTTATTGACTAGATTACTGGTTCCTTATAAAAGGATATAACTCAGAAATGGCCAGATGGAAGAGATGCATATGGCAAGGTACAAGGGAGATGGCATGGAGTGCCCATGCTCTCTCCAACCCACCACTCTCCCTAAATCTCCATATATTCAACAACTCAGAAACTCTCCAACTCCCCCTCCCATCCCTTTGGATTTTTATGGAGGTTTCATTACAGAGGTAGGATTGATTAAATCGTTGGCTATTGGAGATGGAACTCAATCTCCAGCTCCTTTCTCCTCCCTGGAGGTGTGGGAGAGGAGTAAAAGTTCAAGCTCTACAATCACAAGGCTGGATCCACTCATTCTCATCATTTAGGGAATTCTAAGGGTTTTCAGAGCTCTATACCAGGGGCAGCTGGGAGGCTCAGGGGTTAAGCATCTGCTTTCAGCACAGGGTGTGATCCTGGGGTCCTGAGATCGAGCCAGTCACCGAGCTCCCTCCATGGAGCTTGCTTCTCCCTCTGCCTGTGTCTCTATGTCTCTCAATAAATAAATTTCAAAAATCTTTAAAAAAAAAAAAACTTCAAAAAAAGAAGAGCTCTATGCCAGAAATGGGGATGAAGACCAAATATATATTTGTCATTATCAATTGCAATATCACACTCACATACATGCTTGCCCTCTCGCTCTCTTTTTCTCTCTCTTTCTCTCTCTCTCCCTTCCCATCCTATTTTACTGGCTTAGAACCAGACTCTAATTTCCAGGTAGATCTGAGTTCCAGCTTTGCTATGACGTTTTAAAAAATCTTGAACAAATAACTAAACTTCTCCAGTACTGCTTCCTTACTTGCAAAATACCAAACTATTAGGTCATGACAATTGAGAAAATGTCTGACACATCCATCACACTTTCTATATGTTAAGCATGATTATCTCACAGATCACGCAGTGATGGACACTTCCTGCATTTGCCGGGGCCATAAACAGATCAATCCTTGGTCCTTTCATCAGCATAAAGTCAAGAAATGAGTGGAACTGAAGCAACATCCTGTTGACCTAGAGCATTTTCAGTCTTTCTGCCCCTGTCTCTTCAGCCAAGGCCCTTGCATTTATTATTTACATATGCACCACACTCATGCACACTCATACACACTCACACAGGTTTTTATACTGCTGAGATTGACAGAGGCCACATAAAATGTGTCTGGCTTTGTTTCTGGACAATTTAGGAAGTGTGAGGAAAATGATGGGGCGCCCCAGAGGGACTAAACAATTGGAGAGACGGGGGGGGGGGTGGGGGGGGTGGGGGGGTGGAGTGGAGGAAGACGAGCCCTGCGAAGAGAATGTGCAGAAAGGAGATATTTTTGCCAGAGGGTTCCTGCTAAAAGCAGCTAGGAAGCCCCCCATTCCCCATGTGTACCCTCCTGGTAACTTCCCTGGGGAGTCCCCCCTCGGAGAAGCTTTACCCCCGGATTCAAGGGGAAGCTGAGGGGGTGGATTCCTGAGCAGGGGGGCCGGGTGGGAGGTGACCTGAAGACAGGCTGGGACAAGTTTCCAGGCCAGGCGGGCTTCCCCTTCCTGCTCTGACAGCCACAAATGTGAGCTCAGCCAAATGGGGGGGTGGGGGGTGCCCTGGCCAGGGACTCTTGGTGGTATTTTCCTTTGTCTCTCCGCTTCCTGTGTTTGAAAAGAAGGAATCAGAGGCTTTCTGCGACCACTCTCGTTGTCTGGGATTCTTTCCTCAAGAGGTGTTCGTGAATTTGTGAGGATTGCCAGGAAACAGCGTGAGTCATGGCTTCTGAGCAGACAACATTAGGTTTTAGAAATTCCCAGAGATATGACTTGTTTATAAGAAAGGAAACAGCTATTCTGAGCTGCCAGGAGAAGAGGAAAACACTGCTCTTTTTTTTTTTTTTTTTTTTTTAAATGCCTTGTTGAAAGGTCATACAAGTGGCCGGAGTGTCAGCAAGAACCTGGTGTAGACACTGATGTTAGCAGTTCATTTGTCTACATTTTAGAGGCTATTTTGGGGCTTGGCATTTAAAATGCAAGAGCCATGGCACGGAAATTCCACTCTTCGTCCGAAACCCAGAGGCACCAGCAGACTCCACCAGGGAGACGAGAGGCTGTCGGGCCTGGCCGGGGGAGCACAGCCTGCAACTTCACTTGGAGGGAGAGGTGCACTGGGCCCCACTTTTGACAACTTTCTGACTTCATATTTCCTGAGCAGTCCCACCCCCCCCACCCCACCCCCACCCCGAGTTTCCTTCCCGTGCTTGGGGAAGTAAAATCACCTCCACCCTCCTACTGTCTCCAGCTGGGAAGAGAGAACAGGAGATTATTGGGAGAAAAGTAGATATATTTTATTTACATGTTGTTAAAGGGAGCCCCCACAGGAAAGACGTAGACCCAAGTGACTAGGCCTACGGGCGTATGCACTAGGTTGAGCGGAGAGTAGCAAAAGTAGCTATGATACAGCAGGAGACAGGTGCCTGGGTGGCTCAGGGGTTGAGCATCAGCCTTTGGCTCAGGTCATGATCCTGGGGTCTTGAGATCAAGTCCCGCATCAGGCTCTCCAGAGAAAGCCTGCTTCTCCCTCTGCCTATGTCTCTGCCGCTCTTTCAGTGTCTCTCATGAATAAATAAATAAAATCTTTAAAAAATAATAACATAGCAGGAGAATAGAGGAGGGTGAGTCTGTTTGTAGGAATTTCTCTTAGCCTGGACTCCCCATCTCTGACCATAACTGGTTCTTTCTCCTGACACAGGAGGGCAACTTTCACATGGGAATGTTACCTCCTGCTTTTAGGAAGAAAAAAGTAATGTCAGGTTGCTCTTCTTGCACCTGCTGTTTTCAGCTGGAAGTTATCAACATGGCAAAGTCGCATATTTTGGGGTGACATGTCCTGAACTCTTTCTACATTTTCCACACCGCCTCCTCTAATGTCTTTTCTTCCCTAGTGTGAGCCACTGTGACGTCAGCTGTCACTGCCTGAAAGAATTGTTCAAAGCTATCTACTTTGGAGAATGTGCCCAAGGAGAGAAAGTCAGGGGGACTCCCTCCCACGACCTCTGCTTCAAGGTCGGCCTCTTTCTTGAGCATCGTGCTCTGTGCTCTGCACCAAGGTATTCAAGCTCACAGTGGCACAGCTGACACATTTGCCACTGTTCGCTGAGCCAGCCTGCTGCCCACAGAGATTGATTTCCAACCAAAGAATAATTCACCAAGTATTCACTGATTCAATAATAACTGACCCATGTGATAATTTCATAGATACTGCATTTGATAAAACTAACACCTTCTCCTAATGATCAACAATTAAATATACTGGGAGGAGGACGCTTGAATGTGATAAAGGTACTCCCAGCTTAAAATAAAGATTATATTTAGTAGGCAAACACAGGACACCTGGGTGGCTCAGTGGTTGAGCATCTGCCTTTGGCTCAGGGCCTGATCCCAGGGCCCTGGCACCAGGCTCCCCAGGGGAGCCTGCTTCTCCCTCTGCATACGTCTCTGCCTCTCTCTGTGTCTCTCTTGAGTAGATAAATAAAGTCTTTAAAAAAAAATAGGCAAACGCTGAAAATATCCAAAATCAGGAACAAACAAACACAAAGACTGTCCTCTAGTATCATCACTTTAGATTCTCTGGCTAGGGCAGTAAGTTGTGAAACGAAAGGATTAGGTTTGGTGAATTAAAATACTGACATGCTCAAAAATCACATAAGGCTATAACTAGGAAAACCAAGTAAGTTAGTTAAAAGTGTTCTTAATTAATAAAGAGCCATAAAGTGGATTGGAATAAAAGAAATACCTGAAAAGTAATAGTATTCCTATGCACTCGCAGTAACCAGAGAGATGATATAACGGAAAAAGAAGCTATTCCAATGGCAACAAATATAAATACCTACAAATTCAGTGAGAAATGGATTAAAACTTTTAAAAACTTCATCGAGAGGTTTTAATAATTAATAGGAAGAGCTACATTTTTACTAGATGGAAAAATTCAATGTAAAGATGCCAAGACCTCTTAACCTTATTATTAAAATAATTCCCTCCAAAACCGAAATAGGACTTTTCTGGGGAAGTCATTAGAATTGACACTAAATCTCAAGCTTGATGCACTACCTTAAAACGGGGTCTTGATACTCTAAACAAGAAAAACTAGCAAAACACTTTCTTAGGGATCAATCCTGTCAAATACCAGAACCTTATGTAAACATAATTAAAACTGTGAATCTGATATAAATAGAAAAACATAAACCAAAGGAAAATAATCAGATACCCTGGAACAGATCTTGTTATATATATGGGTCACATTTATAGATGGCTTTACATTTTACAAAGCTTTCTACCTGCATTATCTTTTATGCTCCAAACCCATGCAGTGAAACAAGTATGTTATTATTATCTCTAATTTTTTTTTTTATGAAGCAGCTGATACTCAGAAATTAAGTGACTTGCCCAACAGAATGAAACCAAGATGAGGGGCAGCCTGGGTGGCTCAGCGGTTTAGCGCCGCCTTCAGTCCAGGATGTGTGATCCTGGAGACCAGGGATCAAGTCTCACGTCGGGCTCCCTGCATGGAGTCTGCTTCTCCCTCTGCCTGTGTCTGTGTGTGTGTGTGTGTGTCTCATGAATAAATAAATAAATAAATTCTTAAAAAAAACAAAATGAAGTTAGACTTGGACCCAGATTTTCTGACCTCCCAAAGCAGGCCTCTTTTTACTGTATCCTTCCCACAAAGTAATCCCCCAAAAATGGCCTTTTTTCCTTTTCTTTTTTTTCCCCCAAAGAGAAAGAATATGACTGGATGTGGGAGGGAGAGGGTGAGAAAGAATCTCAAGTAGACTCCCTACTCAGGTTGGAGCCCAACATGGGGGTTGATCTCACAACCCTGAGATTATGACCTGAGTCAAAATCAAAAGTCAGATGCTTAACTGACTGAGCCACCCAGGGGCCCCTTTTCTTTTTTTTAAGCAATGTTGAAATTTGGCGAGAAAATTTAGACTGATCCTGACACCACATACTCTTCTTTTAAAAAAACAAACAAACAAACAAACAAACCTGATTCTGTTTAAGATTTCAATAGTAAAAATCAAATTATGGAAACCTTGACCAGCAAAATACATAGAGATACGAGGCTGGCATGATGTCTGTGATGTCCCCCCACTGAACCCACTCAAGAAGCAGGGAATACAGTGCTTCCCACTCCCTCCTGTTCCCCACTCCACACAAACTCCATCCACTCCAGATGAATTTCCTGTTACCATGAAGATGTAGAAGCTCCCAAAGTGAAGTCAAACTCTCTAAGAAACAACTATTAAAAGTGTAGCCAATCCCTTTCTTTTTTTTTTTTTTTTTTATTTATTTATGATAGTCACAGAGAGAGAGAGAGAGAGAGAGAGAGGCAGAAACACAGGCAGAGGGATAGGCTCCATGCACTGAGAGCCCGACGTGGGATTCGTTCCCGGGTCTCCAGGATAGCGCCCTGAGCCAAAGGCAGGCGCTAAACCGCTGCGCCACCCAGGGATCCCAGCCAATCCCTTTCTGGGGGAGGATAGGATGATCAGAGAATGACCAATTGGTAGCACCTATTTAGGAGTAAGAACCAACCAAAAAAACAACAACAACAACAAAAAAGGATTAAGCTACTAATATATAGTGCATCCTATTATGTGTAGCAACTATTCAACTCTGACATGGCAAAAAGGCAACCATAAGCAATAAATAAATAATAACCTTAAATGAATGGGCACGATTGTGTTCTAGTAAAACTTTATTCCCATAAATCAGCAGCAGGCACACTACACTGTACTTTGACAACTCCTGTGTTAGACTGTTTTAAAATTAGCCCTTTAAAAAAATAGTTATCCAAAATCTCCTTTAGAGAAGAAATCAGAAGCCATAAGGGATTACTCAATTTGACCATTTGAGAGAATAAGACAGACACAGGTCTCCTCTTTAGTCAAGTGGGCAGAAGTAGAAGTGGAACTCAGGTCTTATGACTCAAAAGCTGGAAAGTGTGTCGTCTCATTGGACAGCCTCCTATGACTTTGGGATGTTAATTGGATCTTGTAGATGTGAAATCTCAGGATGTGGAAAAGAACCCCAAACAGGTTGAGTTTAATGAAACAAACACTCGTCGTCCGGCGGCAACAGGGTGGGGATCCTGTGAATGATCTGCATGGTTGAGGCAATTCAGGTGGCAGGAAGCTGTGGGCGTTCTCATTGACCTCCTACAGCCCTGCTCCCATCCCAGACGTGAACTCTGCTCCTCTGAGCACAGAGTGGGGTGGGATTGTGGAGAGAGGTGTGTGCTTGCATGTGGGAGAGGTGCAGGCAGATTGGTGGTTGTTTACGGAAACCAGGAAATCCCCAAAATTGAAGCAATCCAGAGCAATTCACTTCACTTCTTTGGGCCCCAAACTCCCTTTGTGTAGAATGGAAATGTCTTTCCTCGTCCTCTTTTTTTTTTTTTCAGGATGTCAGAATAATAAAACAGAGAAAAAAAAAAACTGTGTAAAGTTCATTGGTACCTCAGGGATACGTGTCATAAAATGACACAGTCTCATTGTCACCAGATATCTCATGACTTCAGCTGGCTCTAGCTCTCTGCATTTCCCTTTCGGCAGGGAACTTTGCCATCTTTACATTTAACACATCTCTGTGGAGGGAGTAGCACTATTAAGCTGGTACTTTGACAACCACATCGACAAGAGACCAGGATATATGACATATAAAGGTGAAAGGACAGTGATGAAGGGGAGCAAATGAGCTTTTAAACAAGCCTGACACCATCCAGCTAGTTTTCATATTGCTTCCTATGAAAAATCTTGACATATTGGTACATTGCTATGAGTTATTTCTTCATATAACCGGGTATAGTGGCCTGACATTATTTGATCTTGTAGAGTGGTATCTGGGACTACAGACTTATTTTATTTTAAGCTCAATGACATTTCATCAACAGTTAACACAGCATGAGTAGCTAAAACTCACTTCAGTACAGTACAAGAGGCCCCAGGATTTTGCTGCTTTATTTTTGTTTGAATAGATAACTCTCTGACATGCTCTATTTTTGCTAGTTTCTGTTTTTACCCAGCTTTGTGTGTTTTGAGCCACATTTTTAGTCCAGTATTCCATATATTATTTATTTCACCTATTATATTACCTATAATAATGAAAATTGATTCACTTCATTTGCCTACATCAGTGACATCCAAAAAGGCAAGACATTTCTCTCCTGGTCTTGCTTAGTGGGAGTAGAATGGAAAGGAGATGGGGACAGTCATTAAGGATTCTCTGGGAAGGGTCCATGCTGGCACACCTCTGCTCTGGGCTAGGAGAACAGGGTTCAAACACAGGCAGGGCTCATGTTGAACCCTCAGCAAATTCTCCTAATCTAGACCGAGATCCTCATGGTACCTGGAATTTTATAATGCCTTCTGGAAACACAAAAGCTATCAATCTTAATCTCAGTTTAGCTACTGAGTCTGTGGTCTTTTCTACTTAAAGCCACAAAATTGTTTATGTTCTAGTTGTAGTTTAATTTTGTCTTGTTTTAAGCTCTCTTACTTGATTTCTGCCCAATCAATAAGATAGGCCATACATTTAATCTGCTTCTGTCATCAAGACAGCTGAAAATCCTGCTGATTTTTCAATTTACTATGAGTAAGTTCAGCCCGTATGTAAACTCAGCCCACTTTTCATCGGCTCTGTGACAGCTTTCTCATCTGTAATATGAGAAAACACCCACCTAGGTCATAGAGTCATTGGAGGAATTATATAATAAACAAGACCGCATTGTAGTCAGTGATTGGCAACATACATTTTCTTAATAAAACAAGAACAGCATATGCCTCCGAGAAGAGAGACGCCTGGTTTCTTGGCTGCTCTGTCTATTTTAGCACTTGGCTGGTGCTTGACAAGAAATCTTCAATCAAGGCGATTGTATTTATTAATAAGGATAGGTATTGATTTTTTGCAGTTCTGCACTAATTATAATTTAGCCTTCCCTTTAAAAAAAACTTATGGAAGTATAACATGCATACAGAAAATGGGATAAGTGTTGCCATGTAATGAATTTTCACAAGCACACCTGTGTAACCAACACTCAGCTAAAGAAACAGAATATTTCCAGCATCTGGAAAGTGCCCCTTATGTGTCCCATTCCAAGCATTGGAAGACCCCAAAGAAAACCACTGTCCTGACTCCTAATGCTAGAGATTAGTTTTGCTTGTTTTATCATTTCTTACACATGGAATTATACGGTATCAGTACAGACCTTTCTGAAGGTTACTTAAGCTTACCATGTAAAGAAGGTCTAAGCCCCGGAGAAGTTTGTCTTTTCTAGGCTGACTTGAAGAAAGAGGGCAGGAGGAGGGTGAGAAGTAGAGGAACCATATAATTTGTCATCCAAACTGGAACACCTTAAAAAGTAAAAAGAGGTGCTATTCACAATGATGCTGGGAGAGAAGGCGTAACAGTGACTGTCCCCACAAACCAGGACATGTAGCCACCCTAGTGAGAAGGAACGGTAGAAGGCAGCAGGGACACACTGGCGGGGAAAATCTATCTTCAAATTCATAGAAGAATCCCCTCATATCGGCCAAGATGTGTGTGAGACTGGGGCCTGGGGGCACATTTCCCACAGAGTGCTGTCACTGGTAAGACTCGGTGGGCAACTGTTTACTGAGTTCCGGCTCAGTACAAGGCATCACACCAGGAAGAAGATTCAGGCACTGACCTGCCCAAGGAAGCTCACGGTCTAACAGTGGCTATTAGACAAGTTCACAGACAGGTAAACCGTAAGGATGCCGTCACTGGAAATTTCCAAGTACTGTATAGATTCCAAGGACATATACAGAGTGTATGGACATATACGGATTCCAAGGGCGAGAGATCATGTCCATCGATAGACACCAAAAAGGCGTCATGGGGGAGGTAGCAGTTAAGAGGAATTTATATACTCCTTCAATGGTTCCCATCTTTGCACATTAGAATCTGCTGTGGAGCTTCTCAAACTCCGAAGACCCCAGGCAGTACCCCCAGGCCAAGTAAATCAGACTCTCCGGGAACGGGATCGAGGCAAAAGCTCTCCCAGGTGATTCCAGTGAAGGATCAAGTTTGAGAACCCCTATTCTAGAAAGAAGAGTATAAGCCTTGGCTGGCAGGAAAGGTAGGAAAGAGAGGAGGCTGGAGAGAACAGCCCTGAGTTAGAACACTCCACCTTTGATGGGCACACAGAGAAGGATCATCCACAGGGAATTACATAGGGAGGAAAAGCAGCAGGGCAAAAATAATTTAACCCCCTTCAGGAAAAAAATTAATTAATTATGAAACCATTTGCTAAGGCCAATAACAGGGATGGATGGGCAAAGGATGCACTGAACATCGAGGGAACTCAGAGTGGTAATAAATCCATCATAAATCGTACAAGCCATCTGATAACTTCTGTTCCTCACATTAGCATCCCATTAAGCCGCTATTAGGGAAAGCAAGCTGAATGGAGCTGGCTTCCTGGCTCAGCACTAGCGGCCGGGAGAGAGTTAACAAGCTGCAATCTTTCACTGGCACCTTTACGGGCCTCAGCTCCATTTGTAAAGGATGCTTAGAGGCCCCAAACCCTGACCTATCACGCTCATGCTGAGGGAGTTTGGGGGGGGCTAGAATTAATCACAGCAGGGACACAATTTGCCGATCAATACCAGCCAATTAGGAGGCTCCCTGCAGCGAAGAGTTCCCTTGGAATGCCAGATGACCTTTGCCCTTGACTTTTTGTGGGCGCAGATGCTGCTCTATCGCAGCTACTGATAAGGACGGTGTTGGGGGGTGCGTAGCTCAATTCACATCATGCCAACCCCACCAGGGCATCCTGAGGCTGAACTTCTTTAGGACTTCTGCAGAAGCCACCTGCCAGTGGGGCTACAGGAAGACAGGGATGGAAATTATATCAGTAATAAATTCACAGCCATTGTGCCGCTTTTCCCATGAACTCAGCCGTGACCTTCAAGAAGCCATTGACAACAGCAGAAAGTAGCAACTCAATCTTTTCAGTGAATTCGCTAATGTGTCTCCCCCCTCCTCTGATGTTTCTGCTGTTAGAGAGGAGATTCTGGGTCCCGGAGCACCGCCAGAGGTGGCCAGATTGTTGTCACATGGATGTGCCCATGGCCTACGGAGGAATCACCTGGAGGAAAAAAAATCCTAGTAGCTCCCATTGTGTCCTCTGATCTGGCTCGGAGACTCAGACACAGTGTGAGAGCAAGTCACAGGGCCTTCCGCCCTCCCTGTATTTATGGGAGAGCCGTTTGCCATTACTTTTCAGAGTTGAGTCACTATTTTTTTGCAATCAATTTTCTAAGATCTTGGCCGCAGAGGTGATATTCCCTAGGGCACAAAAGCTTAGAATAAGAAAAATCACTAGATAATTCTGGAAAGTTGTCTGAAGTTGATCATTTATTTTTCTGTCATTTACTGTTTAATTTTTACTTTAAGGAGAACAATCTATTGTGTAGAATATTTCCTGGAAACCCTACGACTTCAGGCATTTGGCCCCAGTCTCATCTTGATTTCGTCTCCTCTTGAAGGATTTCAGTCATGGTTTCTTCAGATGCTCTTCTCAACTCTCCTCCTAAGTAATCCCCCACTTCCAGCCCCTAGAAAACTGCGATTTTAAAATAAGAAAAAAAAAAGTTTCGAGCTGACGTTAGTTAAGTACAAGGCTTGGAGCAATCATAGTGTGATTCCCTCCCCTCCCCTTACCCCAATCCACAAATCTTTTTATTTAAGTCATGCATGATGTAAATAACTATCAAAGATACCCTTCAAGGGAAAAAACAAGCCTTCGGAAGGTCAATCTAGGAGATGTGAATGGTATGTTAGGGACAGCATCATAGATTTTGCCTTGGAGGCATAGGAGGGGGACAGTTTCATGAACTAATGATGCATGAGTATTAGACTCAAGAATATTGGAATATTTAAATGCACCGGTTGGCAGGAGCCACTCTCTTTCTGTGTCAGCTTTCTCCCATCCAAGTACCAACCAGGTTAACCCTGCTTAGCTTCCGAGATTGGGTGAGATCTGGTGTGTTCAGAGTGGTATGGCCCTAGACCTATCTTGGCCTTTTCATCCACTAAATCCCTAAGTGACTAACTCCCTAGGCCCTTCCCCAAACATGCAACAGTCACCCCCTGTCACCTGACCTGAGGGATGACCTCTGCCCCTCTTCATTACTTTTATAAAAGGGGACAATTGTCACCTTCTTATCTCACCTACAAGGTTTGCAATGTCTGCTGTGCTGCAGTCTTGCCAAAAGTGTTTAGCCTGAATCTTATCACGAGGAAACACTTTAGACAAATCCAAGTCAAGGAACATAAATGTTTGTGTGTGTGTGTGTGTGTCTGTGTGTGCACAAAAGTGGCAAAATGTTTTTTAAAAAAATCATTGCATCTGGTAAAGATTATCAAATTATATTACTGTTTCAACATTTCTGTAGGCTCAACATTTTTTCAAAAAATACCAGGTGCACCTCTTATTGATACAGTGGTCAATCCATTGCATTTAGTGGACCATGGATTAACTATGGTACTCAAAAACTTTTTTCACACTGACACAGGAAGCAAAGATTATTAAACTAGTTTTTAACAAATTTGGAGGTTCTGCATGAAAAGCTAAATTCCCCTTTGTCAGAAAACAGTCCCCCAAAGGAAAATAATTCATGTTCTCAAAGAAAATAGTTCACCAACTTTCTCATGAAGGGAATTTAGGGAAAGGTCTTCTTTCTACGATAACAAATCCTATTTAAGTTACCTCATCAATAGACAGAGAGCTCTGGAAATTAACCAAATCAAATAAGATGACAAAATGGCAAATTTTGGGGAGGAAACCACTTCTCTAGATACAGAAAAATTTCAGAAATAATTTTATTAACTACATTACTAGTGAATAGGTTTTCTGCAATGTGAATGACATAAAAAAATGTATAATTGGTTTATTTTTGTCCAAGAAATTTAAGACTAAATTAATATTTTAAATTTCTTGATTTAAGGTGGCCATCATACATGTTTACATATATACACCTACATACATATACACACACTTGCACACACTTATATGTAGCACAGCACATGGATAAATATAAATAAGGATTATGAGCTTTATTTGCCACATTGTTTACCATTTTTTGTGCCCAAAAGAGATTTTTTTTTTCAAGATTTATTTGAGAGAGAGAGAGAGAGCACACATACAAGCGAGGGAAGGGGCAGAAGGCAAGGGAGAGAGAATCTCAAGCAGACTCCCTGCTGAGAGTGGAGGCCCATGCAGGGCTCAATATCACGACCCTGAGATCATGACCTGAGCAGAAATCCAGTCGACCACTTAACCAACTGAGCCACCCAGGCATCCCTGTGCACAAAGAAGGATTATAATAAACTAACAATTTCTGTAAACAATTATATTTGATGAAGTCAACAAAAATAATAGACAAGCTTGATAAAATCTCATATTCTAATGCAAGTATATCTAGGCATGTACATATATTTACTTATATATTTATCTTATGTATTATATTGTCATTGTATATGTATATTTAATTTAGTATTTTTATTTTTATATGAAATTGCCTAATAATTCATATCTTAAGAAAGCATTAAAAAGTATAAGAATGGGGATCCCTGGGTGGCGCAGCGGTTTGGCGCCTGCCTTTGGCCCAGGGCCCGATCCTGGAGACCCGGGATCAAATCCCACGTTGGGCTGCCAGTGCATGGAGCCTGCTTCTCCCTCTGCCTGTGTCTCTGCCTCTCTCTCTCTCTCTGTGACTATCATAAATAAATAAAAATTAAAAAAAAAAAGTATAAGAATGAAAATATAAGTGAAGGATGAGACCATTGCAAACGCATATCTATAAAAGGAAAATATCAGCACCATCACATATTTACAACAACATTAACAAAGCTAATAATCAGAAGCATGTAGTTCACGTAGCACAGGCTATATACAGGCTCTCAGACGGATGATCGGAATAATAATTATGAGTAACTTTTCCTAAATGTTTAGCAAGTACCAGGCACTACATTAAGTACTTTGTATATATATGCATCTCATTCAATCCTCATTTGCAGAGGAATTCCTGAGATTCAAAAAAGTTAGATGATCCACCCAAGTTTGATAAGGGTCAAGCTGTAGTTCAAATCCAGGTGACTGCAGACCCTACCCGCATGATCATTTCCAGGCACCACCTCGAAGTTCTACTTACCAGTGGCTAGGAGTGGCCCAGGAGGAGAGTACATGAGGACCCTCTTGCACTAGTCACATCACATGACAAAACCAGTATAGCTTTTATAGTCTCCATTTGTTTCTCAGACAGAGAGCTCCAATGTAAGCCAGAAACTCACAGAACTCTGTACAGCTGGCTCGCATTGTTTGGGGAGTTAGTTGTGTGACCTCAGCGCTGCCTCCTAGGACCCTAATATGTAGGCTCTGACTGAGCTAGCGTCCCTACTCCCCTACCTTCCTACCCACTGTCAGCTCCATCACCAGTGGTTCCCTAAAGCAAGGAAAGGCCTTGGGTAGGGAGAAGGATTAACCTGAAGTATACACAGGAAAGAATCTTTCTCCCTCCACAGATTGGAAGTTAGGCTAAAGATGTTTGTGTTACCTGACTTGCAAGGGTGAGAGATCAGGAAAATGAATAAAGCACCAGGTCCGGAGCTTGGCACCTAGGAAGAAACAAGTTGCAGCAGAAGGCTCTTGTCATGTGAATTTTTATCTCCATGCTTTTTCTAACAAAGTTTAGCTGTACCTCTTTAAAAAAATCTCTAGGTCAGCCTCCAGGGCTGGAGGGAGGGGAAAAGTTACCACTAATGCCAGGTGAACCGGGCTCCTGGTGACCAACATTATGCTGGGAGAAACCCCAAGTCCTCCACCCCTCAGAGCAGTAGCACCTAGCAGACAAGTGGAGTCCTTCCCCAGATTACTTGATTAGAAGGTGTGACTTGTATCAGTGGCATTTTTGTCATCATAGTCTACACTACATCAGGCTGGATGCAAGCCACTAACTCATTAAATTTTTCATTTTGACCTGTGACTCAGGTACCAGGTTCCTTCAAGCTCCACATTCCGTCTCCTCTACAACAGCATCAGTTTGCCCTTTTAAGTATGAGAAGAGCTATTTCTTAGGAAAGCCATTAAACTATTTTATCATTTCCAACACCACCCTATCTCTAAGGTTGCTGTGTCTCAGGTCCTTGGATTATTTTAATCTGTCAAAAAGAAAAGCTAACACAACACTTTTGGACACTTCAGATTTCTTTCCTTTGCTTTGGCAATGCTCTGTTCTTCTTTTCTCCCCTCCCCCCGAGCTTTATCTTTGTTCAAAAGCAAAATTTTAAATCCTGCAAGTAGAGATTGAAGCAACTTCCAGGTTGTGCACAGCACCTAGCTACTTCCTCAGGATGGTCTTGGTTCTATTTTTAATGCACATTTTAGAGGCAACGATATAACAAACTTTGACCTTTAAAATCTTCAAATAAATCATTTAGCAAGAGCAAGGACTAGGTAATGAGCGGAAAGGAAAAAAATCAAACAAGGAAGTCCAAAAAAGTCTTCAAATGGAGTGTGTGTATGTGCATGTTGTTCTTGGTGTGTCTTTTAAGCTAGCAAATGTTGAGGTAAAAATGGGAGAAATAAGAAAAGCGGTAAGAGTGGTAAGCTGCTTTTAAGATTCCTTTACAAGGCAAAGATTTTAAAGCAAAGAAAAGGGAAAGGAATTCTAAACTCAGTTGTTCTCCATGGCACCTGTTTACACCACGAAGCTCTCACGCCTGCCAGCACCTCGCCTCCATATTGTCATCTGGGTTGGGTTCTCTGTCCTTACCTGCCAGGAGAAGGTGGTGATGCTTCCTCTCGTTCTCTTCCTTCTGATCTTTCTTCTTCAGTTTTCCTCCTCCTTCTCTGCTTTCTCCTCTTCTTTTCCCTTATTTTCCTTCCTTTGCTTGTCATTCCAAGCAAAAAAAAAAAAAAAGACCCCACCCATTGTTGGGTGGAGGGTCTTTCTTGATTTGCTTACAAACATTGTTCCTTTTCCCAGTACAAGTGACATTTTATTTGACCAAAGTAAGATCAGTGAATTAAATCTCCTTCTGGGCTGAAGTTTCTTCCACTGAATTTTACAATGGAGCCCTCAGCATACCGCACCTTGCGTAGGAGGAAAGTCAAAACCAACATAACATCAGTTGCCACCCATACCTGAGGCTACAGGGTAAGCACTTCTGAGAGAGGTAACATGATGGCTTGAATTCACTATGAAATATAAACAGCTAATGTCAAATTTTTTGCTGAAGCAGAAATTGATGAAAGGAAGGGCACAGATAGGAAAGAGTGAGGAGTCCTTTAAGAAAGAAGGGAGCTCTCAGCAGATGTAAAAAAAGAGGTTAGAGCACTGAAGGGCAGCTGGGCCTGGATCTCTATTTTGCCTTGAATTTGCCTTACCCTTCCATTCTTAAGTGTGCAAAATTGTCCGCTTATATTCATTTAAAATAAACACCTATCTCAGAAAAATGGGAGTCACCACAGAATGCCAAGCCTAACTGAGCCTCAGGTTTGGGCCAGCTAAACACTTCCCACCCCACCTCCGTTCCTGAAACCCCCACCTATGCCCATCTCACCTAGGAAGTGGGGCAGAGCTGAATTTCCAAGTTCATCACAGAAGAACTGTTGGGTGGTGCTCCCCAACCTCTTGTTCCCTGAGCAAATGGGCATTCTTGTGTGGCTTTATTGTCTTAAGCACCTTCAACATTGTCTGAAATAT
Organism: Canis aureus; assembly: GCF_053574225.1. Taxonomy (NCBI): domain Eukaryota; kingdom Metazoa; phylum Chordata; class Mammalia; order Carnivora; family Canidae; genus Canis; species Canis aureus. Next base: position 15,185,319 of record NC_135646.1, on the reverse strand, counting down.
AATAGTCCTATTTTTCACTTTTCCTGTCTAACTCCAAAAGTCCATGGCAAGAAACAATCTGTCATTTGCTAAATGCAAATTTAAACGTTGCCTTTCGGGGTGGAGAGTGGGTTTGTGAAACTACAGCATCTCACTGAGACTTAGTTGCCCCATCCTCCCAAAAGTCGTAACTTGTAGTAAAATAAAGAAAAATTTGCTACCAAAGCTATATTATGGCATTGTTCCCAAATTTGTGGACTACCAAAAGTCTCCAAACAAATATTTTTTCCATGAATGTCGATAATCTACAGTAGTACTTAATATGTAATAATAAAAATAAATAAATAAATAAATAAATAATAAAAAAAATTAAAATAAAATAAAAATTAAAAAAAATATGTAATAATAATAACTGGCACATTTATTGAATGTATATTATGAATCAGACACTTGACATATATCAGCTCATTTGCAATCAGAATAATCCAGGAATACCTGAATACCTGGGTGGCTCAGTCAGTTAAACATCTGACTCTTGATTTTGGCTTAGGTCATGATCTCTGGGGACCTGGGTCAAGCCCCCGGTCAGGCTCTGCACTCAACAGGGAGCCTGCTTGAGGATTTTCTCTCTCTCTCTCTCTCTCTCTCTCTCTCTCTCTCGCCTCTGCCCCTCCCCCTGCTCTCTCTCTCTTTCTCTCTTTCTCCTTCTCTCCCTAAAATAAATAAGTTTTTTAAAAATAAAAAAAAGTTTTTAAAAAATCCTATAGCAGGACCTATAATTATTCCCACTTACAAATGAGCTTCAGTGAGTTTGAGCTACTAATTAGTGGAGATGATAGGATATGAAGCCAAGCAGTCTGACTTCAAAAGCAATGAGCTTAACCATATACTAGAATGCCTTTCTATATGCTTCTAACCACTCTATAATGCCTCTACATGAATCCTCGACAATAGGCCAGAAGCTCCTCACATGCAGCTTGTGCTCAGATTTATTCAACTTCATGTAAGTGCCAAGACCAGGCCTATGGGAAGATGGTCAGTACATCTGAAAGTAGTACGTGGAGGAGTTTCCGTAGCTAGTACGCAGAACAACCTGTTGCACCTTCCCGTTATGTATCTAGGGTCATGACTATCTACGATGCCACAAAAGAGATGTACTAAGCAAGGCTCTATAATGTAATTTGGTAGAGATAAAGGTTCATTTTTGCATGTATGGACTTATTTTGACTTGAGGAGCTTTGGTAGCATTTACCTGGAGCTAACATGCCTGTTCCAATGGCTTTTAGACCATTAAATGGGTGGCTGATTTCGTCTTAACAGAAAGTCACTCTTTCTCTCTCTCTTGCTCTCTCTCTCTCTCTCCCTTTCTCTCTCTCTCTCTCTCTCTCATACACACACACACACACACACACACACACACACACGCTCCATCTGCTTCCTTCTTGATTAAAATTAGACTACACTAGGCACAGTTCCCAAACATCCCAGACAGGATAGCTGACCCAACACCTTTTCCCCAAGCCTGCATTTTTACTTCTTAAATACAACCAAGCTTGGAGATGAAACGGGAGCTTCCCTCATGGTAGCCCCCGCCCCCACCCTGGCAGACTGTTCTGGTTCCAAACACAAACATTGCTCAGTCTGGCTATTTCTGAAGCCTGGGTGACTTTTAACCAAAAAGGAAGCTATAGTATTACCCCATCTACATCTGCAAGGCAGTCTTGATTGCTATTCAGTTGGCTACTCCTGGTGATGATACTTTTAAAAGTGACTACAGCCCCTTTAGGAAATTTCAAATGTATTTGGAATAGAACAACAGAATACATCTTGTAAACTTATGTATAACAAAGCCATTTCTGCACCAGCTATTGCAGGGAACCAGAGTCTGCTTATTTCAGAAGTCCCAGGACGCCTTAAGAATATTTGTCTCATTATCCCCATTATTTTCCCCTCCAGGGAACTGTCCCTAATAAACTTTGCTATGTCTCTTCTCCTGGCTAGTTTTAATATGAGCCAAGGGAAAGATTTCAGGAGAGCGCGAGTTCTTTTCTGCCTGGGCTTGCAAAATTGCCTTTTGCTGCAGATGCATCTGTTAGTAATGATTGAGACAATCTGTGCGGCGTAAGACAACTTGTCAAGAGGTTACTCTAAAAAGATCCTCTTCCAAGGAATGTTGAAGCCTTAGCACCTTTCTATAACAACGGGATCTTTGATTTAGCGACCACAGAAGACTTGATGATGCCTTCTTACTAGCGTGACCATCCTAAAGAATCACTTGGGCCTTGGAGCCTAGAGGACATTGAGAACTTCGGGGACCCCAAAACTATTAATATTCCCTGAAGGACTACTTCAGGTTCAAGTACCATTGCAAGTTCTCACCTCCCTTGAGGGGCCCCAGGATGATTGAATTTGATAAAGATCTTCTTTAAGAGAACTAGAATCCCTTAGCACTCTTCATGTGTCCAAGAAGACCTCAAATCTAAGCCAAATTTTCTAGAGGCCGAGAACCTCAGAAAACTCCTAAATTGTTTCTCTAATCCACTTCTCCTCTTATCTTTTTGCTTTAGTCTGAGAATAAAATCCAACTAGAGATTTGGAGTATGGATATAAACAACTTAACTTACCCAATGGGCTCAGGCCAAAGCCAGAGTCATCTTTGGCTGTCCCATTTCTTTTGTAGTTTTATTTGCCAATGTGTTAGCTGATACATAAGGCCACCCTGCCCAAGTCAGGGAGGACAGACTCTAAGGAATATATGTGACATGCCAGAAGAACAAGAAGCCACAGGATCAACGTGGTACATTTTCCTGGAATGCCAATAATAGAGGAAATGCCATTATTTTAGAGCATTACAAACCAGGGTAGAATGCGAACTGGGAGTAAAATGTGAAATTCATGGACTTTAAAAATAAATCTTAAAACTTCAAATAAATTTTGAGCTCAAGGCAAGAGCTTCCAAGTCCTTCCCCAGATCTCAGGGGGTCTAATGTTTATTTCCCTTCCTCATTATGAACATTTTGATGGGTATTTGAGAAGAACGGTCTTAATGTACCTCTCCCAGAGCCCACAGGCATTTTTAAGATACTCCTAACAACAGCAACAACAAATCTGGTATGAAAAAAAAGTGAATTAAGGAAGAAATAAAAAAAAAAAAAGAAAAGAAGTACTTAAAGGAGTCTGTGTGTACTCATGGCATTAGTCCTCAATACACCTTATTTTATGAAGATGGAAATTTGAGATCCAGAAAGGTTTACTAATTTGCCCAACATCACGTGATGGCAGGCAATGAGTAGGAACAATGAGATAAGGGCAGTCTTTTCCAAATCCCCTGTGTCATTGCCCATGGTCAGCCATTCACTCAACCTACACTACGTGGAAGAGTTCTCTGGAATTATGCCAGCCAACGTGTAGCTGTAGCACTGCCAGCCTGCCCTAGGAGGCATCCTTTCCAGTCCCTAACAGAGCCTGCTGCCAGACTCAAGAATGACAGTGAGTTCCAGTTTATTTTATCAGGAGAGATTTCTCTTTTTCTCTGGTTTTAATGAGATATAATTGACATACAGCATTGTATTATTTTTAGATGTACAACATGATGATTGGATACATGTATATATTGCAAGATGATCATCACAAGAAGTTTAGTTAATATCTGTCACCTCCCATAGTTACAATTTTTTCTTCCTGTGACAAGAACTTTTAAGATCTATTCTCCTAGCAACTTTCAAGGATATGGTACAGTGTTGTTAACTTGAATCACCATGCTGTACATTAGATCCCCAGAACTTATTTATCTTATACCTGGAAGTTTGCAGCTTTTGACCACCTTCCCCCATTTCCCTCATCCCCTAGCCCTAGCCTCTGGCAACCACCAGTCTATTCTCTGTTTCTATGAATTCTTTTTTTTTTTTTTTTTAGATTCCACATATAAATGAGATCATACAGTATTCATCTTTCTCTGTGACTTATTGCACTTAGCATTTCCTCAAGGTCCACTCATGTTGTCTCAAATGGCAGGACTTCTGTCTTCTTTATGCTGAATCTATAGACATATATACACACATACATATGCATGCATAGGATACATTTTCTTTATCCATTCATCTACCAATGGGCACAAGTTATTTCCATGTCTTGACTATTATAAGTAATGCTGCAATGAACATGGAGATTCTCAGAAGATGTTTCTGCTGACCTCAATTTATCCTTCCAGCCAGACTGGGGATAATTTTAATGAGACAGACCTGCTATTATTCTTGGTCACTAGAAAGAATGTCTTGGATGGAACCACAGAGAAAATAGAATGTGAACAACCCGAGGTTGTGTGACCATATTGGCTCTTAGTTTCTGATTCTTACTTATGTCTCTCCCTGGGTCTCTGAATTGTATATAAGTCTACCATTCTGTTTCTTCCTCAGTTCCTACGTCTGTCTCTGTATCATTTTTTCTGTCAATTCTCTTTCTCTTCTACCAATTTTCTCTTTATTTGATTTGAAAAATTGTATCATTTGCTAACAAGCCTGAGGATATAGGCATCACAATATGTAATTAATATTTATAATGCAACCTGACAGTCCTGGTATATTGCTTGGTTTTGTTGCATATTTATTAATTTATTTATTAATCGTAACTTAATTTGAAATACTTCAGCATAGGCTGTGAGATATTCTGCATATGCTGGTTAGTTTAAGCTTCCACTCTAGGAGCAATCAGCTGCCTTAATGGGAAATCCACACTCCTGGGGTGCTTAGTTAGCATCATATTTGAAAGGACCACTGTAGAAGCAGCTATTACAAATGCTTCTGTCTCTTTATCTCAATCGGCACCCTAATTACCCTAGTGAATTTTAGAAATCTTTTAAAATGACTATATTTAAAGCCATTAATTGAATTAATGGCTTTTTAGTTAGTATATCACAGAAGTTTCCACATATTTACAACACTTCTCCTTAAATACATCATTTTACAGAAGCAGAATCTTAGGCTTTATTGGTAAAATTAAATGTATTCAAGAAGTATAGCTTGGCTAAAATATTTAAGACTCTCCCTATCCTGGTGTGTCATTGTGTTTGCAGAGCAGTTCGTTTGAGCTGCTCATATGACTGATTAACTTTCATATATGGGGCCAGAATTTTCTTGAGATCTGCTTTCATTATAACCCAATAGAAAGGTTGGGAGGAAGGAACTCACCCATCTCAAACGTTTTCATGGCTCCTGTTATCTACCAAAAAGGACTTGAGAGTTGTGCATTAAAAATTGGCTTAGGTCAGTTCAGAGCAACAATATAAGAAAACAAGCAAGGGCGGCTTTGTTTCCTATTTCTGCTGTCTCCTAAGGACTCTGAAAAGCAAACTCTGAGAAGAGCTGCTGTAAGGACAGAACTCTGCACTGGAAGACCACGAGCAGCATCTAGGCTCACCATCACTACCATGAATTGTCTGTATGACCTTGGATGAGTCATTTAACCCTCCAAGTCACAATCATTGTATCTGTAAAACAGGAATAATTGCTAACTTACGGCAATCGAGTTTTAGAAGTTATTATTTAAAGTTGGGGCAGCTTGGCTTTTTGGGAACGGTCACCTTTCACAACTTCAAAATGTTCCAACTCTTTTTTTAATTATTGGATATTATAGTTTTTTGTGAGTAGCAGCTTTACTGAGATAATTCACAAGCCACATAATTCAGACATTTAAAGTATGCAACTCCATGGTTCTTGCCAAGTTCATAGAGTTACGTGTGATTGTCACCACAATCTTAGAACATTTTATCACCCCAAAAAAGAAACCCCATATCCTTCAGCTACCATTCTCCAAGGTCCCCATTCATCCCCCCACACCCCCAGCATTAGGCAATCACTAATCTACTTTCTGCCTATCCTGGATATTTCATATAAATGAAATCATACATTATGTGGACTTTTGAGATTAGCTTCTTTACCCAGTATAATGTTTTCAAAGTTCATCCAGCTGTAGCATATATCAGTACTCCGTTCCTTCTTACGGCCAAATAATTTTTCATTATATAAACACAACACATTTAATTCATCCATTCATCAGTTGATGGATATTTGGTTTATTTCTGCCTTTTAATGATTAGAGGTAATGTTGCTATGAACATTTCGCATTCAAGTTTTTGTGTGGACATATGCTTCCATTTCTCCTAAGTATATACCTAAGAGTGGAATTCCTGGGTTCCACTCCATATATCTCCATGTTCAATCTTTTGAGGAACCACTAAACACTGTTTTCCAAGATGACACAACATCTTACATTTCCACCAGCAATATATGAGGGTCCCAATTTCTCCACATCCTGACAACACTTGCTACTGTCTCTTTTTCGTTATAGCAAGTGTGACATGGTACCTCATTTTGGTTTTGATTTGCATTTTCCTGATAGCTAATGATGTTTAACATCTTTTCTTGTTCTTGTTGGTCTTTGGTTATCTTCTTTAGAAAGATGTCTACTGGGGCACCTGGGTGACTCAGTGGTTGAGCATCTGCCTTTGGCTCAGGGTGTGATCCTGGGGTCCCAGGATCAAGTCCCACATCAGGATCTCTAAGGGACCCTACTTCTCCCTCTGCCTGTCTCTGCCTCTCTCATGAATAAGTAAATAAAATCTCTTAAAAAATAGAAAGATGTTTACTCATAACTTTTGCCCATTTTTAAATCTGGTTATCTCTTACTGAACTGTAAGAATTCTTTTTTGTATTCTAAATACAAGTATCTCGGGATCCCTGGATGGCGCAGCGGTTTGGCGCCTGCCTTTGGCCCAGGGCGTGATCCTGGAGACCCGGGATCGAATCCCACGTCGGGCTCCCGGTGCATGGAGCCTGCTTCTCCCTCTGCCTGTGTCTCTGCCTCTCTCTCTCTCTGTGACTATCATAAATAAATAAATAAATACCTTTAAAAAAATTTTTAAATATATATATAAATAAATAAATAAATACAAGTATCTCATCAGACATGATTTGGAAATAATCTCTCCCATTCCAGGGGTTGTGGTTCTACTTCCTCAGTAGTGTACCTTGAAAAATAAAAGTTTTTAATGTTAGAGAAGTCCAATTTATCTATCTTTTTCTTTTGTTGTTTATGCTTTTGGCATCATATCTAAGAATCCATTGCCAAATCCAAGGTGACAAAGACTTACCTCCATGTTTTCTTCTAAGAGTCTTATGGTTTTAGCTTTTACATTTAAGTTTTTGGTCCATTTTTAGTTAATTTTGTATACGATGCAAGGTAGAGATCCAACTTCATTTCTTTGCATGTACCAGCACCATTTGTGGAAAGTCAATTTTTTCTCCATTAAATGATCTTGGCACTTTTGTTGTATATCAGTTGACCACAGATATGTGGGTTTACTTCTGGACTCTCATTTCTAGTCCATTGATCAATATGTTAATCCTTTTCCCAGTACTGCATTGCCCTAATTACTGATGCTTTTTAGTAAATTTTGGAATCGAGAAGCACAAGTCCTCCAACTTTGTTCTTCTTTTTCAAGATTGTTTTGATTATTCTGGGTTCCTTGTATTTCCATATGAATTTTCAACTCCTTTTTAAAATTTCAAAAAGGAAAACTATTCTAGTGTCGGTGAGCTGTAACATCTATAAATGGGTTTTGATTTGCCTTCTGGAGGTTTAAAAGCAAAGAATCTAAAATTTCTATAGTTCTGTGACTTAAACATAGTAGGAATTTCCCCAAAACAAGCTCATCCAACTGAACATTCTTTAAATTTCCCCCTTGCACTAGTTATCCTCTCATTCCCTAATGAGAGACCCTTTAAAATTGTTCAGCTTGAGAAGTTTTGCCCACTAAGAGTGGTCACAGATGCTTGGTACATCTTCCTTAATTCAAAACTTCTGGAGATTGTCACTGGTTCGTCAGAGAAGCAGAGGCAATGAGAAAGAACTCACCCCATATCAATTCAGTGATCGGAAGAAAAAAAAAATTCAGGCAACATTCTCTAAAACTGCTCTCTTATTTAAAATTCTTGATCCAGACATCACCTAATAAAAAGCTGTATGCCCTAGCACCCCCCTCTTCTTCACCCCTACTGGGTAATGCAATGGTCTCAAGAATCCATATAAAAACCCCTCTCAAATGAGTACATTGAAAGGCAAGGAAAATGGTGTTGAAAGCAGGGGAGACCTGCAGAGAGAGGGGAAGAAAGGATAGAGAGCAAGATAAGGACAGAAACCAATAGCAACAGGGAATGGAAGAGAATGAAGAGGGGAACGGGAACTCAGGAAGGGAAAGAAGCATATGGCAGGTATCAATTATTTACCTTTTATGTACAATAAAAAAAATGCACTTTAACTACAGGAAGAGCACCAAATCCACTCAATAACCATTTAAAAGAATATAGAAATAAAACACAGCCATTTAAAGGGCTATAATAAATGTGCAATGCTCTTTGTAATGCCCCTGAAAGAATACAAGTGTTAAGCCTTGGTAAATTACACTTAAAAGTACGGGTAACATAAAAATGAAATTAGGCATACAAATAACCTCACACTTAGGCGTTTTTTAAAAGTCTCTTCAAACAGTTAATTGGAAAAGCCTCTACGGAGCATAACTTTTCTTCTCTCATATTATCTTCTTTTAACAATAGAGCCACACAAATGGCAGGAGCAAATAAACATAGATTGATCCAGGACACACGGAAGGTCTGCATTATATCGTCTGCCCTAGAAAAAGAAAGGGAAGAAAATAAACAGAAGGCACTCCCAGAGTTGTTCCCTTGACTTTCTATTTCTTTAAAAGATGTATTTCTTTATTTGAGAGAGAAAGAGCACAAGTCGGAGGGGCAGAAGGAAAGGGAGGGAGAGAATCCCAAGCAGACTCCACACTCAGCATGGAGCCCAACATGGGGCTCAATCTCATGACCCCAAGACCACAACCTGAGCCGAAATCAAAGGTCAGACACTTAACTGACTGCACCACCCAGGCACACTCCCTTCGTTTTTTAGAGAACCAAATGAAACCCATTTAACAAGGGTCACAAAAATATGCAGATTGCATCACAGCCTGTTTCCCAAATGCACATTTTAATAGCTTCAATATCCTCCTCAAAACGCAAGAATCCAATGAGAAAGTACTATTAACCTGGTGTGTGCATTTTTCATGAACGTCTGCTGTGTCATATAGTCGCATTCCCAGTAAACCGGTCCCAGCACAGTCCAGTCTCAAAGGAGAGAGGCTCAAAGTTTGGCTCTAAGGCAACTGCAGCCCTTAAATAACAGAGTAAAGCTGGGGACTAGGGTAGAGTACAGCTGCTGGCAGAGTTTGCTGTGCTCCAGCCTATGAAAACGCCACATAAAGGTTCTAGACACAAACAAGAGTTCTCTCCTCGATCAACAAGTAGCACATTGTCTTTTCACCCTACCCAGTGGGCCCCCAGATCTCCTCCATGCTTGGGACAGAACACATGACACCTACACAATTTCATCAATGTTACAGCTCAGGTTGCCCAAGAAGCCAACTCTGAGACAGAGATGCGGGCGCTGGACATCTTTAGGGTGTGCTCTTGGGATCCAAGACCCCTGGGAGAGAAGGGAAGGTAGTAAAATTGGGCAGAGGGAGAAATTGGACGCAGCCAACCCTCTGGGGAATTCTGAAGATGGTCTGATCCCTCAACACTGCCCCGACTGGCAGAGAGGGCCAGGCCTCCCTTTCTCTTCATCACCAGTCACTAGATACAGCTGCCCCAGGAAGGGGAACTGTCCTCATTGGAGGCCTTTCTCATCTGAGTCAACAACTCAGAAGGGGCTAACAACTGAGGCAGCTGCCTACAGCACCCTGGCAGCTGGGGGTGTCCAACCTTCAATTCTGAAAAAGGATCTCTAGGTCTACCACAGGGAGCAAACAGAATGGACCACTTTGAGGGTTCCTCTATTCACTCAGGAAACATTTATGGCATCATTTTGCAAGGCACTGACCTACAATGACTGATTATGTCAATGTGTCCAGCCTGTCTTTAGGCACAAAACACAGAGTTTTTACTCGTTGCCTCCCCCAAGTCCCTGGGAGGCAATACTCTCCCAAGGACTCCTCTAGGAAAACTGACAATAGTGAAAGTAACCAGCCATTGCCTTTTACAGGCAGGCCCTCTAGGATTTATCAGAGAAAAGGCATCTTGAGGAGATGATGGCAAAGCTGGCCTAGAAATATAAGCAATCCATTGACATGGGGTTACAGATGGACAGGAAACAGAGAGGTGTAGCTAATGAGAAATTTCCTGGAGCTTTGGCTTCTTCCCCCTTCCCTGTCTCCTTTCTATCTTTGCAGACGCTGGAGGGCAAGATCTAGTCCATAAATTATACTCTGACCCCATTTTCTAAATTTCATTAAAAACATTTTTTTTCTCCTTTATCTGAAAATTCCTCTTTCAACTCATACAAAGACACTCCTGGGTCTGTCTTATTACCCAATAAGTAACCTGCTACTGTTCGCACTGACTGTAATCAAGCCTGTGTGGCTGCCCTAACAGTACACCGAAGTGCGCCACAGACCGCCAGCACTCACCCTCTTGTGTCATTTCACTTAATTAATAAGCAGAACAAAGATTTCAGAAAAGGGAAAAATTTGATTATGCAGCATTGTAATGGCACTCAAGTCTGCTATAAAGACTGAGTGGGGTCTGCCCCTTAAAATCTCCATTGGCTCCACATTGGTACCATGGAAATGTCAGCTCGGGGCCCCCCCCTCAACCCCCACCCGAGGTGACCTTTAGCTGCATCCCTCAGTAATACTAAACCATTAGTCATGCCTGGGTCAGTGATGTGTCAATAACAGAATAATTATTGAAGAAAGCCTTAAGAGGAAGGACAGCAGTCTCAATTCGGAATCAGCTCAACCCAAACCGGCACCATGGCTTGTTGAATAAATGAATGGATGTCGAATAAATGGCCCCTTTGCATCTAGAGACCTAGAGACTGTTGATTCCATTAATCCAGGGGGGTTATTTGTAGCTGCTAAACACCTTTTTAGACCAGTAAGTGGCATGGCTTTTACTCCTGCTGACTGCAACCCACTCTTCTCCAGTAGAACAAATTCACTGCACTTAATGGCTCTGGCATTTTAAAAGGAAGTCCGCCGGCAGTGCGATCCAGAACACCTGCACCCCTTGCAGGGCATTGGCTGCCCAGAACCTCTCCCCACTCACGGGAGAGACCGGCTTGAGCCCCCAAAACTGGAGATGCCCCCCAAACTCTATGCTAGACCTCTGATAGAAACTAACCAGCAAGGTGCTAATAAAAGAAACAAGGGATGATGAGGGAGGCAGTGTGGCTAAACAGTTAGAGGCAGGAGCACAAGACACAGACGTACCCACAGGGAGAATGCCGGGTGAAGACTGGAGTTCTGACTGCCACAAGCCAAGAAGCTACCAGAAGCTCAGAGAAAGACCTGGAACAGATCCTTCCTTGGCACCTTCATAGGGAGCATGGCCTTGCTGGCATCTTGATCTTGGACTGTCCAGCTCCCAGAGCTGTGAGACAATGCATGTCTACTATTTAAGCCGCTCAGTGTGTGGTGCTTTGTTTCAGCAGCCCGAACACACTAAACACCGAGGCACCAGCTTGCAGCCAGCAGGCCTTGTATGGAGTTCTGTCCTCAGCACTTACTTGTGTCAGCCTGAGCAAGTTATTTAAACTTCTTCTCCCTCTATTTCCTATAAAACCAAGACAATAATACATGGTTTGCCTACCTCACAAATTTATCATGGGAATCAAAACTTGACATATGTAAAAGCACTTTCAAGCTAACAAAGCATACGCATGATCTATATGACATTACTGTGTCCAGGATAGCATTCTGTATGGTATTCAGGAAAATAAGTAGACAGGGGCGCCTGCGTGGCTCAGAGATTGAGCATCTGCCTTTGCTCAGGTCCTGATCCCGGGGTCCTGGATCGAGTCCCACATCGGGCTCCCCATAGGGAGCCTGCTTCTCTCTCTGCCTGTGTCTCTGCCTCTCTCTCTCTCTCTCTGTCATGAATAAATAAAATCTTTACAGAAAAGAAGTAGACAAAAAACAAAAACCACAAAGATCTCTCTTTCTTATCTTCTAGGCAGACAAGATGAATTTGAGCAGGGAATGGGCAGCTTTTTGAGACAAAAAGGAAGAGCCATCTCTAAGGTCACTTCTTCCTACTACTTTGACCCAGGTGAAAATAAAGCACACCAAATAGATACCAGCCAAGACCAACTGCTTTCCACTGGAGTGCAGGGGCCCAGGGAAAGAGAGAGAGCTGGAGAGAGGGGATGTAGCGATGCCATGTAAATGTTCGACAGCAGCTTCTATATTGTGGTGGTCTTCATTAGAAGCCAGGTATAATATTCCCATAATACTTGGCTTGCTTGGGCAGCCCAGGTGGCTCAGCGGTTTAGTGCCACCCTCAGCCCAGGGCCTGATCCTGGAGACCCCGGATCAAGTCCCACGTCAGGCTCCCTGCATGGAGCCTGCTTCTCCCTCTGCCTGTGTCTCTGCCTCTCTCTCTCTGTCTTTCATAAATAAATAAATAAATAAATAAATAAATAAATAAATAAATAAATAATATTTTTAAAAAGCAACAACAGTAGGGGTGCCTGGATGGCTCAGTCGGTTAAGCATCCAACTCATCATTTGGGCTCACGTCTTGATCTCATGGGTTGTAAGATCCAACCCCACGTCAGGCTCCCCGCTCAGCAGAGTCTGCTTGAGATTCTCTCCTTCTGCTCCTCCCCCTATTTGTGCTCGCTCATTCTCTCCTTCTCTCTCTAAAATAAATAAATAAATCTTTAAAAACAACAACAATGAAGTCTAAGAAATCAAATGACTTTAAAAGGCAGTCCTTTGATAGTACCCTTGATATGATACAGCGAAAATAGCACTTTACATCTGTGGTCTTCTTCTGCAAAACCTGTAATCCCATTCCAATCATAAGAAAAATATCAGACAAATTCCAATAGAGAGACATCCTACAAAATACCTGCCCAGGACTCCTCAAAACTGTCAAGGTCACCAAAAATAAGAAAAGGCTGAGAAACTGTCACAGCCAAAAGGAATCTAAGGAGACATGACCAGTAACTGTAATGAGATGCCCTGGATGGGGTCCTGGAACAGAGAAAGGACATTAGATATAAATGAAGGAAATCTGAATAAACTACGGACTTTAGTTAATAATAATGTATCAAGGGATCCCTGGGTGGCGCAGCGGTTTGGCGCCTGCCTTTGGCCCAGGGCGTGATCCTGGAGACCCGGGATCGAATCCCACGTCGGGCTCCCAGTGCATGGAGCCTGCTTCTCCCTCTGCCTATGTCTCTGCCTCTCTCTCTTTCTCTCCCTGTGACTATCATGGATAAATAAAAATTTAAAAAAAAATGAATGCAACTTGTTTTAAAAAAATAATAATAATAATAATAATAATAATAATAATGTATCAATATTGGATCATTAATTGTAACAAAGATAACATACTGATGTATGTTAGTAATTGGGGAAATTGGGTACATGGTCTTGATTTTAATGTAAATCTAAAATTGCTCTAAAAAAATGAAGCCCATTAAAAAATAAAAAAGGCAATCAAAACTTTGCTTTCATCTTTTGAAGTGTACTAAAGGAAATTAAATTTATGACTCACAGAAATTCTTCTTCAAAAATCCCCTTTCCTTTTCTTTCCAGATATTACACAACCTAACATTTCTCCAGAGCCTCTTGCTCTATCAAATCTTCTCACACATGTGCACACATACACACACATGCACACACTGTTTGGCATCCAGGAACCATGTTTTCTTTGTCTCTGGTACTTCTCTGCTGTTCCTCCATCCACATGCTCTCCCAGAATGCCACCACTAAGATTGCTCCAGCCAGCCAGTCACACAGCCCTTCTAGAAACCTGCATGACCTGATAGTTCCATGTGCCCAATCTTCCTGTTTTGCCCATGAAAATACAGTATGAGGTATTCCTAGAATATGGTATCCTTCTCCAGGTCTGTCTGATTTTCTTATAAGAATTCTAGTGGAGAATCTGAAATAAATAAAATACTCTACCTCAATATATGATAAAGATTTTGAAACTCAAAAAGTAAATATATCATTAATTTCATGCCCTTACTACCTACATGTGTGAACTAGTATTGAGTTAAAAAGATTAAAAAGATACTGTTTTGATAAATCTCAAAAATTAGCAAAAGTGAGGATTATATTGTTCAGACATCCCTAGATAGATGACAGAGCTATTTTCTGAAGAAGCAAGGGAGCAATAAAGAAAAACTTCAGATAGTGTTTGTCTCCTGGGGAAGAGGGTAATGTTCTAGGTCTTGCTTTGGACGCATATTATTTTGTTTCACTTACATTTACATTGCATACCATTTGATATATATCAAATAGAAATATGTATTTTTTAAAGACAGTAAGAATCCTAATTATAATACTGTATCAGTTATATACCTGCAGGCAGGGAAATCAACTTTTAGATGGGGGGAGGGAGGGGAGCTGCTGCCACCAAGTGTCCTCAGGGCCCCTGCTTTTTCATACCTTCTGGCTCTAGTTTCTAGCTCTGGGAAAATAAGTCTGACAAATGGAGCCCAGGTCATGTGCCTGTGTCCTACCTGCAAGGGAGGCTGGAAAAGTGCTTGGCTTCTACGGTAAGAAGCAGGCTCAGCCTCCCCTAAGACTGAAAAGGCAGTGAATCTCCCACACAGAAACAGAGACTTAAGATGCTGGGTATTTAAACACCTGACCGATGTCCACCTTAAAAAGGTCCAACTAAAAGATGTTCAATATCAACAAACATCCTTCTCCCCATGCATCTGTTGTTTAATATGACTGCTTGGGCCACCTGGGTGACTTAGTCTGCTAAGTGTTCAACTCTTGGTTTCTGCTCAGGTCATGATCTCAGGGTTGTGAGATCAAGCCCCCCTTGGCTCCATGCTCATCCATGTTCATCTGCTTGAGATTCTTTCCTCCTTCTTCTCCTCCCTCTGCCCCTCCTCTCTCTCTCTCTCTCTCTCTCAAATGAATAAATAAAATCTTAAAATATGACTGCTTAACACAATGTAACAATTCTTCATATAATCAATAAAATGTCTACCTTTTGCCCAAAATGGGGACAGGGAAAGCATCCAAACACAGAAGGTCTCATCGGGTCCTGCACTCAGCTTCAGTACAAGGTTTCTGAGTGTCCACTCTTATATTAGTTCTATTATGATCTTTGCCTGATATTTGTTTTGTTTTGTTTATTTTATTTATTCATGAGAGACACAGAGAGAGAGGCAGAGGGAGAAGCAGGCTCCGTGCAGGGAGCCCAATATGGGACTCGATCCCCTGGCCCAGGATCATGCCCTGAGCTGAAGGCAGACGCTCAATCACTGAGCCACCCAGGCATATCTATGCCTGATATTTTGTAGCCTCTAAACCAAAGTATTAAGCTACTAATAACACACCACTAATACACCCTATAAATAAAATGGATGAAACAGAAAGATAAAAGAGGGCAAGAGGAAGAAAATTCAAGTATAAATATATGTGTTGAACCCAATCAGGACACCTGGGGGGCTCAGTTGTTTATTCGTATTCACACATTCACAGTCCTAGGAGTTAGGACTTGGATGCATCTTTTGGGGGAACACAACTCAACCTAATATAATAAGTACATACAAATTCTCTAGCTCTGGACTTATTCTGAGAATTATAACCATATTCGCATTCTCCAAATCCAAGGCCAACAATCTTCTATTCTTCTTACCCAACCTACCCAAACTGCAAAGCCTTAGACCTGCCCACGGATCAGAGTAGATCCTCATTTCAGGCTCTTTCTACCCAAAGAGGGCAGTGAGATGTTGTGAACCAAAACCAAGGTGCACAGACCAGATCTTCATCTCCCAATGGAGGTGGTCCACAAAAAAGATGCACTAACCTTGCTGTAACTCCAAGGAGATGAGACTATGGATATCCCACACGTGTGGCGCTATTCAAGATGCCCTCACCCAGTCAGTGACTGTTAAAGATTAACATTTGTAAACTGCTCAACTCTAGGACAATTACATACTGAGGTGATTATTGTGTTGAGACATGAAACTAGCATACACCCCTCTCTAGGGACCAGAACTTCCTCTGAATATAAATGTTTCTACTATAATCATTCTGAAAAGAAGCCCATTCTCCGGCCTTGACTGCTTGAAGCCTGGGTTTCTATAAGGGTGGTTTTCAACTTCCAAATACAACCCATTTTCTATTACATTGCATCGTCTCTCTCAAAATATGCCCCAGACAAGGGGAAATGTTGCCCACCCCCAAAATACACACTGGGTCATATGTCAGTATCACATAATTATGCACTAAGAAAATACTCAACTGCACTTTTCAAGTCAGCATTTTCTTCTGATCCTCACAGATTATTCAAATTTTAGAAAAATGATACCAAAACTAGAACTGAGACATTTTTGTTCCATTACTTCTGAATTAGGAAGACCTTACTATCCTCCTCCTTTGTATTTCTTTTTTCTTTACTAAGAAATTTGTCACTCATGCTGTTTCTCTGACAATCAATTCATTGATCTTTACTATTCCACTCCAGGAATATTTGAAATGCAAATAAGGTCACAGGTCTCTTTTCCATCAAAAAAAGGTCGTTCAAAAACAGTAAAATAGTGCAGTTCTATAAATCCCCCATCTTTCTAATATATGTTCAAACCAACCTTTCTTTTTCCTTAATTTTTCTCTTTGTCAAAGCAGAAAAATAAACTGCTAGCAAAAGCATGCACTAGTTAATCTTTCAAAACACAGGAAATCACTATACTGGAAGAATCTTTATTCATTTGACTGAAACCCTTCAATTTCTTAGACACTAAATATCAGCAGACTTAGCAAAGCTCTTTGTATCTATCATCTACTCATGCATGATTCATGTAAAAGGTGACCTGGGTCCCATTAGTTGACTAGCTGATCTGAATCTTTTGGGTTACTCAGATAAGTCATTTCTAGTGGTCCTCCTTTTAAAATTAATGGAATAGAACAGAATACATGCTACTTAAAAGAATACCCTGCTGGGAATTTCTCACTAAAGTGAGGCTAATTCTTTTCTGTATTTCCTCCTTTCTTTCTCACCCTTATTTTTGCTTTCATTCCAAAGGACTGTATTTCTGAATTTATTTCAGATCCAGGAGTAAGAAGATCAATGTCAAGGCCCAGCTGGGACTCAACACACATGAATTTGAATCAGTAACCACCCTCTAGTACAAAGCCTTCTTCTCTCAAAGTGCTGTCTTTTCTGCTCAAGGCCTTTGGTAACGCCCCATGAGAACAATGACCCAGTCACTCCTTGGAAGCCCTGTTGATCAGAGACTCATAGATAGTCAAGGCTTTCCCTAAAACACCCTATAGGTCGGAGTAATTGCTCATTTCCTCATTTGCCATGCAATTATGACTAGCCACAGATGTAGTCATAGCTTTTAAAAACACATATTTGAGAGATTTAAATAAATGGTCCCCATCCTTCTTAAAAATCCTTCAAGGGTATCCTGTAAATTTTCACCAGAGTTCAAATTCTGAACCCACAACGTCCCATGGTTGCCCCTACATACCTTTCTACCATCATCTCCCAGCTCTCCCATGTGTACATTTTATTTCCACCAAGCTGCTCTGTCTCCCGTGCTTCTGCATTTATGACGCCGAGGATATTCTCAGTCCCTCTATCATCTAGCTAACTCTTACTCATCCTCCAACATCAGTTCACGTCTTATCCCCAGGAATCCTTCAAAACCTACACCCTTATCTAGAAATCCCTACTCTTTGCTGTCAATTACCTTGCATCTACCTCTAAAATAGTGCTTTTCACACTGCTACACAGTAAATGCTAATTCACATATTTGTCTGCCATACTAGTTCAGAGCTTCTTCTTTTATTTGCCAACAAAAGCATAACTTTTTACTAATCCAACTCTAAGAAGTGTCAAAGAAATGGCTACTGGGATTGGCTAGTATCTAAAATAAGAATGGCCAATGTGACCAGGAATTGATGTTATATTTCTCAATATCTTCGATAATAGAACTTTTATAATAACTAAGGGATTTATCATATGGTGCAAGCCTAAGAATAATTCACACCATTCAATTAAATTATTTATATGTAAAAGGTTATTTTAATTTTCCCATATGCATTCCTTAAATCACAATGGAAGCTTTGTAAAGCTGCTTTTAGCTGCTGTCTTATAATTTGACCACCTCAACCAGGAGCAAAAACACCAACCTACTGAGGAATTATTATATTCCTCTGTATTTTGTGCTGTAAGGTCTCCCTTCTCTCTCCAAACACCATAGTTTTTGCTTTGTTTCAGCCCTGTCCATAACCATACTCTTTTCTACCACTTCACTGGTTTCCTTCTAATTCCTCTGTAAGTTGAAACTCCGTTGCAAGTATTAAAAAATACAGGTCAAACCATCATAAACAGACAAACTAAAAAAACAGGCAGGAGTGATTTTCCTGAGACATGTAACCGAGTAATTCAGGGCACACAGCTAGATCCGGGGGTTGAAATGTTGGCATCAGGAATCTGCCTCTTTTCTTCTTTACTGATTTTATTCTTGGTCAGGCTTTCTAACAAGAAGAGATGGCCCCATCCACACCTCCAACCTTACATTGCCCTTTCAACTAGCAAATTCCCAATGAACTGCTACATTCCTGAGAGTTGAAGCAAAAGTATCCAGGGGAATCTAATTGGCCCAGTCTGAGTCACATGCTTATTCCTAAACCAATCACTGTGGCCAATGGGATACATTATTCTGTTTCTCTCTCTTTTTTCTTTTCCCCACTCCCATATGTTCATCTGTTTTGCTTCTTAAATTCCACATATGAGTGAAATCATATGGTGTTTATCTTTCTCTGACTGGCTTATTTCACTTAGCATAATACACTCTAGCTCCATCCAAGTCATTGCAAATGGCAAGATTGAATTCTTTTTAATGGCTGAGTAATCTTCTATTGTATATATACCACATCTTCTTTATCCTTTCATGAGTCAATGGACATTTGGGCTCTCCATAGTTTTGCTATTGTTGATGATCCTGCTATGAACATCAGGGTACATTATCCCTTCAAATCTGTATTTTTGTATCCTTCAGGTAAATACCTAATAGTATAATTGCTGGATTGTAGGGTAGTCCTATTTTTAACTTTTTGAGGAACCTCCATACTGTTCTCCAGAGTAGCTGCACCAGTTTGCATTCCCACCAACAGTGCAAGAGTGTTCCCCTTTCTCCAGAAATGCATTATTCTGATTGGCTATACTGCTGCATTAAGGGCCATCCCAGGAGTAAAAATAGGTGAGCCTCATTCAAAGTATAGGGACAAGATCCACCAGAAGACATAGGAATTCTATCATCAGAAAAAGAGAGAGAAGCATGCTGGGCAGGCCAAAACTAGAGACAGATCCTATGTCTCCCATCCTTGCAGTGTTTCAAAAAAAAAAAAAAAAAAAAAGGAAAAGGAAAAGCATTCCCTAAACATTTCTACTAAAAAATTCCTAATAACAAGGGTCAGTCATGATTCTACCAAAGACAAAGACTCAATAGAATATATGGAGATTATATGTATATACATACGTGTGTGTGGGTATCTGTGCATGTGTGTGCATAAATGTATATGCATCTACACAGGTATACATACATATATTTCTGATGTCTGGTGAAAGTCTGCTTCCTGGCTTGTAGGTGACCATCTTCTCCAGGACTTCTCATGTGGCAGATAGCAGGCAGAGCAAGCAAGCTCTTCCATGTCTCATCTTATAAAGGCACTAATCCCACTTGTGAGGTCTCTCCCTCATGACCTAATTACCTGTCAAAGATCCACCTCCTAATACTATCACATTGAGGATTAGGATTTCAATATATGGATTGGGGGTAGGGGGCACACACATTTAATCCATAACAGGATCACATTCTCTCTTACTTCCTGTCATTCAATTCTTCTCTCCCCAACATACCCAAGAGCTCAACAAATATGTGTGGAACAGATAAATGAATGGATTACATTTTAAGTTTTTCACTTGTTCCATTGAATATGAATGATTTCTCTTTTTTTCGAGCAATGCAGCTTCTACTACATTGAGTAAAATAGTAAAGAAATAAATTTGGGGATCCCTGGGTGGCGCAGCGGTTTGGCGCCTGCCTTTGGCCCAGGGCGCGATCCTGGAGACCCGGGATCGAATCCCACGTCGGGCTCCCGGTGCATGGAGCCTGCTTCTCCCTCTGCCTGTGTCTCTGCCTCTCTCTCTCTCTCTCTCTCTCTCTGTGACTATCATAAATAAATAAAAATTTTAAAAAAAAAAGAAAGAAATTTGAACAATGGAAAGCATCTAGAAATCTATAAAATAATTTTTCTATGTATAATAATATCAGTATTATAGCAATTCATATACTCAATATTATGGTCAGAATTCTCCCTTGCAATACAACTCGTAATTTTAGTTAATTTACAGATTTTTTGCATGACACTATGCTAGATGCTTCTAATGGTTTATCAATAGACTAGCATGATGAGAAGGAAAGAGTAATTCAGGTGTGATAGCATATAGGATAGACTGTAGAGTGAAAATCCTTCAGGCCAGACTTTAGGATCATTGTAATAGTCCAGAGCTGAAGGGGGATGGTGACATGAAATTGGAAAGAGAGAATGGATTAAAAAGACAGAGCAAGTGAAGAGCAGAGATGATTTGGGCTAATCAATTCCTATGGAAAGAAAATTCCAATGTTTTAAATCAAATGAATGAGAGAATGATATACCTTAGTGAGGCTGGACGGGGACCTGGGGTGGGAGGTATTTTGATGAGTTACTTTTATACTCATTAACTTTAAAGTTATAGAAAATCCAAGTCAGCAATGTCCATTAGGTAGTTAATAATGCAGTAATGACACATGGAAGTTGACTGGAGATTCAGATTTGGACATTGCAGTATGATGGGCATCAGCAAAATCCAATTTCTTCCAAATATGTCCATATGATTAAATGGATCGTTTCCAGAGCATCCCACAAACAGAAGTTTCCTTCAGCCTAGGTTTTTCTTTTACTTGAGTCACTTTCTACTTTTATAACCTGTAATACATAAGAATTCAGGGAAAAATATCATCCTCAAAACCACCATGCCTCCTCAGTTACCACTGTTTTTCATCCCCTGTTCAGTAGAGGTACACCTTCCTTGGCAAGTCTATATCAGCATACTTACACCATTCATATACAATCTCCATCTGTATTCTCATTTAAGGAAGTTCATTAAGTTGGATCAATAAATACTTATAGGGCATATAAGATGGTTCAGGAACTGTATTCATATTGAGGAAAGAAAGATGATTAAGAACTACTCTATTTCCTGAAGGAATTATGAGTCTGTTAGGAAGACATGCAAACAAGTAAGAAAGGACAACATGTGGGATAAAGGAGAAAGAGATCTACTCTGCTAATAGGGTTTAGGGAGGCTAGTGTCTCAGAGGACACTTAGGAAACTACTGGAAGGTGAAAAGAAGCAGGGCTTTCCAGGCAAGAAGAAGATTATGTGAGAGGCACAGAGACTATGAACCACATGGTTCATTAAAAGAAATGAAAGTGACTCTGCTGGTGGTTGACTGGTACATACGACATGAACCAGCTAATGGCTGGAGGTGACGTTTAAGAATAAGGACCAGAGGGAACCCTGGGTGGCACATCGGTTTAGCGCCTGCCTTTGGCCCAGGGTGCGATCC
Organism: Canis aureus; assembly: GCF_053574225.1. Lineage (NCBI taxonomy): Eukaryota > Metazoa > Chordata > Mammalia > Carnivora > Canidae > Canis > Canis aureus. The sequence continues at coordinate 15,163,626 of NC_135646.1, read as the reverse complement.
TGGAGACCCAGGATGGAATCCCACGTCGGGGTCCCGGTGCATGGAGCCTGCTTCTCCTTCTGCCTATGTCTCTGCCTCTCTCTCTCTCCCTCTCTCTCTCTCTCTCTCTCTCTCTCTCTGTGTGTGTGTGTGTGTGTGACTATCATAAGTAAATAAAAATTTTTAAAAAAAAGAATAAGGACCAGAAATGGTAAACCTTGTTTTGTGATATTTTTTAATTGCAGAGCACCAACTATGTACAGTTGAGAACTATCACAATTAAACCTCACATCATTCAACAATATATAATAACCTTGGAGCACTAAGGACTATTTCCAATCACTGAAGGTTTTTATGAACCTTCTGACAGCAAGTCACTGCCCCAGATTCAGTGCATGGAATAGGTGTCACTGTGATTTTCTTGTTGATCCAACCTGTTTTCCTTCCCAATCAAGAGTTCATTAGTTCTTATTCTATCTATCCTATACCCTTTAGACTCTTATCTTATATTAGGATTGTTTAATTGCAGATGACAGAAACCATTTCAGACTAGTTTAAACCAAAAAGTTGATCTTATCTCATAAAGATAAAGGATTAGCTTACAGAAATTAAAAACAGAAATGCAACTTGGCCTTAAGACCAAAACAGTGGATCCAGGAACCAGAGAAACATCCAGAACAATCTCTCCATCTCTTATCTCCACTTCCATCTGTATGTTGTAAACCAAAGAGTGAAGCTAAACAGGCACACTCTGCATCTTGGGTGCATGTGGGATAGAAGAAATGCCCACCACATAGCAAGGAAGCTTTCAGTGGCCCAGCTCCCCAGTAAGATCCTGTCTCTCCATCATTGCCAATTCCAAATCCTCGAGAAGGGACTCAGGTCCAGTCCATGCTAGGGGTATACCCTTGAACCAACACACGTGACCAGAGATCAGGGTCATCTTCTTAAAAATGTGTTGTGAGGCCCATCACTGTGGCCATTTGGGCCAGTTGAGGGGTTCACTTGAGCTGGACACACCCTCTAAGGTGGTGTCCACACAGGTCAGAGATCCTAACATCAGTTACTTGTACAATTAGTTCAGAGAAGACTCCTCAGCCTTTCCCCACACAGATCCTGGACCTGCCTTCTCTCCTGGTTCTGGGGAATACCTTAATTTTCATGAGCTAGGCCTCCCATATCAATCATCAAAACCAACATTCTTTCTATATCCTTCATCCTGTTTTCTCCACCTAACTCTGACCTTTAAACTAGGTCTTTGAGTCCCATCCCACCCTTCACTCACCTGTTCCAATGCAGAAGTCTCATCCTACTATCATGAATCCACCCAATCAACACAATGCATAGCTTTCATTCTAGATAATAGGTTAGGTGGTGATAGAAAGCTACATTTAAACCTTTTGTATTTGTATTCATTTTTCCATCAACTCCACTGCTCTCAGTCTAATAAATCTCATTAAGAAAGACTTGGGGGAAAGGAGTTATTTCAAATAGACTATAGGCAGTTCTCACTTTGCATAGTTGCAGGCCAACTCAACTGAGTGCATATCAAAACCATGTCTGCTCTTTTGCACAGTTCTGTGGTACCAATCTTGGTTATGCTGAAACATGTAAAATGATAACACAGTTCCTATATGCACACATTTCAGTTAACATAGTGTCTTGCAAAGTGAGGACTACCTGTGTTCCAATTTGATTAATGGATTAGTAGACAAAAAATTATCCCATGTAGTCATACATCCAACACTTCAAGGGTTCCCTCATTCTGTTTCATTCCCTCCTCAAGACTTCTAATCTTTTCAGCATCAGAAATTAGAGAGATTGGTGGGTGTCAAAGCCAGGAAGTTTCTCAGACTACCTTTCTTCCTCATTTATCCTGTCAATTTTCATTGTTACTCTTTTATTGTTATCAAGTTTATGGGAGAAAAAGATGGCATCATATTAAGGCATAATTAGGATAATAAACGGGAGCTGTGGTTTGTTTTTGGACTGATTCCAGTTGGGTAACACACATAATCACCTCTAGCTGACTGCTTGATGATTATGACTTTGACAAAGTGGCATTATTTACTGCTAATGGATGAGATGATGATTTATTACTAATTACTCTCTTTTTCTACAATTTTTATATTATGTTAAATGAAGGATTACCATTGGGGTAATAAATATTCACCAGAAAAAAATGTCTAGCAGCAGAGTTCATGAAAGTAGACCCTGAGCAGAGAAGCCATTTTAATTACCCAGGACTAGCCATTAGAGGGAACTGCACCCACCTCTCTCCCACCTCTTCTGTGAGCTTCTCTTCCCTTCCTTCAGTAGTCTTCACCCCCCTCCAGGTCCTTCTAGTCATTCCATCTACCTGCTCTTAGTTTCAATCTGCCTGTTTCCTGATAAGACATTCATGAAAACTCGGGCAAAAGAGTTAAATTGTCACACAAGCACCTATGCTGCGTTATTCTGAAATTCCGGTGTCTTCTGGGGTGGTAGGGGGAGAAGAAAGCAAAATTATTCCTAGATGCAAAAAAATAAAGAAGGGATTAAGATCCATTCCTTTGCAGAAATACGAGTGTGCAGACAAAGTATAACAGAAGTGGTATAATTACATGTAAATGAGGGGTCCTAACTCTAATAAACAGTGATGAAATATCTGGAACAGGATAGGGGTGACATTAAGCAGCTAATCATGCCCCCTTTGGAAGAGGGACATGTGCAGACCGGGGTGGTCTGCCGTCAGGGTAGACCAAGTATGAGACTTGATAAGCTGATTGGGAGAAGACCTCATACTGATGTTGTGACACAGAAGGGTACCGTTAGCAATAGCATTCATGGATCTATCTTGAGTGCAAGGGTAGGCAAAGGAACCAGAGATGACACTAACCTTAGCAAGAGTAGGCTGAAAGCCCTTTGAGGGCAAGAACCATTTCTTTAGAATCTCCACAATACCTAGCACAGTGTCCAGAGCACAGAAAACCCTCTGAAAGTGTCTGTTGACTAATTTTTAATGCATTGACTAAAGCAGCAAGGAGCAACATTCCTGCCTGCAAATCAATTAATAACTACTTTTTTTAAAGTTTGCAGACCACATTTGTAAAAGATGCTATATTTTTATTATCAGGGAAATGCAGTATCATCAACTTAAGCATTATTCTTTTATTTCCCTTTCACTAGGGGTTTTCAGTGCAGGCTAGAATTTCATATACTCCATAATTAGCACACACAGCAGTATCTGATTTTAATGTTGTACCTGTGATCAAATTTTATTGTTGAGGAAGTTGCTTTTAAAGTTGGTTTATGTTTTTTTCTCTTGACTGAATTTGTAGACCTCTTATTGCAAAATGTGGTTTCATGCAGCATCCTTTAATATTATACCAACATTAGCTATATAATACTTAATGTATAAAATATATGACATATAAACGTGCAAATATTTAATTTGGTTTGGGTTCTATTTTCAGATTATAAACATATGAGTTGCTTTATTAAGTAATATCATGTAAAATAAACTTAGTAATATTTTTAATATTATGTGTTTATGTGTCTTCACTGGGCTGTCAGCAGAGAGGAAACCCCACCCCTTACCCCAATTCTTATGATCCACTAGATAAGCCTATACTCCACCAGTGGACACAACACTGGACTCTCACCAATGCTACATACTCCACAGATCTAAAGAAGTCATGTGTGACCTGGGTCCTGAAGGGTGAGTAGAAATGAACCAAACAGAGAAGAGGAGCAGGATATTCTAAATAGAGAAAGCCACTTTTCAAGGCAGAATGGCTTATAAGAGACAGAGCACTTAGGCAATGATGGAAAGGTCCCTGTAGCAAGAGGGTATGGTGTGTGAGAGTAAAGAAAAATGCGCTGGGCAGTTTGTGTAGAATTAGACCATGCTAACTATTTGCATGAATTTTTTTAATCTACAGGTGTCTGGAGGCTCCAAGGCTGTATTTCTCAGGATTCTCCAGAGAAACAGAACCAATAGGCTACACATATCCTATATATAGGCCAGAGAACTGGAGTACCTATGATATAAGTTCCAGCCCAAGGGCAGGAAACCAATGTCCCAGCTCTGCAATCAGGCAAACAGAGAGAATTTTCCCTTCCTCCATATTTTTATTCTATTCAGGCTCTCCGTGGATTGAGTGAGGCCCACTCACACTCAGGAATACAATCTCCTTTCCTCAGGCTACCAGTTCACATGCTAATCTCCCCCAGAAACACCCCACAGACAAGCCCAGAAATAATGTTTAACCTAATATCCAGGCATACCAGCGCACAGTCAGGTTGACACAATGTTGACCATCTGAGGCTCACAAAGAAAAGGAATATGACCATATCTGCGCTTAGGAAAAATGGCACCAGCAATAATGTGGAGGGTAGAACTGAGAGGGAAGCAACCTGCAGAGACCAGATGGGAGTCATATTAGTGAGAAAGTCGGAGACGAAGGATCCAGGGAGGAGTGGATGGATCCCAGGGATAATTCCAGGATAAAACCAACATCACTTATAACTTACTAATATGTGATCAAGAGAGAAAAAAGTGACACCAACATTCCCAATCTGATCCTGAATGTGTGTGAAAATTTTTATATGAACTCAGTCCATTTTTTTTTAACAGTTGCCCAACCAGGCTTTGTCTCCTAAAGAACTTTGGGCCAAATTGAGTAAAGAAAAACATGTACCATAAAGGAAGAAAAAAAGAACTCTTTGAGCACCTACTAAGTGCTGGCTTTAGACTAAACATTCCCACTTACCCTCACAGAAGCCCTGCAGAGGCATATACTATTATTACCCTCTTTTTATAGATTGAGAAACTGATGACAGGGAAAATTAATAACCTGGGCAAGGTCACACAGCTAGTAAATAGCAGGCCCCAAAAGTTCAAATTCAGGGTTTTGGTGTTTGAGAGAAGTATTTTTTCCACCCTCTAATGTTGCTTTTCAGTAGAATAAAATATGTCTTCATAAAACTCTACATTTGTAGGAGTAATTTCATCAAAGAGAATTCAAAAGGCTTTGAATTTCCACCCTGGAAATAATAGGGAAAGAAATTAAATAGTCATTCTAAAATTCTGAGTACACACAAACCTCAAATGCCTCAGGTTCCATTAGCAGCTTTAAAACTGGCTGGTGGAGCAGCCATTAGAATTGTTTTCTGCTGGTTCATTTGTATTCCCCAGTAGTATTATTAATAGTAATAAAAATTACTCACAAACAAAATGTACCACTTGTGATGCATATTCACATTTAGTCAGAAAAGGACTATTTTTAAAATTCCAAGCAACATAGGTATTTTTTTTAAAAACTTGCAAAAATGGATTTCTAATAGGATATAGATTGGGGGGTTTGTTGGATTACTATATCCCACGAGGTTCTTTCAGGAAGGTACAGTGAAGATTTAATGCAGCAGGGATGGTTGATTTTACTGGTTGAAAGATTGATCAGCACAACTGAATCCTAGTGATTATAGAAGGATGCTAACTTTCCCATATCAGCTCTCCTTTGTGGCTTTCAAACCCCCAGGACTAAAAGATTGTCTCCATTCATTCCATAAATATGTATTGATTGACTTATGTGTGCCAGTCACGTTTTGTGTGCTGGAAATATATATAGCAGTGAGCAGGACAGTCAGGCACAGAATTTACACAACATAGATGAAGACTGGGGAGGAAAAGGGACAATCGCTAAATAAACAAATATAGATAAATCCAGGTGGTTGATTTGCACTGTGAAGGTAACTAAAACTGGTGCACGGTGGAAGACTGTATTCATTAGGCAGGCAGGGACTCCTCCTGAAAGGACAGTACTTAGAAATTAGACTTGGGAATTAAAAAGAACTACCTAGGAAAAGGCCTGGGAATAAAAATTTCCAGGCAGAAGGAAGAGAACACAAAAGTCCTAAGGCAAGGATAAGCTTGAGATTAGAAGAGCAAGAAGACTAGTGTGGCTGGGATATGGTCACCAAAAGCGTATAAGAGGTGGCTGGAGGGGTGGGCAGGGGCAACTCATGGGAGTGATTGAAACAGTGTGTTGTGGGCTGGCTGGCTGTCCTCCAAGGATGCATGCTGCCCTTTCCAGAGTGAAGAGTTATGCCTGGAAGTGTCTCCCTGCCAGAGACTACATTTCCCAGCCTCCCTAGCTTCTGAGTGGGCCATATAATCAATTCTCACCAATAGAACGTGAGCATCATTGGAATGTGGTCTTACTAGTGCCAAGGCTGTTAAGAAGTGGGTGTGCCTTCTCCACCCACCTGCCCCCATCTGCCTGCTGGATGCAGAAGACTCTGAGGCAGCTAGCAAATGGCAAGACCACAGGATGAGAAGCTAGGTCCCTGAATCATCACGTGGAGGAAAACTGCTCAAAACCGGATCACCTGCACTGAACTGTTAGCCAGGAGTAAATTAAAGGGATTCTATGTTAAGCCGCTGAAATTTTGAGTTTCATTTATCACCACAGCTAGAATCATTTTAACTAATATACCATGAAAAGGAGCTTGGATTTTACTCTAACTGCAAACAAATGCTACCAGAAGGTTTTAGAAAGAGGATGAAAGTGACCTGGTTTATGTATTTAAAGACCATTGTGGCTGCTGTGCGGAGCCTTAAGGGCAAGAGAAACTGAGAAAATGTGGAGGTTTCTACCTTAATGCAGGCACGAATTAACAGAATTGGCATTAACAGCAGAGGTGGAGAAGAATGGACAAACTTGAGATTCACTTTGGAGGTTGAGCCCAGGGTTTTCTAGCTGATTGAGGGAAGGAAGAGTGAGGAAAGGAAGAGTCAGAGGGAACTCCTGGCTTGTGGCTTGGTCATATCCTCTATTAGGATAGCCTGGGGAGCACATTTGTGGGAGGCCTGCTGGGCTTTGTTTTGGCTGTGTTATTATATTCTCCGTTCAGATGAGAACACTAAATCTTATATTTAGTAGTTATACAAAATTTAAAAATCAAGTATTTATTTATAGCATATAGTGTAAAGGAAACAGGTAGTAACTTATTTTACAGCCAGTAAAGGGAAAATGCCAGAACTATATTAAATGTGGAATTAAAGACACTGATTATGAAACTTTCCATTATTGCAAGTATAGCAAAAAATTAAACAAAAAAATTAAAGGCTGTATGAATTATATGGCGAATGATGAAATTCTAACAACTCAAGTGTTAGTGCAAATGTTGACTTGGGATTTTTTTTTTCAAAAAGTAGTTACAGGGGCTCCTAGGTGGCTCAGTCAGTTAAGTCCAACTCTTGATCCCAGTTCAGGTTTTGATCTCAGGGTAGTGAGTTCAGGTCCCACAATGAGCTGGATATGGAGCTTACTTAAAAATATAAATAAATAAATAAAAAGCAACTACATTTTTAAGCTGGTCTTTGTCAATTCTCACCAACATGAATGTATATTATGCAAATGTTGCAAACTATGGGAGGCCTGAAGGATTTTAAAACTTACTGAGTAAAATCTTCTCAAGTTAAAAATAAAACCACTTAGTCTCATAAAAATGCCATGTCCAAGGTGATGAGGCTATAACTCCAGTCTCATCATTAGGACATGTTGAAGCCCTGTTAGAAACCAGTATCTCTAAAGCCAAGAATCACTGTCCGTATGTTTCACTGTGTAGTAGGTTTTCTCAACCAAATAATTTTCAGTGAAAATAACTTTTCAACTGAATGAAGAATCAACATAAAGAATACTGAATTCAAATAACAGTCAACAAAACCTAATTTCTCTTCCCTTAATCATATGCTTTGAATTTGGTAATAATACGTGGATATTATACTAAAAAAGGAAACATCTGGGTTTTCAAAGTGCCTTGTTCTATCTATAAAACCATATAGAAAAATCTGGAATAAACACTGAAAGAATGTGTACTCATGCTTTATTTTTCATTAGAGAAACATAAGACCTCCAGTGTCAAAAATTGTTTTTTGTTTCATGACATGATATAAATTGGAACTTCACCCCATATTCCAAAGACCCTCCCTATAGGACTATCTAAGAGGTGGCCAAAACCCTTTGGCCCATCACCCACAGCCTGCTGACATAAAAGAGAAAGATTCTTTTTCTTTTTTTAAGATTTTCTTATTTATTTAGACAGAAACAGAGAACAGGAGGGCAGGAAGAGGGGGAGGGAGGAGAGAGAGCCTCTAGCAGACTCTGTGTTAAGCACAGACCCCAATGTGGTGCTTGACCCTGTGACCCTGAGATCATGGCCTGAGCAGAAACCAAAGATCAGACACTCAACCAACTGAGCCACCCAGGGACCCAAAAGAGAGAGATTCTTTAGAGAACTTCATGGGTTTGGATTTTCCTATCCCTTCCCATGGAAAAGGAAATGGGGGTGCTTTGCCTCCTCCTATTACCCCCTGACACACAAAACAACATGCTTACCAGAAGGGACTTCAACACAACCACTTGCATGCAGAAGACAGGCATCTTAGTCCATGGCTGAATGATCTTAGGGAATGGGGCAAAGAAGGGTTTTTGAGAGAACCTGAACTATCATCCAAGATAGCAACTATCCCTGGAGAATTAGAAAATGGAGAAGCAAGCTGCACTTCTACCAGCCAGCAGCAGGAAAAGATATCCTGGACCATGTGAATACACAGAGGGGAGCCAGGCTGGCACCATCTTGACAGCACTTTGCCTACAGAGCACTCAGTACCCAACAAGAGAAAGCTCAGTAGGGTATAGAGCCAGAGCAAAGAACTGAAAGGATGTCATAAGAGGTCAGCCAAAGAATACATTCCTCGTGCAGGACAAAGATCCCACAAACATTCCTGAGTGAAACCCAGTATTGGGTCATCTGCCACACAGAGAACAATGGCACCAATTATACCAGTAGCAGCTAAGTTAGAAACTGTCACCATCTATCTCTCCTCCATACTTAGCACCCCAACTCTGTAAGAGTCCAGAAGCAGCAGCCTTCTGAGTGGAGACTGGGAATAAAGGAGCAAAGTAGAGAATGAGAGGGAGACCCAGCCATGCTTCAATGCGCATCTACTGCACTGAGGGATCATGTCTTCTCTGAGCAATGAGGTGGGAGGGAGTGGGGGGCACTGACAGGGAGTGTTCAATCCCTCATCTAATTGAAGCTTTTATATTAGATTGGGCTGTACTGTTCAAAACTTGAAGATGAGTCTGTTTGTTAACACTTTGACTGAAAAGTGGTGAGGTCAGCTCAAGTTGTCACCAAGGAGCCCAAGAAAGGAAATCTGACTAAGTACAATTAAGGACAGTCATGGCAGAAAAATAAATATTGTCTCTTTGTTAAACCCTACCAAGTTTAGCATATTTAATAAACCAGTTAGGGTAGCCCCAGTGGCCCAGCAGTTTAGTGCTGCCTTTAGCCTGGGGTGTGATCCTGGAGACCCGGGACCAAGTCCCACATCAGGCACCCTGCATGCAGCCTGCTTCTCCCTCTGCCTGTGTCTCTGCCTCTCTCTCTCTCTCTCTCTCTCTCTCTCTGACTGTGTGTGTGTGTCTGTCTGTCTGTCATGAATAAATAAATAAAATATTTTTTAAAAATAATAAAATAAAATTTAAAAATAACAAAATAAACCAGTTAAAAGTAGTCATGAGAAAACCACAAATGAAATGCAGAGTTAAATATAAGGAATATATCCAGTTACAGTCCAGCATGCATCTAAGATTCCTTTCCAGTCAAATCTAGTTTCGATATACCTGTAACCAGGTGAAGTAAGCTTATAAGAGGCCTAGGAATGGCTTGTAAACCGTTTAAATATTAATCATAAAAATAAATTTGAGGGATGTTTTTATGGGAGAGCAAACTACTGCAAATGAAGCTAAAACCAAGCAACTGATGTTACCAGGGAGGCATCTTTATTAGCCATCATCAATGTGGTAAGTGGTAGTTAGAGGCATATGAAGAATTAGAAGATATGGTTCCTATTCTTAGAATCAGCTGGATAAAATAAATCCATGCTTAGAAGAAAAAAAACACTAGAGAAGAGAATAATAGAACAATGTAAGTATAGTGCTATAATAAGAGTAAGAGGCTATACTCCCAGACAGAAACGCACACACATGAAGGTAGAAGCATAGTGAAGAGGATCTGCACGACAAGAGGAGAAACAGACCATCCAGACAGAGGATCTTGAAAATGCTTTCCTGACACAGATTACAAAAAGCTCAGCTACAAAACTCAGATCCATGGTAGTCAATGGAGATTTCCATTATATGGGCATCTGTTGGCAGTCTCATTATGGGAAAAAAACGAGCACATAAGAAATTGTTAAGTAGCCTTGCTGAGAATTTTACTGCTGGGAAGGATACCATGGGGAAATGGTTAGCAGGGATTTTTTTTTTTTTTAATTTTTTGCTGATCCAAAAGGAAAAGTCAGTTGGCAATCTAATCCTGTCAAGATGCTTAGGGAAAGTGACAATGGTATGATGGTATTTTAGATTTCTAAATACTAAAGGAAATAAATGGAGGTAGCCTGGACTTTAAGAAAAGAAGTGTGCCTAAAGCTACATTAGTGAAATAATGAAGACTGAAGTGCAACCCAATCAGAGAAACTATGGAGAATTTAGCTGACAAATGGATCTCTTTGAATTAAGGTTTGACAAGGACAAGGAGCCCTTTGTCTCTGAAATTCCAGCGGGCACTTTGCTCTCCACAATGACCCATGGCCTTGGATTTAGGTCTACCTATAAAATGGTTACTCAGTCTGGGTTTCCTCTGGAACCTCCTTTGTAATTCCAAGAAGACATTTCAGGGTGTGTGGGTGGGTTTAGTACCATAAATGATGCACCTTTGAGGAGCAGCCTTTCTGCCTTATTCCCAGAAGTGCTGGTCATCACATAATTACCCTGCTGCCTACTTGTTGCATTTTGGACATGCTGTCCATAGTCAGGACACATTCCAAGAAGTTCTCCCATTCTTTGGGTATGATAAATCATTTGAAAGAGAGGAAGAGAACACTCTGAACATTAAGGAAGACTGTTCAGGTTAGATTTTTGACAGTTAGTGCACATTAAGTTATGCTGACCCAGATATTCTGACTTCAACTGTTTTCCACATCCACTAGAAAATCCTGATATCAGCAAGCATGTGGTTTGGCAATCTGGGAATATTAACCTGAGGTCTCATCAGGGTTCTTCATCACTTTAACATGGTTCAGCCATAGTTAGTAAGGCTATAACATTCTCCCACTCTGGGTATGATCCTTGTTGGTACTTCCACTTAGAGCAGATGAAACGGATACCTGCACATGGGATGAGACCATCTCTGCCTTGATTTTTTTTTTTAATCTGGAAGTTTTCAGTGAGAAAGGTGATATTCTTTTGTATGTAAAGGGCCAGTGCTGAGATCTAAAGCATAGCTCTAGTTCCGATTATTTTCTGGAGAAAATAATGCTGTGCTTTGGCAAAATGAATTAGTCTGCCCTTTTTACCACAAGATGTAAGCTGCAGATTATAATGGACCTCTGAACAGTTCAAACCAAAATTATAACTTCTGATTAAGTAGTATGGCCTGGCCTGCTGAATCACCAATGTGGAAACCCATCTCTGAAGAATGTGGAGCCCAAGACGACATGGGTCGCCATTGTTCGTGAATACACTGAATTTTTTTTTTGTATCTTTTTATTTAACTCTTTAGTGACCAAACTCATCCTCCAAATTCTGCAACAAGAGCCAAATCAAAGCAATCAAGGAGGTATGACCTGAGTCGAGAAATAACAAATAAGTTCTGGGGAACAGTGAGCAATGTTCACGGGTTCCTTCCACAAATGTTTATTAGCATGTACCATGTGCCAGGCACTGGGAAAAGACCAGTGGATTACACTCATGAGACTCTTATCTGGTATGTCCAGAACTAATGTGCACTGTCCCAACTAAAGAAAGATGTCTTCATTAGCTGCTTAATCTTGGAACATTAACCTTTGAGTGACCTCAGATGTGATGAAAACTAATAAATGAATCACTTAGGATGTTTTTCTTGTAAGTAATAGAAAACCAACTCATACTCCAACTAACAACGAAGTTAATTTATTGGCTCACATAATTGAAAAGCTCAGAAATTATATAGACTTTGGGGATGGTTTGATTAGGGCTCTGACTCCAACTTTAGCTATTCTCTTGACCCTTTCTTCCTCCAAGTGTCAGTTTTATTTTCAAGCTTGGGGACAGAGAAACTTCTAAGCAATGTTCTAAAGTTCTAAAGTCATAGGGCCTCCTCTGAATCAATCACTGTAGACAAAGGGCTGATTGACTCAGGCCAATCAGGGTCCATGCCTGAATCTGGCAGTGGAGGGAATCCCAGCCAACCACATAGCTACTCTCCCAATGCTGGAATACACGCTAAGAGAGAACCTCTGGAGTGAACCTGAGCATTAATCTCCAGTAGCCAGTATTAGGAACATAAGATTAACCAAACACTTCCTCTTTAGGCAGAGAACTGTTAAGTTGCAGATAAAGCACACACTCATCTCTGTTCACAAAAATCTAAGAATATGCAAGAGAGTTGAGGTAAATTAACTATTTGTCAATAACATTTCCCTAGATAGTCCATGAAAGGTAAACACTGTTATATCTGCTTTTGAGGACTTTAAAGGTTTGCCAAGCTCATGGTCCCTTTTAGAGAGATCCTGTCCCTCATTCACAGGCCTCAATATTTGAAAGGTTGGCCACAGATGGCTGGTTTGAACAAGAGTAGCTGATCCAAAAGCTGCAATCTATTGAGGGTCTTATGAAAAGGTCTAGCATAATAGCTCTGTGTGATAGGCATTCTCTATACTGGATAGTGACAAACTAACCCAGTCAGATCCTCACAGGGAGTTTGATTGGAAGACCCAGATGTCAAGAAGTATAAAGAAATATGACCTTCCTTGCAAGCTAACAATTTAGCCTAGCATACTTTCTCAGATACAGCAGAAGACACGAAACACCTGAGTCAGAGACAAAGACTTATTACCCACAGCATAGTGAGCACATGAGCTTCACATTTGCCCTGGTTCTCCTGGTCCATCCCACCCCTTTGAGTCCCAAAACGGTGACATGGAGCAGTCACATAACACAGGTTTGCATCACAGCTGAGGAAATCAGACTTAGGAAACTTAAATCTTTTATACTGGGGTACTAACAAAACTGCCCTACCTTTATCCCTGAGAGAGACATTACTATGCTGCACAGTGGAATGCAGAAATACAAGAGACCATTGGAGAATTGTCTCCCAACACTAACATACAATAGAAAGTTGTAGAAACTCAGAGAGGCACAAAGCATAGGTACCAAGTACGAACATGAGGCAGCAGAAGCCACAGGTAGAAAGAAAATAGGAATGAAAGCTATTTCATAGCAGCAGGATAAATAAGAAAGGACACAGCATCTTCATGGAATGGAAGCCTTACGATATTTATAAATATGAACTAGAATCATATTCTCTCATCGAAATAGAATCATGTAGTATTTGTACACAAGTTACCGGTGGGTGTAAGCAACAAGCAACCTGAGGATCACTTTGTTTGACAGTGGAAATTTCTCACATGGTCCACTAAGGTAGCCCTCGTGATAGTTCAGAAAGTCAAGCTGGACTCTCTGGCGCTGTCGCGATTCTGGGTTTTGTGAGCAATTGTGTCATGTAGATGTGGGCTAAATACTGCAGGTGATTCACCTCAGAAAGTTAAGCTCTGGAAAACCATCTCTATCACAGTGGCCATTTCTGTTAAGGAAATTGATTTTGTACTGTTTTCAGCATCCTGCATTTTATCTCTTACTTTGTATCTTAATCCAACCTCTTCTCTAGCAAGAGGTGTTTATTGTTATTTGTCAGTAGCAATAATAGCTGGGTGATTCTAGATATATCCTTGCTAAAGTCAACACGATTATCTCTAAGGGGAATACATATTTATTTTAGACACTAACTTGGCCCCAGTTTTGTATCTGCCTAGTTATGGTTAGGTCATACTATTTTATCTCCAAAAACACAAATATCTCACATTTTTCCCCATTATGTGTACACTCCAAGTAGGCATCTTAAGTTGCTACTACCTCTTATTTATATTAAGTATTTTATTCACTTCCACAACAACAACAATAAAAAAAAAACTTCCTGTTCATTGATAATTAGATGTTTTGCTTCATTTGGATTTCCTCCAAAGTCTTCTGTTCAGATTCAGCTCTTATAATTAATTATCCTCTTGCTGAACAACTGAAAACTGAAGTCTGACCAAAGTACATCTCATCCCACACAGATGTCCTAGTTACTCCACAAAAGGTTAATTAATCATAAGAGGTGCTTTAGAGCAGGAGGCGCTGGAAGAAATTCAGACCTAGTTTCTGGCAACATAGAAAAACCACCATCATGCCCGTTGCTATTGAGCTCACACTGAGAGAATCGTTTCAATGGAACAAAAATTCAACTGCACAAAATAGCTGGTGGGTATAATATCATGCTTTAGATAATGGAGCATGCCACTTCCCAGTCACTGATGATTCAGAATCCCAGACTGCCTGTGAGGGAAGGTCAGCCCTGTTTATCCTCCTTTAACAGAGGTGCCTGAAACTCCTGAATCACAACAATGGCAAAGCAGTCTTCATTGTTCCCCTCTCTTTGGCTGGGTGCCATTTCATTATATGAATGAGCCCTCCTCTCCAGCCAAAACAGTCTACGCACAGTCTTCCAAATACACCTTCCACTTTTTCAACCTGTGGTTTTAGTCATCCCAATCCTTCCAAGTCCAGGAATAGCCTTGCTTTCTTCCACTGTCTAGCCAGAGCCTATAATTCAGTCGAGAGCCAGTTCAAATACCTCCTCCTCATAAACCTGCCCCTAAGACATTCCAACCCACAGGAAGTGCTTCCTCTTCTGACCTAGAAGCAGCTGTGGTGCAGAAGGAGCAGAGTCCTGGGCAACAGAAAATATATGCGGTATGGGCTCTATTATGCGCAATTTGTTTAACTCCTATGACCCTATGCCTTCTGCTCAATAAAATAGGAAGAGTAACAACTACTCTGTGGGTTTTCTCATGAAAATTAAATGGAATAAAGTAAATGAAAATGTTTGTCATGTGCTGCTCAGCACATATTTCTTGGCTTACTTAATCATTGGCCATTCTTACGTTTTCTTTCTTTTTTTTTTTTTATTTGTTTTTCCTGCCTTTAACTAAATGTGTGACAGAATGTCACTGTGGTTGTCCTTCAATGATAAGCATCAGCAAAGTAGGCATCCTTAGAAGAATAGGAAGATGGTTCCATTTTTCCAGGAACATGAGTATCATAAATGGTGTGTTTTAAAGAAATATGAGAAGACATCTCTGGAGCAGAGAAGGAAAAGAGGTCAGGACTCTGACACTAAGAATCTGGACCCATCATGTCCTAGCACTGGGGGACCCATCTGTGGTCCTAGAAGTGGCTGCAAATTGAGCAGGAAAAAGAATCCACTATAGTGACTCAGGCTGCCAGATGTAGGATCCATTAGAGATAAGCTTAACTCTGGCTCCCCTCACCCAAGCAAGGTGTGCTTCTGCCACCAGCACTCTCCTGAACAGTGAGAGAGGCTGTGATGGATTTCCAGGTCCCTTGGAAGTCAGAAAAGAGGGCTCCCTACTCTGTAGATGAAAGAGAAGTGATGCTCTGGTGGCAGCTACAAATTTTCTCATTGTGTCTCATAAGCGATGAGTATGCCTTTTCTCCCCAACTAGACTCTAGGCTCCTGAGGACCAAAAACTGGTTTTACACGGTTTTAGTATTTTCCTCTAAGACCTGGCCCTGAGTACAGTGTGCACTCAGTAGATTCCAGTTTGCTTCCCTGGGCCTCACTAGATGAGCCAGGTTTCTCCTTCCCTCAGTCTCCCCTCCCTTGTTTATTGTTTCGTGGTGTAAACCATAGTAAACTGGATTCTAAATCAGTGTTGAAAATTCTAGGTGGTTGATGTTTTCCCCTTGCTGAATGATTCACTCCATCTCTCTTGGAAGCCCCCACTGAAACAGAGAATCAATGAGCTTGAAGAAAGGAGAGAGGGCAAAGGAAGCAAGAAAGAGGCTGCAAGGGCAGCCTGGGTGGCTCAGAGGTTTAGCACCACCTTCAGGAGAGGGCATGATCCTGGGGACCTGGGATGGAGTCCCACGTTGGGCTCTCCGCATGGAGCCTGCCTCTCCCTCTGCCTGTGTCTCTGCCTCTCTCTCTCTCTCTCTCTCTATCTCTCTCTGAATAAATAAATAAAATCTTGAAAGAAAAAGAAAGAAAGAAAGAAAGAAAGAAAGAAAGAAAGAAAGAAAGAAAGAAAGAAAGAAGAAAGAAAGAAAGAAAGAAAGAAAGAAAGAAAGAAAGAAAGAAAAGAAAGAAAGAAAGAAAGAAAGAAAGAAAGAAAGAAAGAAAGAAAGAAAGAAAGAAAGACTACAATAGGTGGCTCTGCCCTGAGACCAAAAAGTGTGACTTGTCTTTCAAGAATAAGATTCTGTGAGAAAGATGGCCATTCTAGCTCACAGCAGCAGCAAGGTGGCAGTGCTGCTTTGGAGAGAGTCAGCTCCTCCCAGCCTCCTTGTCTACCATGTTTATTTATTTCTCATTTGGAAGTCAGTCTAGAGTGGAAGTATAGGGAAGATCTCCTTCCTGTCCAAGATGTCAACCTGTAAAACACATTGATTGAAACAAATAATAATTTGCATTCAAAGCACATTTATTCAAGGGTTCAAATCTCTTTGCATTGCCCCCTCTTCAGAGATAACAAGGTACTTATCAATTATCTTCATTTTAAAGATGCCAAAACTGAGTCAGTAAAGTCAAATATCAAGTTTAGCCGAATAGAATTGGAACCCAATTCCATCCTTTTTATATATATAATTATTATAATTATTATCATTCAAAGGCATTTCTGATGCTAACACAGCCCACTGTGCAGAATTCAGCCAGCACCTGAAATACAGCCAGGGAGACAATGTTTAATAAAAAATAATTCTGAGACCACAGCACTCCCAGTTTTTGAAAGCCTTAAAATAAATCCCAAATTTATTCATAATGG
This sequence comes from Canis aureus, assembly GCF_053574225.1. Lineage (NCBI taxonomy): Eukaryota > Metazoa > Chordata > Mammalia > Carnivora > Canidae > Canis > Canis aureus. Next base: position 15,146,669 of record NC_135646.1, on the reverse strand, counting down.
AAATAAATCACAGAATCCAAGGTACAAAATTATTTCCACAGCTGCTCCAATAAACATCAGAAAAGGCCTTGCCAACTCCTGACTATTCAGGCTACTGTTGTTGTACAAAAGAGGAGGTTTTTTTTTAAAAAGAATAACCCTTTCTGGTCCTCATGAAAAACTCATAGGCAGACATTATCAGGTTCTAAAAAGAACACGTTCAATTTCAAGTCTTCTCCAAACCTCCTGGTTATATTTACTCATTTTCTCTATTAGCAGGTGTTTGAAGCCCTGAGAAATGTTCTCACTGCTCTAATTTTATAGTCAATGACATATGTACAGATATGGAGATTGAAAGAGATATAGAGACCATAGAGGCAGATATGTATCTTGCCTATCTCCCTAACTAGATTACTAGGCTGTTTATGAATCCTAACTGGAGTGAGAGTCTTCCTGGATCTCCCAGGTAGATAACTACTATGGTTTGCTCACGGAGAGGCCTTCAAAAATGCATATTGATTGATCACTCAATGCAGATTTCCAAGCTAATTCTAAGTGGTTGGAAAAGTAATGGTGAGCCAATTGTTTAAAAGAAAAAAAAAAGCAGTGCTTCAAATTAGACAGTAAAAACATGTGGTTTCCAAAGGAAGAGGGTGAGGTGGGGAGGGGAAAGAGGGGGGATTATGCACAGGTGGAACACAGAGGATTTTAGGGAAATGAAAATACTCTGTATGATACTACAGGTGATGCTTGAACAGTGCAGGGATTAGGAGTGCAAACCTCCCACACAGATGAAAACCCATGTATAACCCATGGACTCTCCAAAAACTTAACTGCTGACCAGAAATTTTATCAATAATATAAACAGTCAATTAACACATATTTTGTATGTTCTAAGTACTATATGTTGTGTTCTCACAATATAGTAAGCTAGAGAGAAGAAAATGTTATTATAAAAATCATGAGGAGGGACACCTGGGTGGCTCAGTGGCTGAGCAGCTGCCTTCCACTCAGGGCGTGATCCTGGGATCTGGGATCCAGTCCCACATCGGGCTCCCTACAGAGAGTCTGCTTCTCCCATTGCCTGTGCCTCTGCCTCTCTCTCTGTGTCTCTCATGAATAAATAAATCTTTTTTAAAAATCACGAGGAAAATACATTTACAGTACTGTATTTATCAAGAAAAAGTCCATGTATAAGTGAACCCGTGCAGTTCAATCCTGTGTTGTTCAAGAGTCAAATGCATAATGATGGATATATGTCATTATACATTTGTCCCAAACCACGGAACACACAACACCAAGAGTGAACCCCACATAAACTATGGACTCTGGGTGACGATGATGTATCAATATATGTTTTTTGCTTCTAAAAAATTCACTACTCTGATGGGGGATGTTGATAATGGAGAAGGCCATATGTGGGGGGGCAGCTAGAGGGTACATGGAAATTCTCTGTACCTTCCTCCCAATTTTGCTATGAGCCTTAAAGGCACTCTTTAAAAAAAAAAAAAAAGTCTTTTTTTTTTTAAGTTTTTTTTAAAGTACTCCTTCCTACTTCTTAAAGGTGGACTAGCAACACCATGGGTCACAGGGTGTACATTGGAGGTTCCCCACCCTCCAAGGATTTAAAGTGATGGAATTGCAACTATATTGGACACCAGAGAAATCTGGGTGCAAGTACTAATTCTCTCTCTTACCAGATGGCTGTACTTGAGCAAGTTAACCAAATCTCTCTAATCCTTACCTTCCTCATCTGTAAGATAGGTGGAACAACAGCTTTGTTGGGAGGATTAAATATGCTAGTTCACTCAAAGTGCGCTGACATGACTCGAGCATTCAATTAATGTGAGTTTCTCGGCCTTCCTGACTCCTCTCTACCAAGGTACAGTTTTCCCATGAAAGTGCAGGTGGGGTAAATCACTAAATGATCCCCTCCCTTGTCTCCATCACTGCATTTCTCAAGTCCTAAAAATCCACATGCCCCTTGATCATACAGAGTTGCTCTTTCCCAACCTCCCTGTTGAGATTTGTAGCTTTGACCACCCCCTTCTAAAATTGTCTAGAAAATTAAAAAAGGCAAAGAGTACACGAATATTCCCCAAACGTCTCTCCGAACCACAGAGAGCGCCGCGGACGAGCCCACATGTCTGCGTGTGGATGAGTGTGGGTATGTTGCAGAGTGAAATTTTCATTTGCTGCTCTCGGGTTACTTAGCCCCTGCCATAAGAATTCAATTATTCCCAGAAGTCAGAGACAAGTCAAGTCAGCTGTTTTGCTTAAAGGAGCAAGACACAACTTAAAGCCCCAAACAGAAAACTCAGGAAAGAAGAAATTGTTTGGGTGGCTAAACAGTCACTGACATTCTTGCCAGCAACCCGAGGCAGGCTCTCACCACCTGGTTGTTTTCCAAGAAAAAATGCAAATGACACATCTCTTTGCTTTGTGATTTATCAGTAAGCCAACATGCTCAGTGCCTGCAAGCCTCTGCACTGGACGATGTGAACCCGGGGAGGGAGGAGGGCTGAAAGGAAGTGAAACAGGTATTCGGTAGACTTCCTCTGCCTCTTGTTCTTTCTGCATCCTGGCAGGAATCTGCCAGACTTGTTCAAACGCATTGCCCAATTTGTACCATTTGTCAGACAAGGGGAGCCGTGGGGCCCAAGGTGTCTGTGGTGTGGTGCAGGGTTAAGCAACGGCCAGAACACATTCCCACAATTATCTGTGAGTCTTAACAGAAAGAAGGGAGCCAGCAGTTTAGCACGCCTCCAAAGGAGTCTCGATGGGAACTGTTGGGGAGACTTGGAAAAAAAAAATTTAAGAAAAGGAAAGAAAAAATGTGATAGGCAAAAGAATTTTAACATATGTCAAAAAATGGAGATCTCTATCACCTACCTGTAACTATGTCCTGGGTACCTTTCGTCATCTTCTACAATTTCATTTTGTTAATATAAACTACATTTTTCTAAATTGGTTTGGTCCAATGCCAATCAACATTTACACACACATTTAGCCATATTCAAAGAGACTAAATTGACTTTTCAATCTGAAAATCTGGGCAACAGTAGATACCAGACATCTCAGGGTAACCTTCTAAGATTTGCGGCTTTTCTCTTTCTGACACATACCATTTAACACACATAGGTCATTCTCTGGCAAAGAAAGCAGAGATCAGCAACTGCTTTATCTGAAGAGCTCACAGGCATTAATTTCTAACAAAGCTAACCTATCATCATACGTGACCACACAATAGACTCAGACACCCACAGAGGTGTGTGCACACATCGCACGCGCGCACACACACACACACACCCTGTAATTCTGCTCTACCAGCCTGTAGTCCTTCCTGCCTGGGTCTGGGAGAAATAGACTAAACATATTCACCCACATTTACATTTTCTGTACAACAACCTGATTAGAACAAGTCTCACTTTTCATTCCGATCTTTGAGCCATCTTCCAAAAAGAAAATCCACTTGTACAAGGCAAGTGTGGAGCAACATCTAGAAATAGATACTGGGGCTCAATGAACACTTTGTCTTTGACCTGATTAAAGACAGCAACAAGCAAAACTGGGAACCAGAATGACTCCCTCTTTTTACCGTGTCTGGTTGTCATCTCTCCGTGTTTAGTGCTAAGGATACAAGACAAACCAGACAGACCCAGTCTTGATCTCATCGAACTTACAGAGCAGTAGCAGAAACAAACAAGTCAAAAGGCAATTTGAGGATTGCGTGATAAGGACAAAAACAGAAGTAAAGGATGCCATCGGAGCGCAGACGGACCTTCTACCCTGGGAGGTGATTAGGAGTTAGCCTGAGGAGGGACCAGAGAAGGAGACCATGGTCTGGAGGGAGACCCCAGCAGGAGTCCTAGTGGTCTCTGTGCTTGGGGTGTATGAGTTCCACAGGAGCACGGTGACCTGTAGGGTGGCAGGCTACCTACGGATCAGATCGTGGAGGCCTTCTAAGCCATGATAGAGATTTGGGGAGTCCGAGAGGTACTTTAAGCAGGGAAATGACCATCAGATTTGCTGCTTCGAAGGAGCACTTTGGCCGCAATGAAGAGAATGCACTGGAGAGCCCCACATGGAAGTGGGGGGAGCAGTTGGAAGCAGTGGTCCAAGGGAGGGCTGCCGGTGACCTGGCATACGGCCCAGGCAGAGAAGACCGAGACAAGTGGACAGATTCGAGAGTCAACTATACTTCCGTGAAAATTTTTTAAAACTTTTTTAATAATTTAAAAAATAATTTACAAAGAAACAGACAAAGATAAAGAGGAAGCTGAAATCCCTACCTTCCTTCAAGTAGGTGAACACTTAACAATGCACTGTGGGGGGGAAGGGGATGCAAGACATTTTGCCAAATAGTCTTCAACTATGAAGTATCACTGTATATTTTCTCTTTGAAACTTGCCATGCCTCACTCATCTTCTTCACTGAAATTCTTGGTAATTGAAAGAAATGTGGAATCTGTCATCACTTTGAACACAGAGCCGTCACACAGCTCCCCTGGCCAATAGCAAATCGTTTTGTAATCCTCCAGTGGGTACTTTCCACAGGACCTGCCCAGCTTCAGTTTCACTCCTGGCATTTGTTCACCATTCCACTTTCTCAAAGCGAATGAGTGAGCAAATGGCAATCAATGTTCCCAATAAAAGTTTTAGGAGATAATTACAGTGATGGGAAATGTAGTCATTACAATAGTCATGCTGGGTTTGTTGTGATGCTACTAATCACACCAAGTTTTCTGATTTCATGTAAATTGCAGGTACCTTTATTCCTGTAGGAATCTCTATTAATAGATAATATCATTATGCTAATAGCTGCTTAAAGTATAATTTAAGAATTTCAAGCGATCTAAGCCAGGTATTTTAAAACACTATACTAATCTAACAGATATGAGCCAAAAAATTAATCTTATCACATTTAAGGAAATTATTTTTAAAGAGAGACACCTGCATTTTACCCATAAAAAATAGAGTTCTACTACTTGGAGCCAAGTGATTAAATGTATGTGTGTTTTTTCAATTACTCAACAAAACAGGAAATCCAAATGATCTACTACCTGAGCTTCAGTTTCTTGCTAATCCATGAGTGTTTATACACACACACACACACACACACACACACACGACAATTATGGAATGTGCATAGTATACTGCCATTTATTCATTTATTCGACATTTATTAAGTACTTACCTTATGCCCAACACCATGCTAGGCACTAAGCATCCGAGAAAAGAATAGAACATACTCACAGGCCAGAAGGGGCAACTTAAATTCAAATATGTATGATATTGACATATGAGCCAAATAGAGACAGGGACCGAGGTATTATAGTGCTTTAGAGACGTCCTTCACTTAATCATGGAGGGCCTCCCAGGGAAGGTGATTCTTAAGGCAGGCTCTTGGCAGAAAAGTCAAGAGTTTTGCTGACAAATTCAAACAGTAGAGAGGTGAGTCAGGAACAGAAGAAAAGACCATTCAAGGGTACAGAGGTCCAAAAGGAAATGGTGTGATCTGGAAGTTACAAAGGCTAGAGCTCAAGGCCCATGAGGGAGGGGTCGGGAGAAGATTGCAAAGGCCTTAGTGTGCCATATTAAGGCCATTGGAGCAGGAAAGAAGCATAAATTATCTTTGACTTGCTCTTTAGAAAAAGAGAACCTATGCCACTAAGACACCATTTGTGTATTTCATCTATTACACTTCACTGTATAGTGACCATGTTGGCCAAATCCTGACATGGGGTAGACTATTGGAAAACAAAATTCTTCTCAAAAATTCAGGAAATTCTCTCTTCCTTCTCATCCCCTCACCTTGCTAACTCAGACTCATCCATTAGTCTTTGGCTTTAGCATCATTTCCTTAAGAAGTACTCCTTGATCATTCCAATTAGTCCATGACCCCACATCTATGCCTAGCCATGTTGGGAGTACATTGTCACCTGCACAGGGTCATGTGCAGGCTGCTGAAAAGTACCCTTACTCTCTATACACTCAAGTGAAAACAAACACACGCATACATACACATAAAGGGTTGAAAAATCTCCACACTTCCTAAGGGCTTGGTAAGTGTTATCTGGGAGACTCAGTTAATTATCTGGCTTACAGTTTAATAGGAAAGAGTTTATCCAATTAACTCCAGCTTCACAGTCCTCACTTAAAATCAGGGCACACAGGAAGTCTGGAGTGGTGGAAGAGGGGCATTGGGGAGGTGGGGAGCAACAGGGTAGCAGGAAAGATGGCAGGGGGGGGGTCCTCACTTAGAGGGACAGCGGGAGGAAGCAAAGGGAGCCTGAGGAATGGGCGACCCTGCAGGGAAAGTGGTAAGAGCTACTGAGAACTCTCTCTCTAATGGCACAAGAGCTTCACATTCTGTATGTAGAAAATTCTAGAGCTCTCCAGTGGCCTCACAAAAATAAAAGGTGAGGGAGAATTTCCTGTGTCAGTCTGGTCTTTTCGGCTCATCAGGAAGTAGTAGACTGTTAATGTTATCCCATTTCTGCCACCTGCATCACCCTTCAGCTGTCCCACCACTACTGAAGTCTGTGGCACTCCCACGGGGCAGTTTGCAAACGCCTGAAGCCCCACTCAATCAGGGCAGCCCCGGCCATCCATATTTAGGGATTTTAATCTTTCCACATAAATCACTCCCTCTGGCTCCTTAATCATGGGTGACAACTTGCAGTGCCTGCATCTCATGCTCTGATTTCCCTGAAAGGTCTTGCAAGCTAAGCAGGGTTAAGCTGAGTCAGTAACTTGGATGGAAGACGCAAGAACCACACAGGAAATGCACAGGATGAGTCAACAGGCAGCACATGTCTCTCTGACCCTCCGCTACTCCCTGTCCGGAAGAGAGACTCCCCAGGTCTAGAACCCCGCCGTTTTCTGAGCAAGGAGCCTGCTTGCAACTATCACAGCGCCCTCTGCTCACCTGTGGAAGCCAAAAGTTAGGCTAGGATCCCAAACGACCCCCTTAGCTTTAGTATGCTCCCAACTTCCTTTAAGAGGCAGAGTGCCCTAATCAGAGTTATATCAGAACCAACTAAGTTGGTGTGGAGGAGGATTTTCAATCACACTGGGAAGAATTTGGGACCTTATCAAGACTCCTGGGCCTTAACTGCTGCAAATGAGTCTGTGTCCCAGCCCTTTATTATTCTGAATTTAACCTCCTACAGCCCCATAGTTTCTTATCTATTAAACAGGCTTCTTGCTGATAAACTCTGATCTTTTGCCTCTGATTGTGATGTTAAGATCCATGCAATTCTATGTATTTGCTTGATCTCCTGATACAAGACAAGAGAAAGGTCTCTAAGAACCAATTCTTATAATAAGTACCCTTTCCCTCAGTGCCTGCTCGCGAAACAGGCGCTCTTCTGAGCACTCTATTCAGAATAACTCATTCCAAACTTCTCAACAACTCTACAGGGAGATGAGACATGGAGACACAGAGAGGTTAAGGAACTTGCCTGAGTCACAGAGAGCAAGAGGCAACGCTGGATCGTCTGATCTCAGAGACGTGGTTACCGCTCCACTGTTCTACCTAGACTCTTTGCTGTTACTGAAGTCTCTGTCTCTTATAGAAAATTGGGAGGAAAAAAGAAAGAAAGAAAGAAAATTGGGAGCATAACAAAAGCTTATAAGGAAGTGATATAAATACATACATAAAACATAGATGAGACCACAGAAGATGATAATCTCCAGAGTGGGAGCAAAAGCCATTGGTTCTTCCTGAAAGGAACATGGAGCAGTGAGAAGGATTCAGTGGGAAGATGGAGATGAATATTTACTAATAAATACTAGTCCACTTCAGGGTGTGGAAAAGACAGTTGGTTAAAACCAAAGAACACTGGGCAAGTAGTGATGGCATTGAGAGTGGTTGAAGTGATGATCATGAATGTAAGCTGGTTGAGGGAGGAAGTGAAGAGAGTTGGCACAAAAAGAAAGCAGAGAGATCAAGGAGGGAGGAAGTGAAGAGAGGATGTGGGTGTTCCTCGACATGAATTAGCTCGCTCAATCCTCACGATCATATTAGGCTTCCAAATCATTTCTGTTTTCAAAATGAAGTTGAGTCTTAGGGAAATTAAGTAGATTGCCCAAAGTCAGTGAGTTGGTTAGTTGGAAGTGCCTAATGAATGGGGCCTGGAGTCAGGCAGCCTGATCCTAGTCACTAGGCCACTCCCCGCCCCCACTGCTTAGCCCCCAGGGAGGATGGCTCTCTACCCATCTTCTGAGTAGAACAGTAGAGGTAACTACAGAAGTGGAGGGCTTGGAAGGACAGGGGCTGGTGAAGTTAGCCAAGTCCAGTTAGTCTCTAAAAGGAAGATTGGAGCTTTTGTCCCCTCGGAGATAACAGGGGGAAAAGAAGACCGAGTGAGCACACAGGGCATTCTAGCAAGGAAGGAGAGGCTAGCTCATGTCACATACGTCTCATTTTCTCAGTGAATTGTAGCAAAGGTCAGCTGCCAAGGTCTCTCACCCTAGAGGTGTTGTGTTGAAGCTGTAGCTCAAGAGCCTGGCATGTCTGCAATAGCTGTTGCGCTGGACCCCCTGCAAATTAATGCCCGGGATGTTCAGCTGCTCTGGGGCTCTTTCTGAGCTTATGGTGTCCTTATGTGAAACCATTAGCCCTGATTTTGTGATTTTCTCCTGCAACAGCTACAAGGACAAGAGTGGAATTCAAGAAAGCGGCAGGGCCTTTTCCTCAGTTTGGGGTGGCTGCTTGCACACTCATGAATTGTTAAAATCACCCAATGAACTGTTAAAATCACCCAATTTCTTGCACACCAAATGAACTGTTAAAATCACCCAATGAACTGTTAAAATCACCCAATTTCTTCTAAAGGGGGAAAGTTTGAGGGCTGATGATCCACATAGAGAAAGACCAAGGCACACTGAACCTAAAGTGTTGCCCAGTGGCTAATAGCACGCACACTGGCATCAAGCTCAGGGTCAGCTCCCATCAGTGCTCTCCATAGCTGGTGACCTTGGGTAATTCCCTTACCCTCTCTCTGCCTCCTTTTAATAACCTGTTAAAAAGGGGAGTATTACTTTGTAAGGTTGTTGTGAGGATTAAATAATATAAAGCACCTAGGACAATGTCTAAGACGTCATACGTGGTCAATAAATGTTAGCTTTTATTAAGGCTCAAACAAGGACTTCACTGATAGTGCTAGTGGCTCCACGTCCCCACTGATCAGCATTCACTCCTAGAAGCCCGGCATCTCATGCATATACATGTATGCACTAAATCATGCGAGAGACTAGAATCTCCCAGCCATCAGCAGTGGCTTTAAATTGTCCAGCTGTGCTGACTGGTTCTTGTTTTCAAATATGAGCAAAGTGGTGGCATAATGGACGACGAGTTTGCTCCTAGGGAAAGTAGCCAACTGTTCCCTATTTAATGCCAATAAGACCTTGACCTTTCCTGCTTTCTATGTCAGCCTTCCTCTCATAAAGCAAACCCAGACCACAAGTCTAGCCAGAGAGTCGATATTAAATTAAACTTAGAATTTTAAAACATTGCCCAGGTCTTTCTCAACAATTAGGGTCCTTTTTAAGCATGAGGTTTTCTGTATGGGCTCTCAAAGAGCTGCAGAATAGAACTAGTATTGTTAATCCTTCTTCCAAATCTCTATAGTCTATTCAGCGTCATTTCTTTTTATATTCTCTCAGGTGTGAGTAATACTGGTTGCCTGGGATTGGGTTCTTATTCTGCATAACAAAGAGATTTTCTTGAAAATGTGATTCGAATACAAATGCCTTATGCACTTAGATGTGTTAAATGGCTACATTCAAAATTTCCTAAGAATTTCCCTTGCATGAAAGAGAGATGGTTTTTCTCCTTTTCCAGAAAATAGAAGTAATAAAATACAGAAGCTTAATGACTACGAATATCAATCAGGGGCATCCCTCTCTGAATTTTGACGTTGACTTGTGGTCTCTTCCAGGCCGGGTCTCTCACGGCTGCACCTGTTACTCTCTTCCTCTTCATTTGGGCAGGAATAGCTTGCACTTCTTTCACAGTTCCTAGCAAGTTCATAGAAGTCGAGAAGAGACCAAATATAAACTTTTCGATTGCTGAATTAATCCATGCAGAGCAGGGGATCAGGGAGACTGCTGAATGAGGAAGGCTGCTGTGAGTGAGACCATAGGGAGGAGTATAAACTGAAGTCATATGAGAAGATATCTCATCTAAGGGGACCGATGGAACTCATCCCCTGCCCATTCTTAGCCACATAGTAATGTAGGCCCCATGTGGCTAAATGTTCCAATTTTTAGATGGAAGATAGATTTTTTTAATGTGAAATCTCCCAGCTTTTACATGCTGCCAATCAATTCTAAAATTATTATTTTAATACAGTACAGGCCCAGTATAACCCATCTGTGGGCCAGGGTCAGCCAGGACCAATGGTCTGCAATATCTTAGTTAAAGGAAATTCCTAAGAAATTATGATGAATGATCCAGACTCCCCTTTATCCTTTACACCAGACCAACTTTCAAGCAGCTGTGACCAAGGCCTGTGGTGCTATCCTCTGTCTCATCCTATTGCCAGTCGCAGCTGGGCTGGCTCGTATAGCAAGACTCATCACAGAGTCAGTACAGAATGACACAAACCACACATTCCCACAGCCCACTGAGCCCTTTGACGGTGTCCTACAAAAACTGAAATGATGGTAATTGGTAGCAAAGATGTCCAGGTTAAATGTTGTGACAAACCTTTTTAAAGGCCTGAATGATTTCCTGATTCTAACATAGCCCCAGCAAAGCCACCTAAAGAAATGACATGGGTAATCAAGTATCATGCTTCAGATGTCAGCAGATTGTCTGCAGTGAGAGAGACAGAAAGGGTGGGAAGGAATATGCCATGTTTCCCCATCTCCACCAGCTCCAAATTAGCCAACATATAGCAAAGATCCCCACTTTCCTATGAAGCTCAAAAACACATCCTTGTAAAAAAAAAAAAAAACTGCGAATGCTTAACCCAACAATGGGCTTGTATTCTTAGCAGAATTTATACATTTCCCTGTGGCACAAAACTCTGTCTTCATTCACCTCTTGGAGGCTAGGTAAGGCTCTGTACCTCTTCTAAGACAAAATAGTACTAGAATTCCCTGAAAATGGATCCAATGGAAATCAACCTTTCTATCCCCAGCACCTGACACAATACCAGTCACAGAAGAGAGATGCGACAAATATTTATTTAATGAATTAATTAATGATGGAATGAATGATCGAGCTCAATCTATGCCTCAAATGGCCTCACTTTATAATAATGCTGTGGGAGGAGAATAAAAAAGAAAGAGGACAAAGATCAGCATCTTTAAATGCAACATGCAGTGCTTTGTCTCTGTTTTTAAAATCCTTTAGAGAATCGTACAGTCATTTATCTAATTCACCCTGTCAGGGAGAATTTGAAGACACAGTCCCTGCCTCCCTGCTAAGTCTTAGCGTGTGCTGATTTCAGGTGGCTCCAGAAGTGAAGCTAAAACAATCAATTGCACTATTAAATAAACACTTTATGTTCCCTCGAAAACATTTAACGAGAGCCTCGGTGTCAGAAGAAAAGATGCTGAAGCATCAGAACGATGAAAGAGACATTAAATTTCTGCCTGCAGCCCTGTGGATTCCCGTGTCTGCTCCCAAACCCTGCAAAGTTCACAGTTCCTTCACATGACACCGAGCTTGACAGAGAAATTGCAGGTACTTGAGTACGTATCTGCATTGCAACAGATGTCAGCATCACGTTTAGAAGGAAATTGAATTACAGATGAAAAGAGCTTGAGAGATGAGAGCATCTGTTACAGGAATCTGGATTGGAGAGAATACGTTTGAAAAATATGTCTCCTCGACTTCCGAAGGAACTAAAATTGTTCATGATTCTCATTGCCATTCTCTCTCTCTCTCTCTCTCTCTCTCTCACTCTGTCTGTCTCTCTCTGTCTCTCTCTCTTTCTCCTTTACTCCTTCCCTCCATGCCTTTTAGAAGGAATGAAAGGAGATTGAAGCTTTTCTACACTGTCAAGGTGAAGAATATTATAAGAAAACATTTCAGAGGATAATGTGTGCTTTTTATTAGTCGTGGAATGCCAATTAGAAATGTTAGAATAGTCTACAGATTCTTTGCAAATAATCCTAAAATCCTTGCCCAAGTAAAAGGCATCATCTCATCCGGGGGATTTGAGAAGTCACCTACCTTGCTTGGTCAGCATAAAATACTTAGTACCTGCAGGTGACCTTTTTCTTTTGCTGTCATCGTTCATTTTGTTTTAGTTAATATGAAAAGGGATGCTCAATCCAGGTATTTACTATCATTTCATTAGACAAAGGAAGCTCTCTTTGAGCAAAGAATTTTCAGAGGATAATTTATGGCTCTGAGTAAAACTCCCTGAGAAATATGACCCCTGAACTAGATACAGGACACAGTTCTGTCCTTCCCAATCATATTCTCACTACGACTTGCTTTCCACCTGTTCCAGCTATGCAGGCTGCAGGCTTCGGGGAGACCACTGAAAGCACACACTGAAGGTCCACACAGCAGCTTCTGGGCTCGCACACCCTTCATTTAGCCCCCATCTCACCTCCAGCTATGAAAGGTGGATGATCTGCAGATTCTCATTGGTGGGACAGTGATCATCTGTGACCTCTTAGGGTCCCCCTGGAGACCAGCTCAGACCTAAACCAGGATAACTATACATATGTGTCCCTAAACCTGTAGCCAGAATTTAGTACAGCTTACCCAATGCCCCCCAGCCACTGTCATGAGCCTCAGTTCACCCCTCAGTGTCCTCTAAAGCCCAGTTGAGATTTAAGGTCCTTCCACGTTGCCCTCAGCATAGTCCCCAAATGTTGCCAAGTCAAGCTTTCCACCAACCAGAGGTGGATGGAAGGGAAGTAGAGGAGGGTGGAGGGCTTTACCTCAATATAGAAGGCAAATAAATAAGGGTAGATTGTGTACCAAGGAGGCAGGGCAGCCGCAGGACCAGGGGTCACTGCTTAACTACGGCTGGGGGCAAAGAGCTTTTTAAATGACCTAATGGAGATCATTGGAACTGAGAGCTTGGATCAATTATCCATAAAAATAAAATTGACATTACCTTTTATAGGACTTTTAAAGAGCCTTCACTATTACCCCTTGCCCCCCTGAGCAGTGACTCCCCACTTGGGAGGGGTGACTCGGTGTGGACCGGCTGGGGTCAGGATTCCGGCGGGTGTGCTGTGTGACGCTTTCCACACCTTCACACTAATCATGATGGATGCCACAGTCTGGGCACATCTGGCTAAAGTCAGGAGTGTGAGGCAGCCACATCTGGAGTCTGGCGTTATTTCATCTCTAATTTAATAGCTGACTTCCTAGTTCTGAAGCTGACAAAGGACTTGAGCATAGAAAAATGAAAGGATGATCACTAAACTTCGTTGGCTTCCAAGCACTCGCTCTTCGCCTTGGGGAAATTTATATCCTATTCCATTGAAGACACTGCTCAAGTGACAGTCATAACTCAATAATGGGGCTCACAAGAGTTCCCACAGATTGACATTCTAACTGATATTCCCTTAACCTATGGTTTGGATCAAACCTATGCTGTGGAAATCTCCCCTTGATGCCGTGGGCCCAAGGTCATCAGTTCATCAAGAAAAGAATATCTATTCTCACTTTTGAACTTTACGATCCACTTTTATTTTGTCTTTCGTGAACCTTACGGATCCTCTCACTTCCTTGTGCTGTCCCGAGATCATCATTTTTTAATTTTGTTCATTTAGTGAGTTAGTTTGTGTTTTTGTAATTTTTTTGTTAAGACTATGTCAAGAGATCTCTGCTAAAATTTTTTTAGACCTGCTGCCAGTTGGAATACATTTCTCTCCACCATCTCATTTTTGAATAATGTTATCTCGTAGGCTTATCTTTATCTCCTTCACACAGAAACCCCTCACATTAAGACTCTTAGTCTCAGGGTTTACAATTTAACGTCACAATCTTTGCACAGAGCTTGACAGACCAAAGAAATTCACTGTAAGACTTGGGGCGTCTATTTACCTTTGAAATAAGATTCCTATGTAGATCTAACGGGATGGTATTAAAATACCTAATTTTGAAAATATAAAGTAAAATACTTTGTAACTTCTCTGTGTACTATAATCTTAAACAAATGAATTGAGCTTGTGCTTCTATAGGCGATACCAAGGGTGATTATTCAACCATAGAAGTGGCTGGATAATAGACGACATTACCTGACAACCTGAGGCTCTCAAGAAATTGTATTCCCCTTGGAAACACCTAATGAGTTCCTACTATGTGCAAAGTGTGAGGCAAGGTGCCCAAGGGATGAAAAAGAAACTTGGAGGCAATACTTGCCCTCCTGGTTGCTCATCATCTGGGAGAAAAAGCAGACCCATGGATATACCAGATAGTAGAACCAAGGCCAGAGGAAACCGGGAGGTTAAGTGCCAGGCAAGGCCTGAATAAGCAGATTCTAGAGCAGGATAGGAGTGGCCAGTTGTGTTTGCTCTAAATCCTGCCTCAAGAACCTATTTATTTATTTATTTATTATTTATTTATTTAGGAGAGAAAGAGATAGAGAGCATGAGCAGGGGGAGGGGAAGAGGGACAAGCAGACCCTACTGAGCAGAGAGCAGAACCTGGGACTCGAGGCCCTAAGGTTGACCCTTAATGACTTGAGCCACCCAGGTGCCCCTGCTATACTATTTCTACCTGAAGAAATGCAGGTGAGTGTGCTCCTACTGATCACCAAAATACCGATGGAGTAGGGGACCTCCAAAGGGGTTTATTAGTCCTGGTGTCCCCAGCAGAGTCAGGGAGCGGGAAGCCACAGCCAAGTTCTGAGAGCAGGTGTGGGGAGGGAGAGTCCGCAGACTGCACAACACATTCCGGCACATTCTCCAACATCCAGGAGCCCCGATCACCTGCTCGTCTGATCCCCTTCGGTCACTCTTCAGACATAGCAACCCCTCCCGCGGCATTTCCAACAATCCACTTCCGACTACCTTTTTATGACTTTACAACACAGTTTTTCCTCGAATTTTATGGCATTTCATTAAAGCCGCCAGAAGGTGATACTGCCCCTTTTCTAGGAGTGAAATAAATTCAAGTTTTATCGCTTCTGGAAATGCCCGAGCAGCTGTCAGGACATTTGATAGATTTTCTCAATTACAGGACTTGTGGAGCATTTTATACTTACATCTGCACCGAAGCCCAATATAGTAGATGCTTGGCTTGCCTCCCTCTCTTTTATCTTGTGCATCTTTTTTCTTTTAATGACCAATTTGTTATTTTTTCCCTTTTATTTCTCCTTACCTCTTTTCTTCTGCATTTTGTTTCTCTTTTTGCTATTTGGTTTAGAGAAAGATGCATTTCTTGTACAAACTTCCATTCTTTGTGGAAGAAAAGGGAAACGGGGGGGGGGGGGAAGCCCTCACTGTGATCTATAAAAGAAAAAAGGAGTAGATTAAAATTTTAAAGCAAATCAATTTTCCATGGGGAATTTACTGTTAATACAAGGTACACTTTGCACATGCAGTATTTATTAATGTGACATGACATATGTCAAGTTTTTTCCTAATGGGGTAGAGGCTTTGGATTGTGTGACTTTTTGTACTAATAAGGCTGCTCATTGGTGTTTTTCTTCAGTATCAACATAGACAATATGATAGAGAAATTAACAGTGACAACTTTGTGGATTATTCAAAACTGCAGAACTATGCTCCAAATGGATGCTAAATAAATTTAAAAAGCTAATTTGTAACACAGACCATGCCAGTGGAATGTGCAGACAGGCTGTGGTTGTGTCAGCTTGTGGACAGAGCGGAAGCTTCAGAAAGCAAATGGGAGATCAACCTGTCTTTTTTTACACAAATGATTTCACTTAAATAACATTTAAAGACACCGGGGTACTTTTGCAAACATTACTGAGTATAACTTCCCCAGCAATCCTGGAAGGTAGACAAGGTGAGTGTTATTATCCTGGTATTAGAGATCAGGAAACTAGAACTCACAAAAGACCAGTGTTCTTTCTGCCCAAGGTCAAAGCAGTCTAAACTCCAAACTACCTCTTCTAAATCCCAGTGTTTTTTGTTTTTTGTTTTTTTTCTCTACTGTTGATCCCCACACTATCTGACATTCTCAGCAAGAAACAATGAATTTCTCAGTTCTGGATAGAGTCCCCTAGTAATACCTTACAGGTGACTTTAAAGTCTTCAAAATGTGCTCACACTAGTCTCTCTGAATTTTCCCTGTCATTCTTCATACCATTATCCTGTTAATTTTTTTATTTTTTTATTTTTTTTCAGTCTTTTTTAAATTTATTTATGATATGGAGAGAGACAGGCAGAGATACAGGCAGAAGGAGAGGGAGAAGCAGGCTCCATGCACCAGGAGCCCGACGTGGGATTCGATCCCGGGTCTCCAGGATCGCGCCCTGGGCCAAAGGCAGGCGCTAAACCGCTGCACCACCCAGGGATCCCCTGTTAATTTTTTTATAGCTCAAATTACACTTTGAAATTATAGTCCTTATTTATTTACTCACTTATCTGTTTCAGTTATCAAATGCTGCATAACAAACCACCCCAAAACTTAGTGGTTTAAAAAAACAACTATTTATTATTATTTCTCACAAATCTGTGGCTGACTGGGCTCAGTTGGGTGGTTTCTCTGCCAGAAATGATGTAGCTGAGGTCACTTACGTGGTTTCGATGAGCTGCAAGCTTGGTTGGGGCTGAAATGTCCAAGACAGACTCTCATCCTCCAAGCACTTCCTCCATGTGGCTTTTTGGTATTTAGCCATTGAGTCCAAACTTCTCTACAGCAGAACAGCTGGCTTCCAGAAAGGAACATTCCAAGAGCTAAAGCCCCAGTGTGCAAGCACTTCTCAGAGCTTCTGTTTGCACCCTGCTAATGTCTCATTGGCTAAAGCAGACCACGCGATCAAATCTAGACTGCAGGGAAGGACTACCCAAGGATGTGGCTGTCATGAGGTGTGAATCATCAGAGGTCAAGATTGTAACGGTGTACTCAGGTCTTTGGGGAGGAAACCACTAGAATGTCAGTTCTATGATGGTGGATACTTTGTCGTGTTTGCTGCTATAACCCTAGCATTTGAACGGTTCCTAGCAAATAATAGAAGCTCAATAAATGTAAATGTTTGTTAACTAAATGAATGCATGGATGAGACAAACCCTATGAATTTGGATGGATTTTATTAATTTTATCTTTTTAAAATTTTATGTCCTTTTTTTAAAACTTTCATTGGTCTAATCCCTTATGCCTCCTCCCAGTCATTATCCCTCTTACAATTTAACTATTAATCTGACTTTTTTTAAAGATTTTATTTCTTTATTCATGAGATACACAGAGAGAGGGAGAGAGAGGCAGAGACACAGACAGAGGGCAGGCTCCATGCCAGGAGCCGGACGTGGGACTCGATCCCGGGACTCCAGGATCACACCCTGGGCTGAAGGCAGGTGCTAAACCGCTGAGCCACCCAGGGATCCCCTATTAATCTGACTTTTAACACTCTGAATTAGTTTTGCCTGTTTCTGCAATTTTACATAAATGGAATCGTGCAGTATATACCCTTTTGTGTCTGGCTTCTTTCATCATCATTGTTTGTGAGATTAATTCTTCTTGCTCTGTGAAGATATTCATTCTTGTTGTATATTCTGAATATCCCACCGTGTAATTACATCTCACTGTTTGTTAATGGACATTGAATTGTTTCCAAGCTGAAGGGATTATAAACAGGGCTATGAATATTTATCTTCATGATTTGGGGTGAAAGTATGTTTTCTCCTGGGTATGTTATCTGTAAGTGGAATGGCTTAATCATAAGGATAAACATCTATTCAGTGTGAGAAGATACTCCCAGACACTTTAGCCAAGGGACTGTAATGTACACTCCACCCCACAATTATATGGGTGTTCAAGTGACTCGGCATTCTCACCAACACTGAAAATCATCTTTCTTGTTCATTTAGCTTTCTGGAGACAAGTAGAGGTATTGCACTGTATTTTTAATGTATTTATTCCTGGCAATGAA
Source organism: Canis aureus (assembly GCF_053574225.1). Lineage (NCBI taxonomy): Eukaryota > Metazoa > Chordata > Mammalia > Carnivora > Canidae > Canis > Canis aureus. The sequence continues at coordinate 15,128,644 of NC_135646.1, read as the reverse complement.
TAAAGGCAGTTTATTAGTTTTCTGTGGCTGTTGTAACATATTGCCACACTCTTGGTGGCTTAAATAACATAAATCAATTCAATGACAACTCTGCAGGCCTGAAGTCTGAAACCAAGTATCAGCATAGCTCGCTCCAGAGGCTCTAGGGAAAACCTGTTCCTTGATTCTTCCAGCTTCTGGTGTCTGTTGGCATTCCTTGGCTTGTGGCTGCATCAGTCCAACCTCTGCCTCTGTCTACCTCTTGTCTTTTCTGGGTGTGTATCTCTCAAAACTCCCCCTGTGTCCCTCTTATGAGGACATGTGTGATTGCATATAGGACTCATCCAGATATCTTTTGCCATGCAAGGCATTAGTCACAGGTTCTGGGGCTTATGAAAAAAATAAAATATATCTTTCGGGCACCTTTCAATTTCTATGTCATCTTCGGTGAAGCACCTGTGCTGTTACTCACTTTTCTATTGGGTGGTCTGCCCTGTTTTTACTGAGTTCTTTATTATTCTCAATACAAATCCTTAGAGAGCTGTGTTGCAGATTCCACCCCCATGCTGTGATTTGCCCTTTTGCTCTTCTAATAGTGTCTAGTTCTTACTTTAATGTGGTCCAGTTTATCTTTTTTTTAGAGAGAGAGAGAGAACATACATGCATGCATTCAGGGGTGAGTGGGAGGGAGGAAGGGGAAGGGACAGAGGGAGAGGGAGAGAGAAAATCCCAAGCAGGCTCCTTGCCCAGTGCAGAGCCCAACATGGAGCTCATTCCCACGACCCTGAGATCACAACTTGAACCAAAATTAAGAGTTGGACACTTAACTGACTGAGCCACCCAGGTGTCCCATAATTTATCTAATTTTTTAATAAATTACTAAAAATGTTCAGAGAAGCCAGGTGACTTCTCCAGAATTGCATCTAACTAGAGAGAAGGGCTTCTGTTCAACCTTGTGCCACATTACCGAAATTCAGTAATGGATGGACAGGGTTGTTTAGTGCTATAAAACCACAGGGCACTTCTAAATGTTTCCCTTCAGGATTTAGTGTTTTTCAGGTTTTTTTAATAATAATTTTTTATGTTAAATTTTTAAAATGTAAGTTTCTCAAAATTCCACTGGCTGCTTTAGAAATATTGACGAGCTGATCCTAAAATTCACATGGAAATTCAAGAAACCCAGAATAGCCAAACAATCTTGTTTAAAAAAAAAAAAAAAAAAAAAAAGGAAAAAACAAAGTAGAGGCACCTGGGTGGCTCAGTCTGTTAAGCATCCAACTCTCGGGGACACCTGCATGTCTCAGTGGTTGAGCGTCTGCCTCCAGCTCAGGGCATGATTCTAGGATCCTAGGCTCATATCCTGCATCAGTCTCCCTGCAGGGAACCTGCTTCTCCCTCTGCCTATGTCTCTGCCTCTTTCTGTGTGTCTCTCATGAATAAATAAGTCTTAAAAAAAAAGCATCCAATTCTTATTTTTGGCTTAGCTTATGATCTCAGGATCATAGGAATGAGCTCTGCATCAGGCTCGGAGCTCAGCTGGGAGTCAGCTTGGAGTTCTCTCTTTCTCTCTCTTCCTGTGCCCCTCTCCCCACCACCCCTCATTCTCATCTCTCTCTCTCTCTCTGAAATACATAAATAAATCTTAAAAAAATAAAAAACAAAATAGGAGGACTCATACTTCTTGATTTCAAAACTTACTGCAAAGCTACAGTGAATAAGACAGTCTGGTATTAGCAGAAGGATATATTAACAGAATAAATTTCAGTGTGCAGAAATAAACCCACACGTCTAGGTCAACTGATTTTCAACTAGGGTGCCAAGATCATTCAATGGAGAAACATTTAGAAAACAGTGCTAAGACACTAAAAACCATTGAACTGTACTCTTCACAAAGTGGGAAAATGGACAAACACATTCTTTCTTATTATTCTATGGTAAGTCATCTTTAAGTCACATTCTCTCATTTGTAATAAATTCAGCAAGACATTAACTGACACAACAGTTTTATCATGCAAATGAATAGCATAAACATTAAATTTTATGAAAATGATTAATGGAGGGAAACCTGTGTGGCTCAGTTGGTTGGGCATCTGCCTTCGGCTCACATCATGATGGCAAGATCCTGAGCTTGAGCCCCACATCAGGCTCCCTGCTCAGTGGGGAGCCTGCTTCTCCCTCTCCCTCTGCCTACTGCTCTGTCTGCTTGTTCTCTCTCTCTCTCTCTGTCAAACAGATAAAATCTTGAAGAAAAAGAAGAAGAAGAAGAGAAAGAAGAAGAAAGAAAGAAAGAAAGAAAGAAAGAAAGAAAGAAAGAAAGAAAGAAAGAAAGAAAGAAAAGAAGAAAGAAAGGAAAGAAAGGAAAGAAAGGAAAGAAAGGAAAGAAAGAAGAAAGAAAGAAAGAAAGAAAGAAAGAAAGAAAGAAAGAAAGAAAGGAAGGAAGGAAGGAAGGAAGGAAGGAAGGAAGGAAGGAAGGAAGGAAGGAAGGAAGGAAGAAAGAAAAAGAAAAATGCTTAAGGGAACTCATTGTACTCTTTTAAAATGCAATTTTTGTCTGCTTCTAGGGTTTTATTTACCAGGTTGCTTTGTAACTGCCTAACTATGAGGCTCTTTTCCTAGACCAAAGTCCTCTCATAAAGAGCTCAGAGCTTCCTTATTTTTATACTTCCAGAGCCTAATGCAGTGCCTGGCAAATAGTATGCATTCATTCAATAAATATTTATTAAAGGCTCACTGTTTCAAAGTACAATACCCTGAATACTTCTGAATCCATTTACATTTAGCAACTAGTATGCATGTCAAAAATTGTTCCTCTGACTTGCTTTTTAAAAATAACTTTAGGGGATCCCTGGGTGGCTCAGTGGTTGAGTGCCTGCCTTCGCCCAGGGTGTGATCCTAGAGTCCCGGGATCGAGTCCCACATCAGGCTCCCTGCGTGGAGCCTGCTTCTCCCTCTGCCTGTGTCTCTGCCAATCTCTCTCTCTCTCTCTCTCTCATGAATAAATAAATAAAATCTTTTAAAAAAATAACTTTATTAGGGAAATTTTGCTAACTTTCTCCTACTTGTGTTTCTGTAAGTCATTAAACTTTACATCTGCACTTCTTTACAAAATATGGTATATTTTAGATTTTTCACTAATTCAGTCCCTTCCAAAAATTAATCTGAACTAATAAATCTTCACTATGCTAAACCAGTATTTATGTTTTCAATTTGGGTTTTAAATATACACATTCTTAAATGTATAATTCTTAATCTCCCATAAATTCATCACCGAATTGATCATCATGATCCAAGAAAAGTTAGAAGTTGGAAGTAAATGTAAATAAGCTTTTGGTTATATTTGCATTAAGACTAATGTTGGCATTTACTTGGGGTGGGGAGTACACAGGTGTTCATTAGGATATCTTTTGTAATTCCTGCACTTTAAACTTTTCAAAATTAAAAAAGGAAGAAGAAACATTTGGAAGCTGCTTGAAGGATGTTGAGTAGGAAGCTGTTCTGGACCTGGCAGTTAGGATGATGTCTCAGTAGGCAAGAAAGCCAAGGACAAGCAGGTCAAACATACAGAAAGAAAGTCAGCGTAAGACGCGGATGAATGGTCTAGAGTAGCAAAGGCCAGCATTGGACTCATCTTTTAACTACATGTCATAGTAAACTGGCACAATGTGTTTCATTTGTGGATCAATGTATTGTTTTGTTTTGTTAATGGTTGGTTGGTTTTTATATCTGTTAAATACCCAAATATCACCCTTCAACTCACAGTCTTAAATACATTCCCTTTAAAAGGATAGACATGCTCATAAATGATGAGCTTTCTATATCAAGCTAGAATCCAATTCCTCCATAGCTTTATTTGTATTTGTGTCTTCTTAAACTTCTTTGACAATGGTTTCCAAATTATCTAGGGTGTTCCAAGAAAAAAAAAAAACAAAGATAGATGGATAGATAGAAATTTTTACAATACTCAGAGCGACAACAAACAGAGAGAGAGAGAGAGAGAAAGAGAGAGAGAAAGTCCTCCCTGATGATAATTAGCTTTATTCTGCACATGAGATTGTGTTACCCTTGTCTTGGCAAGGAAAGGTTACCCTTCTTCATAAATTTTATCCTACTCACAGACCAATCATTAGATTATAGCCAATAATTTCATCAATTCACAATTCTGCTTTTCTCCAACCTGCCCATTATTTTCTATATTTCAGCAATAAGCTAGTACAAAAATTGCATGTTTCATTACCAATTCAACGTCTCTCTAAAAATGATGCATCCCTAAGTCAATTTCTTCCCACCCTGCATCAAGAGTGCTATATTCCTCAGTCTTCCACACCATAAAATCTCTATTCAATAAAGAGTGGTTAATTTTTGATCAGGGAAGTGGGGGTTGTAATATTTTTACAACACTGGCAATATTACAGAAACAGAGAAGCAATATTTTATTTGTCAGTGCAGGATGGTAGAAAAAGCACTAGATTGGGAGTCAGAGAATCTAGAGACCTATTAGCTGTGTGACCTTGGGCAGGTCCCTTTATCTTTCTGAGGTTCAGGTTCATCATCTATAAAAACATCACCCATCTTCAAAGGTTATTTTGAGGCTCAAAGAAAAGAAGTAAAAATATTTGAAAATTGTAAAGAGCTATGTAAACATGGAATATTATTATTATTATTATTTAAAATAACACATTAACTTTTTAAAGGCCTAGCTTCCATACCATTGGCATTGGCTCTACATTCCTGAAGAAAATGCCCTGATTGAATCTACCCACCATATGTGCCCCCATTTTTACTATTTAGCCCCAGATAAATCTTCCTGCTATCTTCTTGTGTGGGGTGTTGAGTTTTTTTTAGTTTTGGGGGTTTCTTGTGGTTTGGGTTGGTTTTGTTTTGTCTTGTCTTGTTTTGCTATGCTGATATCTGAGTTATTGATTTTGTAGCTTTCCTCCATAAGGGGAAGTGAAAATTTTCATAGGCAGAAATTCATCTCCATACATGCTGTCATTCCATCACTTCACTGCACCGAGGGAGACAGCCTACAGAACCCTAAACCTTTCTTTAAAGACCCCAGTGATATATGAACATTCATTTCCAAGCGCTCCCACTAGAGTCGTTCCAATCCGGGCAGCTCTGGGACTGTTTGAACGCGGTCTATATGAAGTCGTTTCTCAGACACTTCTTCTCACTGTCATGTCGCCAACAGGCTGAATCAACCACATGCAGTAATGAAAACATCCTGTATTTATAGGAGTATTTCTCCAAGGAACATCCTTCAGCAGGAATGCCTGAAAGAGTTCTAGGAATTGAAGGACATATTTCAGACATGTCCAACCTGTCTCGAAACCCCTATAAAAATGGTCAGGATACCGAATTGTGCCTTTCCCCGTCTCGTGCTGTAAAATGAAACGAGAGAGTTGTTTGGCTTTATGGCTCTCCATGTCATTGTGTCTTTTTGCTATTACATGGGTGTAAAAAAATAAATAAAAATAAGCTATATTAAGCATTATGCCATGTCGCCACCTCACCAAGCAGCTACATAACTTCAACTGTGATTTTGTTTTATCTTAAGGAATTTTTTTAAACATCAGTCTGTGCAAAGTCGTCTACAAGCATATAATTTTTAGATTTCCCCCGCCCCAGACAAAGCTCTTGGCATCCAGAAATACTGAAAGGAGAGAAAAAAAAAACGATGTGGAGGATTTATAGCAAACGAAAGTTTACATTTTCTCTTCCTTAAAGTGAAAGGGAGTTAGACTACATTTACTTTAAGATCCTTGTACTGCTTAAATTCTTGAAATACATGAACAAAAAGCAAACTGAGCAGTTAATTATTGCGCAATGGAAGATAAGATAGATACTTTTCAAAAGCTTTCTCATGGATAGCCTTGGCCTTCATTTAAAGTGACCTAAGGGGATCCCTGGGTGGCACAGCTGTTTGGCGCCTGCCTTTGGCCCAGGGCGTGATCCTGGAGACCCGGGATCGAATCCCACATCGGGCTCCCGGTGCATGGAGCCTGCTTCTTCCTCTGCCTGTGTCTCTGCCTCTCTCTCTCTCTCGGTGACTATCATAAATAAATAAAAATTTAAAAAAAATTTTTTTTAATAAATAAATAAATAAAGTGACCTAAGAATAGAAAGGCTCCCAGGATTTCTGGGACAAGTGGTTGTTGATCATTTCCTAGGTCATGAGTGGGAGGGGTGTGGGAGCTGAATTCCCTCAGAGGAAGGTGTTCACACATCAGTGGTCTTATAATGGGCATCCATTTCAGAAAGGTAGACAAGATATCAAAACCCACTTGGAGACTGGGAAGGTAGATCTAATCCATTGATCAGGAATCTTTGCTCAAGTGTTGGTACTGACCCAAATGGTGTAATTTTCAATGATCCTCTTTTCTGTCCTAGCCAGATTTGGAGAATGCTCATAATTCTGGAGTCCTTTGCTTGAAACACAAGTTTAAAGAGGTGAAGTAAGTAGAGGTAAAAAGTATCCCTTGATCATTATTTAATACCACAAAGACTGAACATACCCACTATGTTTTGAGCATCAGTGTGGCAGGAACTGGAAAGATGTATGTATTGCTTTAGTCCAGTGTGGCCAAAAATGATTCTCTGTTCTCTTCATGACCCTTTTCCCTTCCTACCTGCACCTCAGGAGGTGAATTCAGTATAGTTACTCAAAGTGATATCGCTTCTTATAATTGAGTCACTATGAGCAAAAGGATGTTCTACTTTGAAGAATTATGGCATGGGGAACAGCTATGCCTATACCATGTAGTATCTTGAGAACCTACCATTCCAATGATCCTCCATCATTGCCCTCTAAAGGTGGAGACAAGAGCAAGATTTTTACCAGCCTTGGCCATCCTAGTGCTAGGGAAATGGAGCTAGAATACTGATGGAATAGGGGAGATGGTAGAAAAAGAATGAAAGAAAGAAAGAAAGAAAGAAAGAAAGAAAGAAAGAAAGAAAGAAAGAAAGAAAAAGACTGCTTTGATACCTACCAAAGAATGATTCAGGAGGCCTAAAAGACAACCTAGTGGAGGAAGTTTCATGCCTCACTTCGGACTTTTTTTTTTTTAAATAATAAATTTATTTTTTAATGGTGTTCAATTTGCCAACATACAGAATAACACCCAGTGCTCATCCTGTCAAGTGCCCCCCTCAGTGCCCGTCACCCATTCACTCCCACCCCCTGCCCTCCTCCCCTTCCACCACCCCTAGTTCGTTTCCCAGAGTTAGGAGTCTTTATGTTCTGTCTCCTTTTCTGATATTTCCTGCCCATTTCTTCTCCCTTCCCTTCTATTCCCTTTCACTATTATTTATATTCCCCAAATGAATGAGAACATATAATGTTTGTCCTTCTCAATTGACTTACTTCACTCAGCATAATACCCTCCAGTTCCATCCACTTTGAAGTAAATGGTGGGTATTTGTCATTTCTAATGGCTGAGGAATATTCCATTGTATACATAAACCACATCTTCTTTATCCATTCATCTTTTGATGGACACCGAGGCTCCTTCCACAGTTTGGCTATTGTGGACATTGCTGCTATTTGTGTGTATTCATGATGATCATCTTAGACTGGGGCTCTTTTCAGTAAAATACTGTTTCTCAAGCCCTCCTAGATGTTGCAGGGTTATAAGATCCTTATTTCAACCTACAAGGTCCAGCAGAAGAAATTGAAACCCAGAGAAGCTATGTAATTTGCACAAGGACACACAGCTAGCAAGTAGCAGAGCTAGGTTCCAGCCCAGGGCTGCCTGACACCAAAGGCTATGTCTTAGTCACTACACAGCACACCTGCTCACTAATGGCAACCCTCCTGCCATGCCTCCTCTGTCCCACTAATACACATAAGTTATATAAAAATTCTATTTTCATCATTCTCTTTAAAACAGCTTTTTGTGTTGATGTTTATTCACATATTTCTCTGTGCACCATAATATTTGAAATAACTTCTTCCACTATTCATTTCACATTTATTCAACACATAACTCCTAAGTTCCTAAGCTAAGCCAGGCATTGTGCTGAGTGCTTTAGGAAGTCACAGTCCACTGGAAGAGATCACATTAAAATGAAAATAAGTGCTTGGTTTCCCATGGTACAGTAAGGCGTAACCAAGAGATTAGAGCTTGCTTATTGAGCTGCGATCCAAAACCACATTATTGGGCTATAATTTCCTATTTGATTGACAAGAAAGGACTGAGCAACTGGCCCAAGGTCAAGCAGCTAGTCAGCAGCAGTTCATTTCACTTACTTTATTGTCTCTGACATACCATGTTTTCATGATTCACCCTCACTTAATAGCCTTATGTAATGTTCAAAACATATTTTATGTTTTGCAGACATTTTTAAAATTTAAGACCAAAGAAGCAAAAGCGACAAAAGCTAACATTGGGCTGGATCACATTTTGACTGCCAGCTTTAAGGACAGCAGAGAGCCTACAAGGTTTGGCTTCCCCCCAAGCATATTTCCAGGCTATGGGAGCAGTTAATTCTGCCCTAAATGCATGCTGTGTCCTCATCTCCTCGGTAGCCCTCTATCCGGGCTAAGACTTAATTGGTTTGGGTTGGGTAATTCATAGTGCCTCATTAGGGCATCAAAACACATACTAGGCTCTCTAGTAATTTTCTCTCCTGAAAGAACATTGATTGGCTCCTTCATTGGGAAAGGAATTAGCTAAAGGACTCTTGGGTTTGTGCAAAGAGATTAAGTCCACAATGGATCATTTCAAAGTGTGTTCTACAATCGGATTTCTTTGAGCCTTATCTGTCCGATCAAATTTCTCTTCCCTTGCTAAAATCTCTTGCACACCTACCCAGTAGCAAGTGAATGTTAGTTACCTTGCAGAAATTACATAAACTGTAAGGATTTTAAAGTTTTCACCAGCCAGTCTTCTAGTTTTCTTTTGTCTGAGGTGAACATTGTTAATGCACTGGTTGGAAAAGCAGCAAAAGATGGCTCTTCTTCTGATCTTGATTATTAATTATTATACCTCCTTCTCTCTCTGTAACAGGCTCAGTTGGTGCCCCACCTCTACACCAATATTAACTGTGAATACCTACAATTCTCTGCTTACATTTTCTGGCTTCAAGAGATGGGTCAGCACTCCTACAGAGCAAGCCAATGTGTTAGGGTGTTGGTGCCCTGGAATCAACCAATGACAGAGGGCATTTGGTGGATAAATATCCAGCTTCCTGGGCAGAACAAGCTCCAGTTGCCTAAGTGATTGGCCTAATAACACACCCTTCATTGGCCTTTTTCCTTCCCCGTCTCACCCCCTCACTCCACTGCAAGTGTTTCCTGGGGTCATCTTCCCAAAATATCACTTCCACTTTACTCCTTACCTCAGGGTCTGTTTCTGAAGAACCTAAAGGAAAATATTTATGTGGTCCAGTATTTGAAAGTCTTTGACTTTCACCATCTGACATTTAAAACTTGAGGTCAAAAAAATAAAAAATAAAAAATAAAAAATAAAATAAAACTTGAGGTCATTGAGACAGCTTTCCTGCTGTGGTAATGGTGGAGCTTTCTCAGTTGACTGTGTTCACCGAATAATCTAGACATATCTGGTTCGGTAAACTTCACTAGGAGCCAGTCTTCACTGAAGTTCAAGAAACTTTCTGGAAAATAACCTAAAAGAAGAAAGTGTTGAGACCTACCCAATTTCCCCCAAAGACTTGAGATCAGTATGGGTGGGAGGACATAATGTGGATTGGCCAGTTTTGAGCAGTGTGTGAATAAACTTATATTCTCCTACTCAGGGTATCCTTGCTCCACACCCATGATCTACTGATGGCCCTCTAGTGGAGAATGGTAGGGACAAGGGGAAAGAGCAATGAAAAAGTAAAAGAAACCAGAATAAATGAAAGGGTTGCTTTCCTTACAGTTTCTGAGGGAGATCAAAACAGAAATTAGCTCTGTTTTTTAGTTATTGTATCCTATTTTTACTCTCAGATCAGTATGTCACAGGGAAACATTAGTAAAACTTTGATCAGCATCCCATAAATACAACTTCCCTGACAACAGCCAGCCTTGGTGCAGCCAAGGCATCCAATTCCTAAAACCCTGCGAACTCTTCTCTCAAGATAATATTCTGGGACTTTCCTACCAGAAAACAAAGTAAAGCCATTCCCTTCTCTCCAATCATACAAGATATGCATTAGGCATATTGCCATCGACAGTCTTGAGAGGGCTGACCTGCTGGCTTTCTTTGTTATCCTTTACTTTCTTATAAAATTGATATGACCCCTAGTATAAGCATGAACAAAACTGTGAATGGGACCTACTCATGGGATTATGGATTCTGAATCCTCCAGGAGTGTCCCATAATGCCCCTTTCAGTTGGTTTTGCCCTTGGGTATCTAATTTAACTGACAAATCTAAAGAATCACATGGAGGCAGCCACGTCCCCAGCAACTTCACAGATGGGAACCCTGCAGTGAGTAAGGTATTCCAGCAAGTTTGACATTAGCTAATGTTGAACATTCTCCTGACAGGTCTGCTCATTTCTTAACAGCATAAAACAGCTCACTGTTATTAGGCATGAGTCTCCCTTGACTTGATAAATACTATGGCCCCGTTTTTGGCTGATTTTATGGACGTCCTAAAGGCATTTGAATATGGCATTTTACATTTGGCAGACGCTGATCAACAACAATTTTTTCTAATTAGTCTTGGAAGCTTCAGCCTTAAATGCACAGGGTCAAATATTCCAACAAGTGAAGGATATCCAACTCTATGGACAAGTGCACTTTTGAGGCTGAATGGAGGTAGAGAGGGCATTCATACTGCCTGAACACATGTGGGCACATTTTGCAAAATCAACTTAGCTGCAAATTTAACCTGAAATCAAATCATGTCTTGGCATTATGCCTAGCAGGCATTATATAGTTGTTAGCTTCAATCACAAGAACAATTACTTCAAGTTATGGTGCAGACCAGTTTTAAAAGTCCTCAGGCCAGCAAAGTCTTCCCAGGATACAGTTAGCTGCAAAAAAAAAATCAGTAGATGAAAGAAGTGCAATACTTTACACTTTCAGCTTTTATTAATATTTTGTCAGTCAGTTGGCAACAGGCACAGAGCCCTGGCACTACACCAAACACCATGTGTATGGTGCTGGGAGAGTACAAATGAATGAGGAGGACATGACCTATGGGCTCAAAAAACACAAAGTCTACACAGAGAGTTAGACCATACTGAGCACACCCAAAACTGGAGAGAAAATACAGAACTATATGTAAAGATGAGATCATAAATGTAAAGAACTTAGTTCCATGCCAAAGAGGCCTACACTAAAGACTAAACAATGAGTAGCTATTATTATTATTTTATTAGAAAGCTTAATTCCATTAATAGTGAGAGGGAACAAACTCAGGTTGGAGGGGAATGAGTTCTGAGACAATTTATGAAAGATTGGGGAGTCAGGTTGGAGTAGAGTTTTCTCTACTCCAGGGGGAGTTTTCTCTACTCTACAGGGGGCCCATTCCCACCAGAGAGAGCTCCTTAAACCACAACACAGCTGCAGAAGTGGGTCAAATTCTTACAAGGGACAGCAGGTCTGGCTCATCTCAAATATTCTAACAAGGAGATATTAAAATAAGAGGTTAGCATTCTCTTTAGTGACTAAGCGGAAGAGTTTAGATTTAATAGAGTTAAAATAATGCTCTACCATTGACTTTTTAAGCAGGCTAAACACATAATTTTCCAGGCCCAGTGCAAAACAAAATTTCAGGGCCCCTTGTTCAAAAATTAACAATTTCAAGACCATGGGGCACCTTGGTGGCTCAGTCATTTAAGCATCTTACTCTTGATTTCAGCTCAGGTCATGGTCTCTGCATCCTGGGATTGAGCCCTGAGTTGGGCTCTGTACTCAGTAGGGAGTCACTTGAGGACTCTCTCTCCATCTCCCTCTGCCCCTCCCATCATCAATCTCTCTCTCTCTCTCTCATAAATTAATTCATTAATTAAAAAAAAAAAGAATTTCAAGACCATGACAGAAGAGTATTAACCCAAGTGTGGAACCTTTCTGAGCCTAGAGCCCTGTGTGAATGCACAGGTCACATCCCCATGAAACCAGCCCTATCATGCAAGGTGTGATGATGAAAATACTTCCTAAAGACTGTTATTCTAGCATCTACTCATGAGATGCATTGGAAAAGTAAAATTTGAGGTGGAGATACCCATGAAGTTGCCAAGAGACATTGCAGAGAAAAATTTGGGGAGAAGTTGACAGCAAAAAAGACATAGAACAGGGCGCCCAGGTGGCTCAGTGGGTTAGGCATCTGCCTGAAGTTATAGTCCTAGTCCTAGGGTTGAGCCCCTCCTTGGGGTTCCTCTCCTGTCATTCAGCAGGAGTAATCACAGAGGGGGCAGTGCTCTCTCTCTCTCTCTCTCTCTCAAGTGAATAAGTAAATCTCCTCTCCATCAGGTGAATAAATAAAATCTTTAAAAAAATAATACTAATAAGGCACAAAGGACAAGGAAAGTTGAAATCACCTCAAGTTAAGCAGGAGGATTAGAACAAGGGAAAATACAGTGGGGCTACTTTAAGCTGACCAACTCATTCCATTAACCAATGATGTTATCCCCTCTGTATAACATGCTGACTGATATCCTAGCACACTGCATGCTAGCACTAGATGGAAGCTCCAGAAGGGTGAGATTTCTGTCAGTTTTGTTCACTCCTATGTACCCAGGTGCCTGACATGTAATAGTCAGTACCTGGCATATAGCAGTCACTTAGCAAATGCTGAATGAGTGAATGAATGAACCTGTGTAAGTAGATTCCTCTCTTCTAAGACACTGTGATTCTACTATAAATTTGAACTCCTTTATCCTTATGTAAAGATAGTTATTTTCCCAAACCTATTAATGCTATTTGTATTTGCTATTGTAATCATGCAATTTAATCAATTATGGAAAGTAATGAAGTGTGTATATGAAGAGAGCTGTTTTTACAAAAACAAAGTTTTTAAATCCTTAGAAAGACTCGATAAAGGTTATTGAAGGAAATTGTATCAATGAGACATGGAAAACACAACCACGAAAGAATAAGGGAAAATACATACAATTCCAGAATTCTTGACTCAGGTTGCTTTGCAAGTGGCTCTATGCTCGCATTCCCCTTTAAACAGGTGGAACCTGGAAACTGTAGCCTATCATGGATGTCTTTAATGCAAGAAACACCATACAGGTGTCACACAGCAGACTCATGCTTGAAGAAAAGACCTCAGCCCTGCATCAAAAGACAGGTGAAGACTGTAATGTATAGGCCATAGGTTTGCATGACGTATTTATCATTTTTTTGTAACTTCTACTTTAACCAGGGTTTTGTTTGCTTATTTGTCACTTATTGTTACTATGCCCTACTTTGTGCTGAGCATAGTAATACCTGCTCTATCCACATTATCACTGATTTGGGTGGCAACCCTGCCAGGGAGTTGCCTTAGTCCCATTTTACAGACAAAGCATCAAACACTCAGTTGCTCAGTTAAGTTTTCACTTGCCTCAAGGCTACACAGACAGGGCCAGATCTGGATATAAACCCAAGATCTTCTGGCTCCAAATCCCAGCATCTTTGTACCATATCACAAATAAGTGATTTGCTCAAAGTAACTGAGGTCTTCCTACTATAAACCTAATTTACTTTCCATTACATCAAGTTAACTGAATATTTTAATGATCTGACCAACCACTAGATCTGATTGCATCAGATAAGAATAAACCAAAATAAAATTGAATAAATAAGTAAATACATAAGCAAACTAACTTAAGGGAGATGAACCAAAATGTCAGCATATTATGCCAATGGCCTAATTATAGATTATAATTATATGTTATATAATTATAGTTATAGATAATAGATTTATATTTATAATTTAATTTCTTTATTATTTTACATTTATATTTAACATATATTTTAATTTCTACTGACCCAATTATTTGCATTCCCTATGCTGGGAAGTCCCCTCCTGATATCAAGTTACCTGGGAGGTAAATTTTAATCAGAATGCTGATTGGTGAGCATAGAGCAAAAATTGCTTTGGGAGGATGTTTTATGCAAACTTTAGAAAAGCCTGATAAAATATCCCTATTCCATAACCAAATTCACTGCTCTGTTGACCAGATAATGGAATCCCCAAGCTCAGTAACCTTTTACATCAAAAGTGTGAGTTCCTTTGGAGTGGAGAGAGTGATATGGAACAAAATCGATAAGCTATACATGATAGGCAGAAAGGCTCCCAAAGGCGTCCAAGCCCTGCTCCCTGGAACCTGTGAATATGTTTCCTAACATGGCAAGAGGGGCTTCGCAGATGTAATTAAGGTCAAGGACAGAGATTATCCAGGTGGGCCCAAGCTAATCACATAAACCCCTAGAAGCATCGAATTATATTTTCTGTCACACACCTGTTTATATTTTCGACATCTCCACTGAACATTTATTTCTTATGTAATTAGGAAAAATGTTGTGAACTCTGATGAAAAGGAAAAAAAGAAGATAGAAAATACCTCCCCAAACTAAAGCACCTGAGAATGAACAGGCTGATTGGACGGAGGCATAGGACACATGGGAACCTTTATTTGTCAGGACTATTTAGGTTGCAAGTGACAGACACCAGACTAAGTCACATGACCATCCCTGGACCAATTATAGTTTCCAGAGCGTGGTGCACCAACTCTGAGTGGAAGAGCCACCAAATTTACATGGAGTGTAGGAGAGGAAGACTCTCGAAGAAGGAGGAAAGAAGTGCTTACTCTTCAAACAGTGTCCCCAACCCTAACAGAAAAAGAGGCAAAGTCAGGTGCATGGGGGAGAGTCCTAACGAGTGGTTGAAAGAGGAGTAAAGGTCATGATGAGCTCAGTTTTAAACACATTGGAGTCTTCTTGTCAGAAACTGTCTCCAGTGTAGATGTTCTAAAGGCAACTGGAAACGGGAGAATAGGGAAGTTGTGGTATTTGCAAGTCATCTGCACTGACACGAACAGTTATCGTTAAGACTCTTTCTACATCAAGGGACAAAACTCCACCTCATATTACTTTAAACCAAGCAACTGAAAAAGTCCAGGGTAAAATGCAGAGGCTTCACGGGGTCTAGATGGTGACAGGTGTCCACCTTGGTCCACCTTGGTCCATCTTCCCCACTCTGCTTTGTCTATGCTGACCTCATTCCCAGATATGCCCTTCCTACAGGGTGGCCAGAGGCCCAGCAGCAATCTGAGCATTCTTCTGAGTTAGCGACAGCAGTATAGACCTCTGCCCTCACGACAGCCCCAGAGAAGGGCCTCGTGCTCTTTGGACTACTTTTTGTCACATCTGGAAACAATCTTTATGGCAAGAGAGGAAAAAAAATACATGGATGGGCCAGCCCTAGATCAGACGTCCAAGCCTGGAGGAGCCAGCAGCAGTATGCCATCTGAAAGTGGCTGGTGGGCATGAAAAGTGGGCCCAGAGAAAAGTCCTTCTCTCTTTCCTTTCCCTTTTGCCTTTGTCCCATTTTCAACCCCATATGTTTATTGAGGTGCCCTCTACCTTCTGCTGGACACTCCACGACTGCTCGCTTACTCACCTAAATCAGATTCGTACATCCCTCCCCTTGTCATTATAACATAGGGAGAGATTCCATGTCCTGGGCCCCAGCTTGACACCAGTTCCTCCCTGATGAAAATCCTAATGCAGCCGGTTTCCTCCAAATGTGTGCAAAACATATCATATTCCTTTGAACAAAATTATGCAAAGAACCAGATGTTTACTTTTCATTATCTTACAGATAACAGTCGGTGTTTGAATGACCTTACCTGGTCTTTCACTGTCCTTGTCCTTTGAATTCTGTTTTGGACTGTGTGCTCACACACACAACTGTGTTATTTTTCTCAGATTATTTTCTTAGATTGAACTTGAACATCCTAACATAGTGTTTTGGTTTTCTATTGCTGCAGTAACAAATTGCGATACATGTACAGGCTTAAAACAACATTCATTTATGATTTTGTAACTTCCGTGGGTCAGAAGTCTGAGCAGAGCAGGGCTCAAGGGTTTTCTCTGCTCCAGGTCTCACAAGACCAAATCAAGAGCTGCATTCCTTTCTGGAGACTCTGGGGAAGAATCTACTTCCAAGCTCCTTCAGTTGTCAGAATTTCATTTCTTGCGGTTGTAGGATTGAAGTCCTTGTTGGCTTGCTGGCTGTCAGCCAGGGGCTGCCCTTAGCTCTTAAAGATCTCACTTAGTCCTTGCAGGGGGCTCCCTGTGCTCAAAGCAGGTAAAGCACTCCAAGCCTTTCTCACACTTAGAGTCTCTCTCTCTCTTGGATTCCTTCTCTTGCCTCCTATTCCACTGATGTCCTTGACTCCAACAGAGTTCTCTCCTTCGAAGGGCCCACCTGGATTATCCACATCCATAATCTTTTTTTTTTAAGATTTTATTTACTTATTCATGAGAGACACACACAGAGAGACAGAGACATAGGCAGAGAGAGAAGCAGGCTCCATACAGGGAGCCCAATGTGGGACTCGATCCCAGGACTCCAGGATCTCACCCTGAGCTGAAGGCAGGCACTAAACTACTGAGCCACCCAGGGATCCCCCAACATCCATAATATTTTTTTTTAACATCCATAATCTTAACTGCAGATGCAAAGCCCCTTTTCCCATGCAAGGAAACATATTCACAGGTTCCAGGGAGCAGGGCGTGCACATCTTTGGGGGCCATTCTGCATATCACATATAGCTTATCAATTTTGTTTTGTATCACTTTCTCCACTCTGAAGGAACTCATTCTTTTGATATAAAGAGGTACTGAATTTGGGGGTTCCATTATCTGGC
The DNA here is from genome assembly GCF_053574225.1 of Canis aureus. Classification (NCBI taxonomy): domain Eukaryota; kingdom Metazoa; phylum Chordata; class Mammalia; order Carnivora; family Canidae; genus Canis; species Canis aureus. Next base: position 15,111,851 of record NC_135646.1, on the reverse strand, counting down.
CATCAGAGCGGTGTATTCAGTTATGAAGTAGGGATAGTTCATCTGACTTTTCAGGATTTACGTGAAATATCTTCCTAAGGCAAATTTAACTCTACGCTCACCAATCAGCGTTCTGATTATAATTCACCTCCCAAGTAACTAGATATCATGAAAGAACTTCTCAGGATAGAGGATGCAAATAATTAAGTCAATAGAAATTAAAATAAATAAGTATAAGCATAAAATAATACATAAATGTAAGTTAAAAATATATATATTAAGTTAAAATAAGGTGATGACATCTGGTATCAATTGGAATTGGTAATATCAATGAACAACTAAAAAAAAAAAAAAAAAAAAGATCATGTCTAGGAGGACTTAAAACTTCCAGTATTCTCACTCTGATACAATGGCTTCACTGAGGTGATTCTGTGAGAGACTGTGTCACCAGTGCCATACAGCAGCCTCATCATCTCTCTCTTCACCAAATCACCATTGAAGAGAGATATTAGAAGATAATTTTTATACAAATGCTGACTGATATAAGCATAGAAGCTTCTTCAAGAGTAGGTAGGGATGGGGGTGCCTGAGTGGCTCAATGGATTAAGCGACTGAGTCTTGATTTCGGCTCAGGTCATGATCTCAGGGTCATGAGATTGAGCCCCGTGTGGGCCTCCATGCTCAGTGGGGAGTCTGCTTGAGATTCTCTCTCTCTTTCTCCCTCTCATTCTGCCTCTCCCCCAACGTGCTCATGCAAGCACGTGCTCACTTGTACTCCCTCTCTCAAATAAATAAATCTTAAAAAAAAAAAGAGTAGTTAGGGATGAAGGGGGGGGCGGTGTCCCAACCAGGGAGGAATGAGCCATTCTGTAAGAAGTACTGTTTTCCTAGCCTGCCTCTCTTAGTATCTTGACTGTAATTGTTAGAGATTCACTTGGCATCTCAACTTTCTGGGGATGTTCTTTAGCAATGGCTTTATAAATATAACTAAAGAATTCCACACGGCAGAATGGAAAAACCCACATACGTATACACATTCATATACATGTATATGCCAACACATGCATTTGTGTGTGTGTATATATATATATATGCGCGTGTGTGTGTGTGTGTGTGTGTGTGTGTGATTCTATGTGGTTTTGGTGTTAATTTACAATCCCTCAGGCCTCTGTTGCATCTCATACTATGTGTATGGCCAATGGGTCTGCATCAGAGTCCTAAACCCTGCCCCCTTTGTATCCATATCATCTTGGTTTTCAAGCAGCCATGCTTTTATATTATCATTTGACACTATAATGGCAGATACATTTTCCCTTCTTCTCTTCTAGGTTCTTGAACTGACCTAATAACTAAATTGACATAAGACAAATTGACAGGAAAAAAATAAATTTAATTTTGTATATACAAGAACCCCAAAGATATGAGACTCAATAGCAGTCAGAGAACTAAGGCTTAGATGCCTCCCCGAGCTAGGGAATGAGATGGGGCATGGGGCTTCCAAGTATGGGGGGGAGGGTAGGGGCAACTCACAGAAAGATAACAAGAGCTGATGTTTGGTAATCAGATGTTTGTCCTGCCATGCAGATAAGTCTTTCAGATAAAAAATAAGTTATCTCTGGTAATAGCTGTCTTTCTGGGCCAGGGCCCCCTATCTAAATTCTCTAAGGCAGTTAAGGGATAGGTAAAAGTTTTTCTTGAGTCTGCTGGCTTTTGGCTGCCTTCCACTCAAAGCAATCCACATACTAAAGTGGTCCCTTTCAGGGGGGCGTGCTCTGCTTCCGTGCAACACCAAACACTACTTTTCCTTGTCGGTCACAACTCAGCTTACAGAATGAGTATACCCCACCCACTGCTTCATCACTTTCCATCAGAATTCTTGCAGTAGTACTACTCATATTATTATATTACTCTCTTCAGTATTTTTTCTTTACTTTCTCTGTAGTTGTTTGCTTATTGTTATTTATTACTATATTACTTTTATCACTTGGCGAGAATTTGTGCACTCTCTGTAGACTCTTAAATCACGAGTTTAGGAAGAGAACCAGCAGGTCAAAGAGGAAAGAAGAGCCACTCGCCAAACTCCAAATGCAGCCAGACACCGTGAATATATCATAAAACAGGTCGACTGCCTAGGACTTTCGAAAAGCTTGATTTTCATTAGATTCCCCTCCAACTTTTTCATAATCTAGGCTTCTTGCCCTGTGTTAATTATATTTCTGACCCAAAACCAACAAACTAAGAGGCTGCATGTTGTGATGGAAAGTGTGCTGGCCCAGGCGCCAAAAACTGTGAGGTTTAGGGCCAATTTTGGAGCTAACCAGCTGTGTGACCTTGAATAAGTCACTTCATCTCTCAGAACTGTTGTGCCCTCACTTATTCAATGAACAGTTAATAAAATTATGTCTATATTTCTTCCCAAAGTTATGTCATTCTTTGATTCTGGTTCCCTTTATTCTTACTACTGATGCACTATATTTAACAACAAAGTCTCTACAGTTCTTATACACCAGCCTAAGTTTTTATTACTATTTTTCTCTAAACATAAATTATGATTCATGAGCTATATAACACTAAAAATGAACACTACATGCAATTTTAAAAACAATTTTGTTAAATTTATTTGAGGTATGATTCAGCGAATGAGGTATTTGACATGCCACGGTGAAAGTAAACCTTGGTTTTAAAACCCAGCAAATAAAAACTGGATCTGAAAAAGCTGGAGCTAAGCCTGGCTGGGGTCCATCATCTTTATGAGAATAGAGGGACTTAGAACATAGCATTTGCCTAGAAACTGGGCAGATAATCTGGAGCAAGAGGGCAGGGGGTGGTAAATTGATGGGAAAATTAAAGATACATTTTCCCCAGCTGTTGGATTTTTCACGCTGTTGAGTTTTGAGGTTACAGTATGTAACTCGAATATGAAACATCACTGGGAGGAAGGGAACTCATTTAATATTATGTTAGTTGTAGAATTATAACTAGGTGTAAAGCAAAGAAAGTAGTTATCTATTATTCATTCCTTCTGAATAGACATTTCCTGTCTGTGAATACAAAGCATGACTAGAATTCACTTGCCGAAACTGGGGGATGCTACAAGAGAACATTTCATTTTCATTTGATCTGACCTTGTGTATGATAATGGAGCTTCTTTAAAACACCGACGCTTGTCGTTCTTATATTGCACCCCTGAGAGTTATTCCTACCCCTGGCCTCACAGGACAGGAAATTAACTTTAGAGAGTGTCGGTGACTTGTCCAAGTCATGCCAACACTCTCTCTTTAGGCAATCCGGAAGAGATCTGGCCACAGAAACCAGTCAAGTTAGCTATTTGTGTAGCTCTATGGGACTGCCTATATGATAAGAAGAATTTCTCTCATTGACGTCTGAGCCCACCAACTGGAAACCAGAGTGTTACATTGACCAGAAATTAACACACCTCCTTGCTCTATCCCAAGTATCTCCAGCTGCTGAGTGAACCTCAGAAGGTGGCTTCTCTTTAGAGTGGTGGTAGAAAAAGAGTCCCAGTTGGACACAGGTGTATGGGACAGAAACATACTGGACACAGGTGAATCAGACCCACAGGAGTCTCAGGCTCAACTGCTAAATCAAGTGCCCTGTCTCCTCACCAAGGCCTTGATCTGAACCAAAGCATAAACAATGCAAAGAACCACAATAGACAGAGATAAGAAAGCCCCTTGGTTTTCTTCTTTTGTTTTTGTTTTCTCCAATTATGTTACCCAATAAATCAACTTCAAAATTCAGTCAGTTTTGGGATGCCTGGGTGGCTCAGCGGTTGAGGGTCTGCCTTTGGTTCAGGGCATGATCGCGGAGACCCGGGATCGAGTCCCACATCGGGCTCCCTGCATGGAGCCCGCTTCTCCCTCTGCCTGTGTCTCTGCCTCTCTGTGTGTGTCTCTCATGAATAAATAAATAAAATCTTTTTAAAAAATAAAATAAAATTCAGTCAGTTTTGACCTAGAGTCTAATCTACTCATTTTCTTAAAAAATTATTAAATCAAAACATAATTTCATTGAATTGATGTGTCATCCAGTGCAAGCCCTCCATAAATTGATGGCTATATGGGTGGATAGACGAGGAGGCGGAGGACAGATGGATGGACGGACGGAGGAGTGATAGATGGATAAATCAAACGGGTGCATTCCGTTTCCTGGACCGTAGCCATGGGCTCCAACCTCTAAAAGTACATCATGGACATCTTCATGGAGATGCCCCCTTGCTAAAATCCAGCACTGATTAAAAAGTGAATGTAAATTCTCTCTGATGAGCTTTTTATCATGTTCAGAAGAAGGAGAAGTCTGATATAAAGTAGTAAAACAAGAATAAACAAACCTATAATTTGAAGTAGCAGCTCTGGGAACAATAACAAGGTTTTCCAATCTCCCAGATCATAATTAACAGTGTAAAGAATTAAAGGGAAGTTCAGGAAGGAGTGCTTAAACCTTTTTGTAAATTTAAAAACAAGTAATGATCTCCATTGCTGTTCTCCAGGTTTATTCAAATTTGGACAATTAGGACAATTAAACATAAAACAGAGACAGTTCTAAAGAGGGAGCTGCAACAAAGCAGAATAATTGCTGGTACGGGCTATCAAATTTACATAAAAAAAGATTAAAAAGCTGATTTACATTTAAAAAACAAGATCGGGCAACATCTAAAATAGATAACACAACCCGCTGAGAAAAGCTCTTTTCATCAATAAAGGAGAAGCAAAGGTGATTATACATAACAAAACTAATCTTCTATATTGCTTTAATCACCTAAAACCACTTTAACTGTTTATTTGGGAACTGTTACGTGAAAAAAAAATATTGCATGCAAAAGTGTCTAATTTTCAGGTTGCCATAAAACATAGACAGCGTCAGGATCCTGCTCACACGTCCTCTGTTTATCACCTGCTCTCTTCTCTGGATCCCGTCTTCTCTTGGTTATCAAAGTTTTCGCCAATTACAAATCTACGCATTGCAGAACTTGAAAATTTGCCACGTAATTGGTTTAACAGATGCTTCCAGAACAGCAGTTCTGTTTATTGTTACAGCATCTCATGAACAAAGTAGATTGTAAAGCCTTTTCCTTCCTGGACTGAGCATCTACGTGGCATTTTGAACTTTTTTTCGAAACAAAGAACATAATTACCTGAATTTTAATATGTGCCATGCCCAGCTCCTTTGTTAATATTTGCTATTATTGCGGGGGGGGGGGGTTCAAGTTATTTATTCATTAGTTCAGTACATTCATGATTTGAACTTAAAGAATCAAAAACACTGTTGGCAAATCAAACTCCAATAAAAAATATACAAAAAAAAGAATCAAAAACACTTGAACAGATCTCAAAATTGGGGGCTCGACTGCCATTAATATACATCAATGTTCTTAAAGCTTCTTGTGAATCATCCTAAAAATTAAGAAGAAAATTACAGTTATCCCAATCCCAATTATAATTTAGGCTAAGAAAAACAATCAGAAGCTAGAAAATAGGATAAATTCCCATTTCAGTTCCTTTACAAACAAGCAATGAAACACTAATGATATCAAGAGATTTTAGCATACCAAGTGATGGGGTTCAGGACACACTAACCCAAAATATGGCACCTCTGTATATTGAATATCTTAAGCTAAAGGAGTCTAAGAAACAGCAAATGTAGGAAAGACTCTCTGACCTCCCCCTTCTCCCTGCAGCAGATTATAAGACCCTCAGTTGAGAGGCGCCCTCTCTGTCCCCAGAGGAAAGGAGCAGCCTTGTCTCCAAAGAGGATGAATCTGAACAAACAGGCCTTGCTAAGTTTCCCTCAGGTTGCTACCTTTAGCTCATACCCCTTTGCCCTATCACATTTCCCTATAACTTTCAATTCTTTATCAAATCTACTGTAAAAACACTCAGGGCCAACTGTTTGTTCAGGTCTTCATTTCCTTATGAAGGTTCCCATGTCACATAAAACTTACATTAAAATATTAAGTGAATGTGTATGCTTTTCTCCTGTTCCTTTCTCCGCTGTTACAGGGGCCCCAGCTGAAAACCTAGAAAGGTAGAAGGAAAAAATATTTTTCCTTCCTACACAGCAAACCACAGATCAAACAACATGAATAAAAACAAAATTGAAATTGAAGACAAGAAAGAAGATAGATTTGACTTGAACAGTTTTACAAGTTCCCACAAAACTCTCAAATCCCTGTAGCCCTTGTGGAAAGTGCCTACTGTCTGTTATCTACGACTGCACGTGTTTGTGAATCAAATAGCAAGTGTTTGTATGTTATAAAAGACTTCAAATATCTAGCCAAGTTGAGCATCACTTTTTTTCTTATCGAATGAATCCGATTTCCCACTCATTTCTATTATAAATAGGAAATGTGATCCCACAGGAAACAAAGGAAGAGAGATTATGGCTTAAAAAGAAAAAGAAAAACAGATATGGCAAGAAATTTTGCCACTAATGTTCTCTAGGACTTGGGGTCAGAGGCTGAACCTCAGTGCATCCTAGACCACCCTTCAGCAAAAGGACCTCAGTGACTTTCCTGCCAAGCTCTAAGAGAAATGAAAAGATGAACTAGAAACTGCAAGTCACTCTGGATCCCTTGGATAAATATAAATATAAATATTTATTACTGTTGTTACTTCACAGTAAAATGCTGCAGCCCCAGACACGACTATTTCAACTATACATACAAAGCAACCAGGGAGAGAAGACAAGTTTGCTTTCACTAAGTACCGTATGAACAGGAATCAGTCAGCATCCACCTGTGTAATGTTTTTAAATGTCCATGATATGGAATATATATATAAGATACAGCCTGTACTTTGAAATATGCGAGGTAAAAGGAAAACAGGGCAAAAACATATGGAATAATAAAATACATAACAAGAAATGCTATAAACAAAAGAACAATGTGAATGGCGCTCACAGGCATAACCAACAAGTGAAGGAGGCCACGTACAAAGGAATACGTACTGTATCATTCCATTTTATATGAAGTTCAAAAATGCACGCAACCAGTCTATAAGTGGAGGTCAGAACTGTGGTTACCTTTCACTGGTGGGTGGATGACAATGGACTGAGAAGGAGCCTGGGGTGCTGGAAACATTCTAGATCTTGATCCAGGAGGTGATTTCAGAGGAAAATATATATGTAAAAATTCATCAACCTGCACATTAAGATGTATGCCCTTTATGTATGTTATGCCACATAATTTTTTTTAATTTAAATAAAGAAGGGCTACAGGCGCCTTAAATTTGAGTCTAGCTCTGTGGAAGTATTATACGTGAATGTCAGCAAGATGTAGGAGTGACTGGAGTGGCCAGAGAAAGGCAGAGTCCCTCAGAGATTGTTTTAGGTTTCTTTGTGGTAAGGAGCTTGATTTGGCAAAAAGGAAGGGAGAGGACATTCCCCAAAAGGAATAGCAAGAGGTTCCCAGAGAGTCCGAGACTATGTTGCCAGTCATCACAAACACAATAGACCCAGGACTACAACCAAAGGCTCAAGGATGAAAGGCCTGGCCAAACTCTCTCAGCAGAACAAATGGCAAACCGTTTCTATGACTCAAGAATTTTGGTGACATAAGCTATCCAGAGACAGTTTAGGGTCAGAATATTAAAGTCTTCTCACGCCCGGTCAAATTAGGGACTCAAACAACTGTTCAGTCCACAGACATATCCAATGCAGTCATCAAAATGGTGTCTATTTATTCCAAGAGCATCTGAGAAGCAGCCACTGCCAAATCCACTGCCTGCACGGACGAAGAGCACCTTCCTCTCTGCACCTCTCACACTCCCCATCCCTTCAGCATCTCATCTCCATAAAATCAGGAGAAGAGCTGGGCTTCCTGAAGCACAGCCCGAGATGGGACTTCAGGGGTGCATGATTTATGGAGGACATATGCAAAAGAAAAAAGCTACCAGAAGGTGAAGGGAGCAGGCTGGGGGTGGAGGAAGGGAGGCCCCTGCTGAGGTACAACCCTTTAGAAGAAGACTTTTGGCTTCTCTGCCATCACCTCAATCATTTACTACAGGCTGGGTGGACAGGACAGTAGCCTCCTATAAAGAGGTTCCTGTTGGCCCAGGGCAATTTTTGGAGGAAAGAGAAGCTGGGATTGATGTGTCAGCCCAGTGGAAGGATGTAGGCTGGGCAGTGGCCTTTACGGAAGATACCGGAGCCCTGTGCCCATCCTTAAGTTAGCAGTTCATGTTGCCTATTGGAGCAGCTGTTACACTGTCCTCATAACCTGCACAGTCAACCTCTCAGACATTTGTTTGTTTTTCCTACAAGAGAAATCTCAGGACACCTGGGTGGCCCTGTGGTTGAGCGTCTGCTTTCAGCTCAGGGAATGTTCCCAGGGTCCAGGATCGAGTCCCACATCGGACTCCCTGCATGGAGCCTGCTTCTCCCTCTGCCTGTGTCTCTGCCTCTCTCTGTGTGTCTCTCATGAATAAATAAATAAAATCTTTAAAAAAAAAATCTCACCTCAATATCAAAGATGCAGATTGGTTTGGGCGATACTTCATACCTCCTGCATTAACAGTGATAGTAAAACAAAGTAATGATCATTGGCACTAAGTTGTGGCAATAGGCTCAAATTTGCTTTCAGAAAAGAATTCCCTTCATATCCCAGGAAATTTGGGAAGAAGAGAAAAACAGAATGAAAGTTCGGGAGGGGGACCAAAAGTGTCTTCTCTCAAGCTATAAATCATAGAAATTGAATTAGATCATCTCAAATTGAGGGACAAAAAGCCAGTTATAGATCCATTTCACGACACTGGCTGACATGGATTCCATTTGTGACTCACTGAGTAGCATTACTTATTCTGAGTGCTCCTCTGACAATGCAAGCACTTAACATGAAGACATGTGTAACGAACATTACTGGCGGACAGAGGGAAGAGCGAAATCCCACGGTTTGCCTCGAAAGCAAACGGAGCATCAGGCATATGCATTTCTGAAGGCTGCTCTCAGTGTCTCGGTGAAAATCTGCTTTTTGCATAGCTCAAAATTTGTAAGATCCTATTCTCTTTCCAGATACAGTCAACACAATCCAAACTTTTCAATCTCAACCTTAGGGCAATAGATCAAAACTAGAAATTAAGTATAAGTAACTGGATCCATCAGCGCTCCAGCCAGGGGTCCCTGAGGAGATATTCACAAAGAGTGTATTTGCAGGTATGGGGAGGGTTAAAGAACCCCACAGGGACGAGGAAGCACCCTGGGTCTATCAACAACAGAGCTGTTGCCAGCCCTAGGTGAGAGGGGGAGGGCCCTGCCCCCTGGGCCGGACACCTGAGAGCTGTGGCTCTTCCGTGAAAGCAAGCTGGGCAAATGAATCCCCCAACCACTCTCTTCTCCTGCCTTCCGATTACCCGTCCATGCCACCCTTGTCTGAATCCATCCAGAAGCCGGGGAACCCAGCCAGGTCCGTCCAATGTAGTCCACACACCACAAGAGCAGCTTGGAGAAAAGTAAAGAGCAGATCTGGGGCAACAAGCAGATAATATCCAACTATCCCAAGCATGGAGCTGATATCTTTTATAAACAGGTTGGAAGTTACAGTTTTAAGGGGGGAAAAAAAAGTAGTTCCCTTTAATGTATTCCTTCTGGGAAGTGCTTTGTGTATTATTGATAATAACAACTGCCATATGCCAGGCACTGTACCAGATGCTTTACTGTTAGTTATTTTATGTTATTTAACCCTCATCATAACTCTGTGTGATGGATGAAATTAGCTTCATTTTGTAAATGATCAGCTTGAGGCATACAGAGGGCCAAGTACCTGGCTTCACAGAGAGGGAGCCCAGGAGTCCAGGAGAGACCCCACGATGCCCTGACGCCCAAGCCCACGTGCCGTCTGTTCTGCTTCCCGTAGCAAACATGCTGCCAGTGCCGAAAACACGTTAGAAGTCCTCCTCTGAGTTGCTTTCAGAGGACTTTTAAAAGCCTTATCCCCAACCCCAAAATCAGCCACATTACTTTAGAGTCACACACTTTTAACAACAAAAGAAGATGGTGATGATTCATCCTCACCACCTTCACCAGATGTAAGGCCAGATGACGCCTGACTATTTCTAAAAGTCAAATTAGATTCACCCTCAAAGAATTGAGGATATGAAAAGTAAGCTTTGAAAAATAAGTCCGAGAAAGAAGTCTCAAAAACAACATCTGTAAAACTGGACATCCCCATTCAGAAGGCGATCCCTTTGAAACCGGGAGCGGTTTTGCCACAGAAGAACCCTAGGCCTCCGAAAGGAGCCCACTGCTTATGGAGAGGAGCAAGGAAATTGGAAACAACCTAAATCTCCCAAAATAGGGCAGCGAGGAATTAAACGTGTTTGTGTACCACCTACCTCTGCCCCCGCCCCACCTTCATCAGATGGAAACCAACATCTTGTCCAGCTACCCTACCCAGCCCTGTGCACCGAGCCTGGCACATGGTGGGCCCTCAGCAGATATCCACTGAATGAATGATGGAATGAATGAATGAATGAATGTAATTCATCCTCCTTCCTAGAGCATATCTTTGCATAAATATCCCATACCCTTTGGCATCATTCTTCATGAAGAAGAACTGAAAACGATGAACACAAAGTGTTTTTGTTGCCTTACACACGAGCCCAGCACATCATCTACAGAATTATCTATGGGAAAGTAAGAAATAAATAACTCCCTATTCATCTCCTCCTCTACACTACACCCCCACGCCAGCCTCCCTCTCTCCCTCACACCCTCAAGTGTCAAAACAATCACCAATTCTGTTTGGCAGACATCAAGCATCCTTTTCTTGCGAGGCCATCCAAAAAACTAATGAGTATTATTACATCTCCTCCACGGCCATATAATCGGCTAATACTAAAAGTGCTAAGAGAGATGGTGTTTTGCTGGTTCACATCTAAAATTTAGACAATCAACCATGAATGCCTCAGGCTGATCACATGCTGGGAGAAGCAATAATAATACGTCTGGCCAGATTTCCCTGCCAACTGGAAGGCCCAGGTTGGGGAGCAGATGTGCTGTGGAGGTGATACATTTGGTTTTCAGTGGGGAGGGTCTGTGGGTCTCATCTGTCTTCCGCACCCCTACTGGTCAGCTCAGAGCTCAGCACTAATGCCAGCTGCTTAAGGACCTGCTCTTGTGTGTATTCTCCAGCCGTGGGCAAGGAAGCACGCCCTACGGAGGGGACAGGCCCATGGCGCTCGGTGACCCAGTGGCACTGCTAGATTTTGCTCACAGGCTCCCTTTTGCTGTGGAGTCAACCCTTTCTTTCCCCACAGCCCAAGTTTGGTGGCCTTCTCTAAGGTGATTTCAGCGCCCCCTTGCTATGCTAGGGAAGTCTAGCTCGCGCATATGGAATCAGCCTGCAGATTCCATGTCGGCTGGAAGCCACGGATGACCAACTGCAGAATCAATAGTCCTCTGTCACTGCCACGTGAGGGAGACCCCGAGCTTATCAGCAGCATCATGATAAGTACCTATTTGCCTGACATCTCCTCAATCAATAACTTTGTTATTGTTTGCATTATCTGACTATAAGTTTGGTCAATATACCCAGCTAATGGGTAACACGAGCCAGGATTGTATTTCAAAAAAATTTTTTTTCTTAACTCTCTGTGCACCAGGTAGGAATTGCTAAGGGAAACTCGCCAGATCTACTTTGCCTTTTCTGGGTTTTATAGAACCTCTCCAAGATAGAAGCGGTCTGAGACAAGGAAATTAATGCTGCCCAAGACTAACCCAAATTAAATAAACCCTGCCTTTCTTGGCTAGTATTTTTATTAGGTTTTCACAAGGATGGGCAGATGGTTTTGTGCATGTGCCTGTTTCCTTTACCTAACGCACTGGAGAGAAAAGGATATACTTTCTAGCAAATGGATCAAAATGCACAATGCAAATGGTATTAGCTGCGCGGAGAACGTGTAAGGGTCTAAATAAGTTTTGAACCCCTCCCCATGATTAGCCTAAGATAGATAGATAGATAGATAGATAGATAGATAGATATAAATAAATATTCTTGAACTGTCACAAGTCTGCTCCATGCAACATCTTGGAAGGGAATGGCCATTGTCACATGAATTACTGGCAGATGGCCCAGCACGTGGCGGTGGCTTTAGCTGGCCTCTCACCCTTCTTGGGATTGCAAGTGGCTATAGGATAAGATCAAGCCCAAAAGGTTATGGCTAATCATAAAAAAAGAAATAAAACTTGTAGTAACAAAGTGTGCCATGCACAGAATGCTTTGATTTTCTTGTCACATTAAAAATATTTACTGGTTTTTCCAGTCCAGATTTAGTGGCAACCCCAAGTACGGAGGGAATAAATAAATTATTCACTTACCAGAATGAGTCTACTAGTATCATCGCCTGTTTCATTTTTCTGCCTTTTGGTGCCTTTTTTTTTTTTTTTTTTTTTTGAGATTGGTTCTAATAAGCCATTCATCTATAACAGCATTGATAATGGGGTAGAAATATACAGATCAGAGGCAGTTTTTTTTTAATAAATTAACTTTAAAAGCATGCCACAGGAGTTTTAAGTTGCAAACTGTGTCTCCCTGGTTGGTGGGCTCATGGAGCCCCAGGGTCAGCCCTAGAGCACATCCAGTCTGGCCCTTGAGTTTACGGCTGAGGCCAGACAGGTGGGCAACTGCTCAAGCCAAACATTGCATCAGCGCTGGATCTTAACTCCCTGCCTCAGCTCCCCTGCTCTGCAGGCCTCGCACACACCTTTTGACTTTGCTGTTTTTATTTCTCCACTTCTGATCCCTTATCTGTTCGTTTCTTCGCTGTTCATTCTGCTGCTTAGTGTGAGGCAAACCCTTGCCCTCTTTCACAAACCTGAACTGTGTTGTTCAGATCCCCTCTGTAGTTTGTAAGGGAGAGGAAAACAGGAGGAGGGGGTTGGGGAACAAGACAGTGCCAGAGAGGAAGGGATGACACAGGAAAGGTGAAGGGGGTGGTTCGTGTCTATCTACTCAGATGCAGATGTGAATAAATGCCTGCCCCAAAGCTCTCCTTCCCTCCTACTCTGACTATTAACTTAACCTCAAGTCCTAACAAGAATTGATCCAGCTAACAAATAGATCCAAAGGGGCTAACGGGGTTGATATGGATGTATCACGGGAAATAATGAGTCATGGAAAATTATGAATGAAAAACACACATAATCAATACATGAGTATAGATGTGAGGGGGTGGGTAATGATTCCAAGACACTGACTCCTTTGTTTCGGATCATGACTGATGGAGTTTTGGATATGTTACCCTAAGATATGCACCTTCGTCTACCTAATATTTTTAAGCTCTAGGTGTTTGAGAATCAGGGGGTGTAGGAAGACTTGCTGACCTGCTCTTCCTGCCTGAAGCAGGTCATACAGAAGAGTCTCACGTGAGCGGTGCCCTCCCCATAAGTGGAAGAAAGGAGCATCGTTATCTCCCAAGACGGAGGGACACTGAAAGGAACCCAAACCAACAGACCTTGCTATGTTCCCCCCCCACCCCCCACCCCCAGCTCACTGCTTTGAGCCCCTACTCTCTGCTCTATCATATCTTTCCATGGCTCTCCAGTCTTCATCCAACAGAGCATAGAAACACTCAGTTTTAACCATTTCTTCGGGCCTTTTCCTGATGAAGACTCCCATGTTGCATAAAACTGGTGTTAAATAAATGTGTATCTTTTCTCTTATTCATCTATCTTTGTTGGTTTAATTTTCAGACTCAGCCAGGGACCCTGAGAGAGCAAAGGAAAACTGTTTTCCTTCCCTACATGACATTCGTCACCATACTTGTGTGCTTTAGACTGGGCCATACGATCATGACCAGGGTTCTAGCATCCCATGCTGCTTGGCCTGAGTCCAAGTCACTTCATTAACCTTCCTGTCTTCTGGCCTAAGCCAAATGCTGACATTTGTGTCCTGATCTTTTTCTTTCCATATCATGATCCTATCTTTGAATGAGGGGAGGCATGGAGAGAGCAAGTTATTGAGAGGTGCCACATGATCACCCATGAACCTCAGAGAGAGCTCAAGGAGAAAGGAGGGTGCAGCTGGGTCGCGTGGAACCTTCCTGCACATGGCAGGCTGAGCTGGGGACATGCCTGCCGCCCCAGCCTACATGCAGCCTGCTTGCTTCCCCTTCTGCAGAGACGTGCTTTCCTTGGTTGCTGGCTCCACTGTCTACAACCCCAAATTTGAAACCAGGTTGCCCCACCAATGAACTGGTAGGTTTTAGGTAATGATTCGCCCCTTCAAACGCAGAGTCCAGATGTAAGACTGCCTCTAGCTTCCCAAGTCCTGGCCACCAAATAACAGGATGCTGTTGGAATAGAGTTCATTTAAGAAAGCCTGTCCTTTGCACTATAAACTGAAACAGAGCCATTCAGCCTCTCTCCAGCCGTCTTCACACGTCTGTCTCTTGCACACAGAATTAGGTTGGAAGGTCGAAGCCCAAGTTGGTCCGTCTCTCCATCCAATCTCTTGCTTGTTAGGCTGGCAGGGAAGTGCCCGACTCTAGTATATTTGCATTAGTCCTACTAACACATTTCCAAGCTCTCTTGCTGCCACATTACTTGAACCAGGTCAACTCTGGGAGGAGAGATCTGCTTTTCCTTCCTGTAACCTCCCGACTGATTTAATTAAGCATCTCCTCTAGCCCCGATTTATAGGCTGAAAAGTGTTCTCGCAGCAGCCCCTCTGTGTGCTGTGTTTTTCAATGAGCAGAAAATGCAGGAAGTCAAATAGAAACAGCATTCTGAGTGTCTGCTGCCACCCTGAGAGCAGTTCCAACAAGTGCATTCACCTCTGGACATCTAACGGCAAAGGGTTAGGTAAATGAGCAGTGGTTTCCTTTGGTAACATAGCACAGTTCTAGAAGTCAGAGGAGAGGGTCACTAAATCCTTCCTCCACCCCCCACCTGGGGCTCCTGGGGAGGGCAAAGCTGCTGGGAGGAAATAACCTTGATACCTTATTTTATAAATCACACAATTTTTTTCAAGGTTAAAACCAAAACTAAGAAAACCCTAACAGGTAAGGGTGGGAGGGCTTTATTTTCCAAAATAAAGGGGCAACAGTGTACCTCTCCTGAGTGGGTCCCTAGTGACATTTGGTTCTACCATCAGACCCCAGGTGTCCTCCCCGAGCTTGACAATCCTGACCCCTCCCCAACCTGCCACCAGGGAAAGAAGGAAACCAAATTTCCCATACGAAATGCCCTTTCCTAGTCTCTCAAAAGCTTCAATCTCAAAATGAAATCTGACAAAAGAAACAAATTAGATCCATTGCAGCGCTGAGGGTTTGGGATTGTTTAGATTAAAGACTCTGCAGCGTTCTTAGGCCCCCGGCGCAATGAGCTCCTGAAACCAGGGGCAAAAATAAAGTTTTCTTCCCTTCAGCTGCTCTCGCAGGCCGGGGTGAATTATCTGAAGACGATGAATGGACAGTGGGAAACTGAAGGATACAGGGGTGTGCAGGAACCCCGGTGTTCACGGGAGCCAGGCAAGTGAGTAATATGCATGAAGGAAACCGGATCAGCAAGAAATTGTATGCGATCTCTCCAGATTCTTTTTTTTTTAAGATTTTATTTATTTCTTCATGAGAGACACAGAGAGGGAGAGAGAGAGGCAGAGACACAGGCAGAGGGAGAAGCAGGCTCCATGCAGGGAGCCCAATGTGGGACTCAATCCCAGGACTCCAGGACCAGGCCCTGGGCCGAAGGCAGGCGCTGAACCACTGAGCCACCCAGGGATCCCCAACAGATTCTTTTAATGTTAGCAACTCATTCAATTAAAAACACACACATCGCTATTCCTTTGATGTTCACTGAGCACTCCCCATGTTCCAGGCATTTATAAAATCCATTATAAAAGGACATCTTCACTACAGCCCTGTGACAGTAGACGCGGTTCACAGGTGGGTAAAAGTGGGTCTCTAAGAAGCAGGACCAACACCTGCCCGCAGGTGATGCCAAGTTTTATCCACCAGCCCAGGCTGCCAGTGTCGGGGAAGGGGGGTTCACAGAGAAGCTGAGGTTCCCTGGGGTTAAAGAATACGGCCAGGATCATTAAAGAGCTGGGTGATTTAAAAAAAAAAAAAAGAAATCATCAGGGACGCCTGGGTGGCTCAGTGGTTGAGCGTCTGCCTTTGGCTCAGGGCCTGATCCCGGGGTCCTGGGGTCGAGTCCACATGGGGCTCCCTGCATGGAGCCTGCTTCTCCCTCTGCCTGTGTCCCTGCCTCTCTCTCTCTCTGTATCCCTCTTGAATAAATATATAAAACCTTTATTAAAAATAAACAAATTTTTTTAAAAAATAAAATAAAAATAAACAAAATAAATAAGAAATAAAACTACGGAACCAGAACAGAATGTGAAAGAGACGCACTGGAAAAGAAAAAAAGAAAGGAACACAAGAGGAAAGGTATGTGCTGTTGTAAGACATGAACAGCCTGTCCTAATGGCTGCCTACACCAGAAGATAAAGATGTTTTATTGAAAAAAATGGTGACTCTTTCAGCATAAATAATGCTGCTTCTCTTATTATTCCTTGTGTTTGAAACCAAATGGTGGAAGACCCTCCAAACAATTATCTGCGAGGTTCCAATTTAGACGCCGTAATGTGATTAGTGTGGGCAATGCTGCCCTCTCATGGCCAACTTCTCAACAACAAGATTCTCTGAATAAAATCGGGAGATCTTGTTCTTTATTTTCCCAAAGTACTTTGAAGAATTTTGCATCCACTTAGCATCACATATGTGCATATAATATACTATTTACATAGCACAATACCCTCTGCACATTTTTATATCCATATCTGGAATTGGATGTGTGCTGTCTTTGCGTGTGTTGTATAGGGCACTGGAGGAAATGAATGGAAAATAAATCATGGTGCTCCTGGGCTCCTGAGCTTTCAGAATTCAGTTCCTCAGGGAGAAATGTTTTTCTCATAACAGAAAACTTAGAAGAACTCCAGAACAGAAAATGTTTTGAATGTCTCTAATCTGAACACAATCTGACTGAAATAACCCCCCACTGTCTATTCTAAGAGAAGCATTTGTTATATTTGAAGAACACAGCAAACCGGTGCATGGACATATTTTTAGGTAAAAACAACTGTGCATGGTTGTGCATAGAAAATCACTTTCTAGTTTCCTGCAGGGACAGATCACCTGTAATTACAGAGAAATTGCAGCCCAGGAGACCATCAGATTTACCATACCAAGGGTAGACACCGCAAGGTAATTTTCTTAGACCTGAGTGACAACCCCCAGAACCGCTGACCAGAAGCCTGCTGTCTCCAAGCCTGTGCCATGAACCACTGTCCCACGGAGAGCACACCTACGTGGGCACCATGGTGTGAACCCTGGGTAGAGCAGCCCTAGGAGACGAAAGGTCTGTAATGGAAATTAAGTTGGGGAGAATTTTGTAAAGGGGAAGAAATCGGGACACCATCAGGTTCCCTCCTGAGGAATATTTCCAAGTTGAAAGGAAAATTTTCACCCACCAGATCAATTGCCATTCCTGGTGGAATTATAAACCTAAAAATATTTGAGGCCAAATATCAGATATGCCAAGAATACACTGAGGCCTGCAAGGCACACTTTACTGGCTAATATATGCCAAGGTAAACTGCACTGCATTTGTTTGTTTGGTATTTTTACATGTGTGTGTGTTTTTTTTTAAGATTTTATTTATTTATTCACAGAGGCGCAGAGACATAGGCAGAAGGAGAAGCAGGCTTGCTGTGAGGAGCCTGGTGTGGGACTCAATTGGAGGACCCTGGGATCACGACCTGAGCTGAAGGCAGACACTCAATCACTGAGCCACCCAGGTGCCCCACGCATTTGTTTTTAATCAAGATATTTTCCATAAAAATTCCAGTTTGGGTTTTTTAGTAAAATCAGAAGGCCTGACACCACTGGGCCCACTTTCCCACTAAAGCTGAGGTGGGGCTGTTCTCTTTAGGGACATAATGCATAATGCATATCCAGCCCATTTTATTGACTTACAATACTTGTCTGTGCTTTGCAGTCCTTTTGGTTATATATACCTTTTTGCTGTAGTTCAGAGAACTGTGATGCACACATTTATTCTCTAGCAGCCACACAGTGCAGCAGATTTAAACGGCACCCAAACTTGCTAGGCATTTTTTGAATTAAAAGTTATCCCTAAAGCACCTAAAGTTTTGGTAAAGCAAGTTTTATATAAATCTATATTTAAAATAATTAAAACAGACTAATGGAAAGCATATTGGATTAGCAAGCAGAAAACCTGGGATCTTATTCAAACCTCTTCCCCTGATAAACTCGATGGCATTAAGTAATCCACTTAAGCCCTCTTTACCTTTTAATACTTCATAAATAAGAGATAATAATCCTTGTTCCCTCTACCTCGACGGGATTGTGCAACAATAACCATAAATCAGAAGACATCTGAGTCTACAGAAGAAATGTATCCTATAAAGAGTAAGATGGCATTACCAGGACACAGCAGTAGATGGCAAGTAAATATTAAAGTGTTGTTTAGAGTGGACTTTATGAAAAAAGGAAGCTATATAATCATACCTTTGGAGAATATATATCAAAATGTTAATCCTAGTTCTATCTAAGTCTTGGGATTTGGGATGGTTTTCCCCTCTTTGGTTTCTATGGGCTTCTTACTGTCTTTATAATGAACATGTATTGGCTGTGCAATAAAAAATGTAACAAATAATAACAAAAAAGACAGAGGCTGGGAGAAAGAAAATAAAACTTCTTACATTTTTCATTGTAATGGACTTGAATTATCACTGATTTCTACTAAAACCATTTTTAAATTTCTTTTCTTTATAGTTCATGTATGTTTTAAGTTAAAAACCTAAACATTAAAAAAAAAAAAAAAACCTAAACATTAAAAACTCCTGGGAAGTATTCTCTAAACTACCGCCAGCTAGGAAGCAGATTGGACTAGCCGAAGTGACATTTAATTAGCCATTTCGTGCCCTCCCCATCCTAGCATTCGTCTGATCAGAAGCAATTAGGCAGACTGATCCAAGCACTGCCCGAAATTTAATCTCGGATTCCCCCTTTTATTACAGTCAAGGAGCGGGTAAACATCTGTATCTGTGCTTCCACACCAACAGCGTGGGGTTTCTAATTCTCAACATCCTCTAATAACTTTGCCCTTTGTAGAGAAACTGTTACTACACTCCTGGATTGAAGAGCTCCGTAAACCAGTGGTTCTTAACTGAGGGTGATATGGCCACATCTGGACACATTTTTGATTATCACACTGGAAGAAGGATGCTACTGGCATCTAGTGGGTAGAGACCAGGGATGCTCCTAAATATTCTGTAGCACACACAGGACAGATTCCACAGCAAAGGATTAGTGCTGGGGTTGAGAGGTCTTGCTTAAGTGAAAAATGCTCTAAGTTTGCATGTGTCATTCTGGAGTTACAAGGATGATGGTTATCAACTTTGTGCCTACTTCTTAAGGTGCGAGTGGCACATCTAGCAAATTTCAATTACCTGATAATTTGGTATTTCACAAAATATTTGTTAGTCCTTTTCACAATATCAATTGCTCATGAACCTCACTATCGAATGAGACTGTTTCTTCCTAAAATCCCGTGTATTTGAACTCTGTGGACGGTGACACCACAGAAGAAAAATCCGGGAAAGAGTCATGAAGAACTTGATTTGTCACTGTTTACATTTCTCTCTGCTCAGGAAGATGAGAGAGAGAATGAGCTAAATGCTCTGCTGGAATAAAATAAAACCCACACCCACAACATCAGATAATGCTGTGACAAGACATCACTCCCTTGAAATTCAGAAAGAAACACTCTCACCAAGAAATGTGGAAGCTCGGGGTTGCATAAATAAAAAGGAATTTTTTTAAAAAGAAACTGAATCCAAAAAACAGGGTTCTTAACAGAGGAATATCAGCTCCACACAAGAATTTTTAAAACACTCAGGTTGAAGTAGAACAAAAGCAAGAAGATATATTTAGACACAAATGTTGTAACTGTTTCCTTTTGAAAATCACTCTCCAGAAATGTCTCTAATTAGGCAAATAAAGGGGTTTTAAATGCATTCTCAGATTCGTTTATTAGTGTAGATTATTGTCTCTTTTTTGTTTGCAAATAATACAAAACAAAGCAGCATTTCATCAGTCAAGGATTTCACTCAGGAAAAAAAAAATTAGAAGCTATTTTGGGGGGGATGAAAATTTTTTACTCACTTTTAAAAACCTTATCACCACCCACAGGTAAGTTATGAAATAAGAACTGGGAAAAGGAAGAGAGAAAACTCGGGGAGACTTTGCCTTTATTGTCTTTGAGCTGAATCCTTGATATTCATTATTAATGTGTTATGTTCATAATAGTCATTATCATCAAAATTTATTTGCCTGATTATTCCCTTTTTGACCCATGGGTCACAGAGCATCTTACTTACTATTCTGGTTCAAGAGGAAATTGAAGGGGAAGAGCACAAAATAACCTCATTGCTCCGTTGATTAACAATCTGAGTTGGGCCTCCAAACCCTTGACCTCACTCTTTGGATTCGGTGCAACAGAGAGAGAGAGCAGCACGTTCAGGAGAGGGCTGCGCAGAATGTTGGCCACCTATGTGGCACTGGCTCCGGGGGAAAAAATAGATATGAGGATTAATGAAAGCCTAATAAAATCTATTTCAAACCACTTAAGGGTAAGGGTGGAGAGACCTAGGAAGAATCCAAAAAGGGACACGAGTGACAGCTGAGGTCAACATCTCTCCTGGCAGGTCCCATTGCTTTACTTTGATTGGCACCCGGCTCAAGAGTCCATCACACTGGTTCAGGGCACTCCGCCTGCAGGGCCGCTTCTCCCAGCTTTCAAAGCCATCTCAGCTGTCCCTTTGTCCCCTCTGGCCCAGTCAAAGATGTCAAAAACAGACACAGGCAAAATATACAAGGAGGAAGTAGAGGAGGAGGAAGAGCGGATGACTAGGAAGCACTCGTGAAAACATGCTTGGGAGAAAAACAAGCCCATACTTCTAGACGGACTCTATTGAACTTCTAAATAAACAACTGGAAATATTATTTAATAGTGGCTCATTTTCACTGCTTACTGGGTGCCAAGTTCTTCCTAAACACTTAGCACACATTAACTCACTTAATCTCCACATCACCTCTCTCTAGTTCGTACCCCCATCACCCACTTTCCAGATAGGAAAACTGAGACATATATTCCTGGTTATAAGCTAATAAATGACAGACCTGGAAAAAGAACCTGGATAGTCTGATTTATGAGCCCATGCACACCCCTCACTGTTTTAGGTAGGCACTCACCTGCCCGATACCCACCCGGGATGGCTATTGCTACAATCTGGATTTTTAAAGAGAAACAGAAGCAGAGAGCCTGCATGACCATCCCACAAATCAAGACGCAGTGAGAATCCAACTGTCTCATGCCCCTGTTAATGTTTTTCTGCAGGACTGATCATATTTAACCAAACAATTTGATGAAAATAGGCCTGAAGCCAAGTCCAGTTCAACAAATACATTAACATTATGAATAAATGAAAAAACAAAACACCAATAAAGATAACATACCCTTTGTACCAGCTAGCTCGTTCTCTCATTATTTTATGTACACGAATGCCTGAAATTGCAATTACAAGCCCCTCAAGGGTAGGACCGTGTGTTTTGTTTATGAATATCCTAGCACACTGACATGAAGTGTGCTTGGTAATTACTAGTGTAATGAGTCCATCAGTCTCTCCATCAATCAGTCCACACTTATTTGTCGAATGTCTACTACGAGGCACATCAGGAAATGAAAGGTCAGGAGAGAAATAGGTTAATCCTAACTTCCATTTAATGGCAAATGGGATAAAGTAAATACTTTTAAAACCAGGAATAGAAGCATACTCCGCTCCTCCCTTATCAAAGGAAGTCAGTTCTATTTGGAGCTGCATAGTACCTGGTCAAAAGCCCTCCCCTCCCCAGATTCCCTTAGGATTGGGGTGACCACGGAAATCCGTGCTGGCTGATTGCTAAGGAGAGCAGAAATCACAGGGTGGAGCTTCCAGGGGACCATCTCCCCAGGCCTCTGCCCTTGACTCTGCACTTCCTCCTTCTTTACTTGCCTGGAGCGTAAACACAAGGCCTGGAGGTGGAGCCAAGGGACTGGAGCAGCAGGAAGGAGCCCAGGTCCTCTGCCAAGTCTTCAGGCACCTGCTCTGGACTCCCCGCCCTGCTTCTTTGTCATGTGAGGAAAGCACCAGCGCTTCTGTCCAAGCCAAAGACACCAGGTCTCTCTTCCAGGCAGGTGAACAGAATCCTAACGGGTGGGGACGGCTTCCTGGTCTGTCTCTCCCCTTACAGGTTTTGAGGGGTACATGTCTTCAGATTCCACCCATATATGGTCACAGGCGGACCTGTGAAAGAAAAAGGGAAAGAAAAGCCAAAGGGGATACAATGAAGCATTACTAATGGCATATTATGTAACTTTTACAGGTTTGATTATTTTTGGAAAGTATTGGGGAGGAGAAACAGTAGATTTGTTATAACTTTTTTTTTCCTGCAATATCCCCCCATCTGTTTATTTTTTACACCTCATTTTGATGAAATCACTGTTCGTGTGATTTTCCTCTTAAAGTCTTTTTATTTTTTATTTTCTTTTGAGAGAGAGCATGAGTGCAGGCGGGAAGGGGTACAGGGGGAGGAAAGAATCTCAAGCAGACTCTCTCTTCTGACCCAACATGGGGCTTCATCTCACCACCCTAAGATCACACAGCCTGAGCCGAAATCAAGAGTCACACGCTTAACCCACAGAGCCACCCGGGTACCCTCCTCTTAAAGTCTTTTGAATATGAGGCTTTTGAATGATCTCCTACTTGACTTTTCCAATTGACTTTAATTTCCATTTCTTGTTCCAAAACGAAACCCT
Organism: Canis aureus; assembly: GCF_053574225.1. Classification (NCBI taxonomy): domain Eukaryota; kingdom Metazoa; phylum Chordata; class Mammalia; order Carnivora; family Canidae; genus Canis; species Canis aureus. The sequence goes on along the minus strand of NC_135646.1, from coordinate 15,088,979 downwards.
AACATGACATGTAGAATCTTCTAGACCATAATGGGCTTGAAATATTATGTAGTTTATTCTCTCAGTTGAAATATTTATCACTCCTGAATCATAGTTGTTCCACTAAAAGGCCTTCATATAACTTCTAAGGAGGTCATTAAAATGACTGCTCAAAAGCATTGCTAAAGGAATCAACATGCTCTTTCAGGTGTTCAAATAGTGCTCTGGTCATCACTTACCCTTAGACCCAAATCAAGGAAAAATATTTAAGTTAAGCTCAGTTCTGTTTAAAATATTATATATATTTTTAACGTCACAGCAGTTTAAAAAGTTAGAAAATTAAAAATAGTTTTTTTTCTTAAAGAATTTTTATTTATTTATTCATGAGAGGCACAGAGAGAGAAGCAGAGACATAGGCAGAGGGAAAAGCAGGCTCCCTGTGGGGAGCCCAGTGCGGAACTTGATCTCAGGACCAAACTCTACAGGGGCACCTGAGTGGCTCAGTCCTTGGGCATCTGACTCTTGATTTTGCCTCAGGTCCTGGGTTAGAGCCATTGGGCTCCACGCTTAGCTGAGGGTCTGCTTGAGATTGGCTCTCCCTCTCCCTCTGCCCCTTCCCCTACTTGCGAGCTCTCTCTCTCTTTCTCTCTCTCTAAAATAAATAGATAAAACATTTAATAAATAAATAAATAAATAAATAAATAAATAAATAAATATTTTAAAAACTTTACAAAGTGAATATGTCAATATATCACCAGATAAAATCTAAAGTCACAGTTTTATATCTCAAGTGAAAGCACCGTCTCACTGCGTTTAATTGCCTCAGTGTTGAGAGAGAAATTGGTTTGGGGTTAGGAGTTTATCAGAATGACAGCTTTATTTACCTCAAACATCAGTTCTCTTCACCTTTTAGTTAGTATGTGAACCTAACTGTGAACTTAGTCATAGGAAAAAAAAAATAGTCCAAAATAAACTTACTGGATGAAGAACCAAAGTCAGAAAAACTTGCCTGGCCTTTATTCAAGTTATATAAACTCATAAATAACAAGGAGATGAAGTTTGGGCCTGATAAATTGCTCAGTGGCATGGGAAATTTATTTTCCACGACAGTCTCTGGCTTGCGGATGCCTACATTTCGTACAGCTCATAAGTACAAATGACTGCACCAGCCAGTTGTCTCCAAAACCCTCCATTCCTTTACCCTGTGTTCTTAGGGATTTCCTTCTCCTATCTCTCCTCTCCCTTCTCCTCCCCAACTACAACCTTTATGCTATTTCAGCACAAATCTGTGCGGGCAGGTGAGGAGAAAACAAGGAAAATGTGAGGGAGAACGAAAGAGTAAACCTTCATCACGCACATCCTCTGTTCCTTATAGCTTCTTACACGGCCTGCTGCGAGGAGGGGAGAGAGGCCTCCGACCACGACACACAAGATCCTTCGTGGTCTGGTTCCTGAATTTGCTAATGTAATGTAATGTAATTGCCTAAGTGGACTAATACCTAGGGGAGCCCTACCCAGGTCAGCTAAAGCATCACAGCCCAGTGTGGGATGGGCAATCCCTTGACCTCCTAGGCTGTGCATTCTTCTCGTGTGCTCTTCCCCCATTTAACATCTTTCTATGCAGTGAACAGCTTGAAAGCAGAAAATATCTTTCATCTGTATTTCTAGGACCTAGCAGCCTTGCTCAGTGACTGACTCAAAAAACCCAGTGGTGCTCTAAAAATATTTGTTGTAGGGATGCCTGGGTGGCTCCGGTTGAATGTGTCTGCCTTTAGGTCAGGTCATGACCCCTGGGTCCCAGGATTGAGTTCTCCATTGGGCTCCCCACAAGGAGCCTGCTTCTCCCTCTGCCTATGTGTCTCTCATGAGTAAGTAAATAAATTCTTTAATAAAACATATTTGTTGTAGCATGAATGTATGGCCCCAGGACTTTTCCAACTGTCTCATCCCAGGGCTCTGCTCTGGCCTTCACCCCACTCCACACTGAAGTAACTCTTGCTTAACTCTTGCATGGTGCAGAGGAAAGGTGAAGTGAATTGAGCTACTGTCTTGAAATGGAAATGAAGCTACTTAGGTCCTTTTGTTAGGCTGGGATCCAGAATTATCAACTGTGTGAACCTTGGTCTGTAAATGGGGGGGGGGGGGGGGAAGAAGCAGCAGGAGGGTGTCTCTGGAGAGATGGACTTTCCTTAAATGGGTGGGGCTTTTTAAAAGAACAAAGGTAAAGATACGGTTATAGATTAAAAACAGCCAACATGCAATTAGCCTTTATTCTTTGGGGATGCTTTTGTAAATATGCTACCTCTATTGTAGCCTATTATACTTTGAGTAACTCTATGAGGTCTTGATGTTCTCCCTGAGTTAGAACTCAGGTACCTTATCTCTAATCCATTAATATCCACTCAACAAAGTATTATAAAGAAATAAGGGTGACAGGTTAGATGGAAACACCAAGAAATGTGTATTCATTAGTTAGACTATTAAGATAAACAGTCTATGCCCCCATAATCTACAATCATACAAACATGTAATAGGGAATGTCCGAAAATGAGAGCAGTTTGGTTGGAATGATGAGTAGTATCTTTTTTTTTTATACGTTATTACTATCAATAAAAGCTTGTAATGGAGTTTAAAATGTACTTTGAATGAAATGGACAAAAGTTTCAGTGCATATCAAGGCCAACACATATGGAACTCTCTTAGAGATTTTTTTTTTTTTTTTTTTTTTTTAAGTAGGCTTCACACCCCATGTGGGGCTCACAACTTTGGAGATCAAGAGTCATGCATTTCACCGACTGCGCCAGCAGAAATCAGAGATTTCTTGACTTGCCTTTTATTTTCAGTCTCTCCCTTTTCCCCAAGCAGAGTGCTCACTTCAGATATTGAGAAGAGTGGAGGAGGGGAAAAAGGAGAATTGACTTTCGTTGAGTTGGGTAGGAAGCCTGGGGGCTGGAGGGGGGGAGGGTATCTTGGCTTCAACCTCCATCTCTTCATCAGCCCTCACCCTATTGACTAGGGACAACTGATTCTAGCTCCATCTTGTAAAATAGTACATAAATACAACTTTCAAACCCTTCCTTCCAGCTAAATCAGCACCTCTAAGCTTGCCTATAAGAAAATTCTGGAGTCACCAGCAGCAGAGTGGCCACTGTATGGCAGGCCTTGGGAGGCTTTTTCCTCTATGAAACAGAGAAGAGAATTTCAGGCTAGAAGCAACCAGAGTGGCAATAAAAGAGGAAATTAAAAAAGATCTTGGCAAAAAATCAATGAGAGATGACTCTAAAGCTGACAAGGATAAAGAGTTGTCCCAATGCAGAGGTTTGGGCTGGCAGATTTGTCCCCCATATCTCCTGCCCCACCAAATCCAAACCACTGGCCTATAGAAATATATACCCCAGACAGTCCTGCCAGACAGGGATCCTGTCCCACCAACCTTGACTGGCTCAGAAAGGTGAGACTCCCCTACCCTAAAACCAAGCTGGACGGGAAGGAGAGGTAGGGTCAGGCCAAGCCTGCCAGGGAAGGATCTGTTCCTGGTTGTGCTGCCAGCCAGAGCAAACTTTCTAAGGGAATTGCTTCTCATTCCTCATCCCCTTCTGTTGGTCAGGTAGGATGTCAAGTTAACCAGTCTCTGTGGCTGGGCAGACTAGCCTCATCTAGGCATTTAGGCAATTTGCTTAACTGTTTTTATAGGAAAATCCATGGTAAGTAGCAAGGAATCGACTACTAATGAGCCTTTGGAACTCAGCTGCCCCCAACTGGACCCTGTTCACGCAGTCAACGTGAGTGAGTGAAGGAATTGGGTGTCATTGCCCACGGGCTTTTTCCAGAGAGTTTTAATTTTTATAGTCGGGCTTTTTCCAGAGAGTTTTAATTTTTATTGTCATGGCCTCGTTTTCTTGCCATATTCTCTTTCTCAGCAAATAATTGCTTAAACAGAACTTTTACTTTGTCATTCAGATTTTAGAAATAGATAAGTTAAAACATTACAGATATAGTTAAATCCTCCCAAAACTCCTCCTTGATTTCATTGCCTGTCCTTCATTCTTCAGGGGTGATCATTGTCCTGGATTTGTTTTGTTTTAAGATTTTATTTATTTATTCATGAGAGAGAGAGAGAGAGGCAGAGACACAGGCAGAGGGAGAAGCAGGCTCCTTGCTGGGAGCCGGACGTGGGACTCCATCCAGGTCTCCAGGATCACACCCTGGGCTGAAGGAGGTGCTAAACCACTGAGCCACCCTGGGCTGCTGCCCCATTGTCCTGAATTTGGTGTTTCTCATTCAATGCGTGATTGTATACTTTCACTACATAAGTATGTATCCATTAGTAACATAGTTTGCACATTTTCAAGCTGTACATAAATGGTACTCTGGACTTGCATCTCTTTTACTCAGTTTTTGTGCAACATCGTTTTGGAGATTTATTCATATTAACATGGCTCTAGTGAATTTATTTTTTTTTTTGAATTTATTTTTAATGGTAGCATTCTAGCATGTGAATATATCACATTACTATTATTATGGTAGAGTTGACCCTTGAACAACACAGGGTGCCAACAACCCCGGCAGTTGAAAATCTGCATGTGCATCTGACTCCTCAAAAACTTAACTTCTAATAGCCTACTGTTGACTAGAAGACTTATCTAATATAAACAGTAGATTAACACATTTATTTTGTATGTTATATGTATTATATGCTGTATTCTTACAACAAAGTAAGCTAGAGGGAAAAATATTACTAAGAAAATCATAAGGAGGAGAAAATATAAGTATTACAGTACTATACTGCATTTATTGAAAAAATCTGCATGTAAGTGATCTACAGAGTCTAAGCCACGTTGTTCAAGGGTGAACTATATTCTATTCCTGTTACTATTCATTGCATCATTTAATTGTACTATTCTAGTATATAAAGATATAATTTGTTTTTCAGTTCTCCTAGAAGTGGAATAGCTAGATGGTAGAGTATGAATAGAGCAGAAAATGGTAACGTCGAATAAAGTGGTTGAACCAATGTATAGCCCTGCTAGCTGTGGTTGAGAGTTCCAGATCTTTCACATCCTCAGGACACACCTGATGTTGTCAGACTCTTTAGTTTTTCCCCCTGTGATGAAAATGATATGAAATCTCATTTTTGGCATGATCTTGATTCACATATTGAAAAAGGTTCTTTTTTTTTTTTTCAAAAAGCTCATTTATTTTTTTAAAGATTATTTATGTATGTATGTATGTATGTATGTATGTATTTATTTATTTATTTATTTATTTATTTATTTATTTATTTGACAGAGAGAGAGAGGGAGAGGGAGAGAGAGAGAGCACAAGCAGCGGGAGTGGTGGCCAGAGGGAGAGAGAAAAGCAGGCTCTCCCAGGACCCTGAGATCATGACCTGAACCAAAGACAGTTGCTTTACTGACTGAGCCACCCAGGAGCCCCCAAAATGCTCTTTTAGATCAGTGTTTTTCAAAATATGTTCTGGGAACCTTGGAAAATGCCTGGAACTCCTTTAAGTAGTCATTGAGGTTACAATTATTTCCTAGGAACACGAAAATGTTATCTGCCTTGTTCTGGAATTCTCCAGAAGTTTCACAACATGCAAAGGTGGAAGAGATTGTGTGATCGCCCAGGTGTCCTCAATTAAGAAAGACATTAAGGAGGTTGGCAAAAGTCTAAAGCGATGCTGCTCTTCTAAGTACTTTTGTCTTGGAAAAAATGATTATTTCTCATTTTTAAAAATATGGTAACATATAATGGGTTTGCTATTGTTCTCACATGAATTAATAAATATTTTAACTATTTCGGTTTTAATTTCCAATGTGGTAAATATTACTAGGTATACGTATAAACAAAAGCTCTCTGAAGTCCTTGGTGATGTTTAAGAGTGTAAAAAGAGCATAAAGAGGCCCTCCTGAGACCAAGAAGTTTGCAAGTCACTAGTATAGAGTATACACTTTTGTTGCCACTCCCTGCTTAAATTTATGCCAGCTGACTTTTAGATGGTGCTTCCTGCCCTGGGCCATCATGCCGAGTGGCCGAGAGCCAATTTTCCTTTCACCTCCTTGGTATTCCTATAAAGCAGATACCATGATTGACCCCAAAAAGAGAGAGTGAGCCAAGGCTGGGGGGGGGTTGGGTGGCATGCCTGAGGTCAGGCACTGGGCCAAAGCTCAGCCCTGCTGCCCGCAAAGGCCCCTGCCCTTCACCAGCACAGCCGCTGTCCACCCTCTTCACCCTCCAGCTTTCTTCTCTTAGTCACTCTCTGAGTCAGCCATCTTGAACGTATCTACTCATCTTTGAATCATCCTCCCCTTTGGCCTTGAAATGATCTGAATTCCCTTTCCAAGGCAGCAGAGGGTGGGAGTGGGGGGAGCCCCTCAGGGGGCTCTGAGGCCGGCTTCCTACAGCTGGAGCTGCATGCAGCAGAGCCAGAAGCCAAGGGACATGCACAGGATGCAGGCCTGGAAACAGATACTCCAAAAAGGCGGTGCTAGCACACACAATATTTGCCAGACAGGGTCTGGAAGGCAAGATTGCCAAGGCCTAGGAATAGAAAGGTAAATCCTCTTCCTTTGGCTTTCTTTGCCTTGGGCCCATAGGTGGGGAGGAAGTGTTAAATCAGACATCTGCCTCTTACTCATATCCATCTCTTAATCTCTCCTCCTACTCGCTGACTTTCTTCATTCAGCAAATACAATGGTGTGATAAGTGGGTTGTGATGGGGAAATAACAACAGCTAACATCAATTGGTGCAAAAGGATGCCGGTGCCTGGAAATGAGGCTGAAGAAGAAAATGAGAGCCAGCTCATGGGTTGAGATCTTACATGCAAGGTTTAATCAAGGGAGCAACCTATTCAGCTTTGCTCTTTACAAAGATCTTCTGACTGCAGAGTGGAGAATGGATTGCAGAAGAGCAAAGAGGAGGCAGAAAGTAATGGTGTCTGGAATCAGCATAGGACTAGTAGGGATGGATGAAATCAAGTGACAGAGAGGCTGGGAGCAAAGATGTGAATGGTTTCCGATATGCCTAGAATTATGGCCTAGTCTCCTAGCCACGGTGCTCATCAACAAGCTTGTTTTTCCTTGCAATTAACCCTGAACATCACCACCAGATTAACCTTCCTTAAACATCCACTTATCACCTTGTGGAGTACTAGACAGCCTACAGATTTAATGCATTTGCTCTAGAATCAAACAGCCTGGGTTCAAATCCTACCTCGGCTACTTTCCTTAAAAAATGAGACACTGAAAAGAGTGCTTATATCACAAGGTTGCTGTGAGTCAGTGCACACAAGAGCACTTACACCACTATCTGTATACAGTAATCCTTCAAAAAAATCTGTTACTGGGACACCTGGGTGGCTCAGCAGTTGAGCGTCTGCCTTTGGCTCAGGGTATGATCCCGGGGTTCCGGGATTGAATCCCACATCGGGCTCCCTGCATGGAGCCTGCTTCTCCCTCTGCCTGTGTCTCTGCCTCTGTGTGTATGTCTCTCTCTCATGAATAAAATGGATAAAATCTTTTTTAAAAAAAGAAATATTAAAAAATCTATTACTATTGTGGCATTTGTGTACTCAGGAGCCTTCAATAGAAAGCCTTCTATTTCTAGGGCCCCTGGAAGGCTCAGTTGGTGAAGTATCCAACTCTTGATTTGACTCAGGTCATGATCTCTGGATTGTGAGATCGAGCCCCTCTTTGGCCTCTGCACTCAGCAAGCAGTCTGCTTGAGATTCTCTCCCTCTCCCTCTGCCCCTTCCTTTCCCACCTCCGTCCCCCTACTTGTAGGCACTTTCTCTCAAAAAAGAAAGGAAGGAAGGAAGGAAGGAAGGAAGGAAGGAAGGAAGGAAGGAAGGAAGCCAGCCTTCTATTTCCACTTGCTAAAATACCAAGGCCTGCCTCTCCAGAGCCGTCATAATCTAGGCTCATCACATTAGATTCTATTCCCCAAATATGCCCATAAATACACTGGATACAGCACCTTTATGCCTTGGTCACACTGTTTCCCTCATCTCAAATGCCTTTCTTTTTCCCATTTACCCTCCCCAATCCTTCTGTCCCTTAAATGCTCATCACCACTTCTGGAAAAAATGACTCCAAATGCAGTGACTGGTGACCATACCTGTACAATCATTTCCCCCCAAGCAGGACAGCATGTCATTCCTCCCAGGAGGCTATCACCCCAAATAACTCACAAAGCCACTCACGCTCATACCTGTCACTGCTTTCTAAATGCTAAGTATTCACAGAAGGCCCAGAGCAGAAACTTGTCTTTCCCATGCTTTGGGGAGCACTATGGATGCTCTCAGAAGCCCATAAATAAAAAATAACTTTGGTATGAGTTAAGTTTTCATTAGGACCATCAGCTATGAAATATTTAAAGGCTCTCTTGGGTTATTAAACCAAAGCAATGTTGTGTGTAAAAAGGAGATAGGACCAAAAATATATGAATTAATTGACCAAAATATATTTTAAGGGAAGCAATGTCTTATCCTAAGCAAAACTTCATAAAGCTCATGTGTCCTTCTACACTTCATGTCTTTTTGTTTTTACGCCTTTATTGAGACATGATTGATAAACAACAGATTGCACAATACTAAAGCACACAGTTTGATAAATCTCATGTTCTTTTAACCACAAAGCTTTGTAACAATCAGACTTTGTCTCAGACTACTTAAAATTCTCTTATATTTTCAAACATGATCGGGTAATGATAAAACCCAAGTTTGCCTACAGTGAGGCTTTCTGCATCTGTAAGTTACTAGAAATTTCACTTGGTTGGGAACATGTGTTCCAGAATTCGAAATTCAGAAACCAAAAGGATTTCTTTTTCATTGACAAATTAGAGCTTTGCATTTTCAAACCAGGACATTGGAGGCACTTGATTTGTTCTTGGCTGGAAATAAGAGATTTTCTCTAAATTGGGCCCCTCGTTAACTATAATCTCTCTATAGATTGCACTCTGTTCAATAGAGTTTGTTGAGAGACATAGGAGAATTTCTCTCAGTGTTCCCAGAGAGGTTCAGAAAGAATGCCAAGCAGCAGACCCTGGCAAATGTTGACTTTTTATTGATTTGCTTATTCAACCAGCATTTACCAAGCCCCCGTTTTTTGCTGGGCTGGATAGCCCTGCCCCATCAGTAGCTCACAAACTATTTTGAGACATAAGATATAAATTGTCAGTCCCTGCAGTGACCCAGCAAGCAACTGCATCTATGAACTGTGGGAAGCCAGCATGGGAAGGAAGCTGGCAGGCCGGGATCCAGTGCACTCCATACACACTCCCTGCCCCCCGCTCCCTGCCCCCCGCCATAACAACCTGGTTTATACAGTTCAGTTTCTGACTCAGTTTCCCAGATTCTTAACTTCTCAATATTTTTACCCTGGGATATTTTTTCTGGAACTGAAATATTTCCCCGAACCCTAGCCTGCTTAGGTAAGCCCCAACTGTCAATGACTTTCTCCAAAAAAACAAAAAAACAAAACAAAAAACTGGCTCTGATTTCCTGATCCCTTAGTTGCTGGCTAATGTCCAGTTGCAAATGGACTCATCATCCAAACTGGCCTGGCCACTGAGTCACCTTGGGCTCTTGTCAAAATCATAGATTCTTGGGCCCCAACCCAAGTCCATTTGAATCAAAAATTCGGGGGAAACAGAGGCTTTCCAGATGAGGAGGCTGAGGTTCAGAGAGACTAACTTATAGACTGAGATCCATAAGTGTGAGTTCAGAGCCAGGAAGAGACTCCAGATGTGTTCAGTCTCACCTTCTTGATTTCATACCTGGACATGCGAGAGGGTGTAGAGCCATGTTTGCTTCAGCCCCAGCCCCTGTCTTCAACCACAGCCTCCTAACTCCCTTTCCTGGAGTCATTCATTTCCTCAGGCTCTTCAGAACATAATCCTGGGTCAGACTCAAAAGCCCATGATAAACAGGAGGGCACAGGAGGTGACTAACACAGATTGTGCTGGAAGGTGGAGCTCTGGGAAATGGAAGAGTTCTCTCATGTCCAGTGGGGCAGCGGCTACTCACTGACAGGCTGTCTCCCAGTGAGAATGTGGGCCCATCTTCACTGAAAGATCCAGATTTTCGGGTGAAATCTCAAAACGGCAGTCCCATGATGACATTACAGCGTCTAACACTCCCCTTCAGGGACCTGAGAGAGAAAATCTGTGGTTGGTCTTGAAGAAGCAAGTTGCTGTGCAGTGCACTGCAGCCTAGCAGTGGGGGAGGCCACATGGCAGGGAACCACGGGCGGTCCCTAGGACCTGAGGGCCTCAGTCCTAAAGCCACAAGGAACTAAATTCTGCCAACAACCTTGTGAGCTTGGAAGAAGATCCCATGTTCCAGAAGAGAGCGCAGCCCAGCCAGCATTTTGCTTGTCCCTTTGTGAAACCCTAAGCAGAGGACCGAGCTAAGCCACACCCTGACTCCTAACCTCCAGAAACTGCGAGATAATAAATGTGTGTTATTTTAAGCTACTAAGGTTGTGGTAATTCTGTAATTCTTACACAGCAATGGGAAACCAACACCCGCTCCACGGTCTACTCTTCTCAGTGCTTCAAACTGCAAATGCTCCTTCTCCCCATCTGCCATCAACATTCCCATCCCTAACCACCCTGATCCCAGTTGGCTGCCAAGAGAGAAATGAATTTGGCAAACTTATTTACCATTTACTACTTACCTCCCCCTGCTAGGGAGTCTTTGCATTTTGAAAGAGAAGGCTCAGAGAGGTGCTGGCTTAATCAAATACACGACTGACTCAAAAAGTTAGAAATTCAGAAAAGCACCACAGAAAAGAGGAAGGACTTTGGTGCCCGGAGATTGGGCGTAAGCCCATATCATAGTCTTTACCTAGGAATAAGGTAAGCCCAGGCAAAAACACTCTACAGTTGGAACAGGAGCACATTGCCATTTATTAGTAAGATATATTAGGGAAAGTCTTCATTTTCTTCTGTCAAGTAGGGGCGCTTGTTGTGAGGATCATGCCTGTTGATGTATGCATGTAAGGTAATGGAAAATATATATTGGTCTCTGCCCCCAGTGACTGTCACAGAGCTCCTAAACCCTTGTAATTTCCTGGGTGTTAGGAATGTCTTTTGTTCTCATGAGGCGAAATCTGGATGGGCTCCTGGATGTCTCCTGGATGAAGAAGGGTGGCCACAGAAAAGACAAGCCATGATTAGAAGCTTAGAATTTTCAGCTCCACACCCCACCCTCCATTCTCTTGAGGAGGGAGAAGGGCCAGAAATAGAGTTAATCACTGATCCTGTCTCCCATAAAATTATCCTAAAACCTCAACAACGTGGGATTTGGGGAACTTCCAGGTTGGTGAACGCATCCGCATCCCAGAGGGTTACACACCCCAACTCCATGGGGACAGAAGCTCCTGCACTTGGGACCTTCCCAGACCTCACCCTGTGTATCTCCTCACCAGCTCTCCACCTGTTTCCTTCATCATATCCTTTAATAAACTGGTAAGCCTAAGTGTTTCCCTGAGTTCTGTGAACCACTTTAGCAAACTAATTGAACCTGAGGAGGGGGTCATGGGAATTTCCCCTTTCTAGCCAATCGGGTAAAGTTGTGCGTAGCCTGGGGACCTATGATCTCATCTGATGGCGGAGCCTGTCTCCTGACTAAGCCCTTGACCAGTGGGATCTGACCCTAATTCAGAATTGAGTTAAATTGTAGAACACCATTGATATCAGAGAACCGCTTGCTGGGGTCACACATCTGGTGACCAGAAGTGTCAGAGGCATCGTAAATGTGATAGCCGTGTGAGAGTAAAGGAAAACACAGGGAGGAAAAGACTGCGTTTTTCTACTCGGTGTGAAAGCACTCTTTAAGTAGAGAAATGCATCCACAAAAACAAAACACACTGATAAGGCAATCACAGGTCATTTAAGCCAAAAAAGTTCCCAGTGCACACATTCTGATTTCAGCCCTGCAGCTTCAGCACTGACCTTGCCTGGGTCTGTTGTCAGACCTCTGTCTCCTTGCCACCTCTCAGTTTCAGCCACAGGCTGACATTTACTTCTCGCTTCCATGTAGCTGACAAAAGCCAGGGAGAGACTGAGATGACACTCCTCTCACATCCCAGCACGTAAATAACCAGGGAGGAAGAGGCCTCCAGGAAGGTCACGCAGATGTCTGGGGAGTCCCCTGACACCAGACCAAAACAGCCCATCAAAGTCCCCAGGCTCTAAGAACGAAATCACCCCTAGTGAGACCCGGTGTCTGAGTCCTTCAAACCCAAGCAGTCAGGCTCCCGAGAGTTCGAGAACTGTTTCTCATCAGCAGTAGCCAAGTCCACGTTTCAAAGGGCAAGAGGAAGCAACCCCTTTTCTCTGATGTCTGTGTGGCTTACAGAGAAACCCTCGTTAGGCATGGTGTTTTATTGTATTCAAATAGATAAGAAAAAAAGAGTGGGAAGGAAGAAAAGAAGACCATTCATCCTCTTTATAGTCAAACAAACAAAGAAAACACAGGAGAAGAAAATAAGCTATTCCTGTTTTAAACACAAGGGTAGAAGTCAAGGATTACATGACTGTTTGGAGGAGGGGAAAAGACTCTCATTCCTCAACTAAATTATTAAATTGTAGAATTTAGTACAGATAATAACATAATAGTAATTCTAAAACAGCTGCTACAATATTAAATATTTACTGAGTTCCCCACGTGCCTGGCACTATGTGACAAGCTCTCCATGCGTGCACTCTCAGTCCTCACGACAGCCCCCAAGGAAAGGTGTCACTATTGCCCCAATTTCACTGATGAGGAAACCAAAGCTTAGCAAACGTAAGCAATTTATACAAGGTCATACAACAAGCAAATGACAGCTGGCCCTCGAAGCTGGCTAGGTCTGCCTCCAGTGCCTGTGCTCTTCCCCATGATGCCATCCTGCCCCCTCAAAGTGCAAGGACACAGCTGTGCTCCCACAGTTCAGAAGGGCCCAGAGGCTGACCACAGATCTGCCTCTGCTTCTCCCACCATTGTTCTTCCAAAAGCCTTGTCAGATGTGCCTGAAGAAAAGACTCACTCCCCGGTTCTGCAGACCTTACAGTGACCCTCCCCTCTTCAGAGAAAAGATTATGAGCCCCACACAATAGCTGTTAATATTAACATTAGCATTGGGATCCCTGGGAGGCTCAGTAAGTTAAGCATCTGCCTTTGGCTCAGGTCAAGATCTCAGGGTCCTGGGATCCAGCTCCATGTTGGGCTCCCCGCTCAGTGGGGAGTCTGCTTCTCCCTCTGACCCTCCTCCCCACTTTCATTCTCTCTCTCTCTCTCTCTCAAATAAATGAAATCTTTTTAAAAAATATTAACATTAGCATCAACACCATTGGTTACCTTTTTCTTCTCCAGAAATAAAACATACCATTTTCAAAAAGTGGGAATCTTCTTTATCAGAGACAATCTAGATAATGCCACCTCCCCTCAAGCTTGGTGCCAAAAAAACAAATGGATATAGATATAGTCTCCGAATATAGTCTCGGAAAAAGTCGTTGGCTTTGCCTAGAACATTTTCCCCTGCGTGGCCAGGACTTGACCCAAAAGCAATACCCTTTTATATTGTTGAGGTACTTCGCAAGACAAGATTGGATTTTGATTATCATCTTCTTTAACGACTTAAAATTAGTATGCAAGAGAGAGTTGGGAGCTAACATGTTTACAGTAGCATGGAAGAAAGAAAAATAGGCTAAAAATTATCAATTGTTTGTGACCTGAAATGAACAGTGCATTTAGAGAATGTAAGGTCTAAGCAGAAATGAGAGTGAAAGCCATGGTGGCCTCTGCATGGCAGGGTAGGTGACATGAGATGGACATACGGTACCCAAAAAGGTCAGTGTTAGCTTCGATATTGCTTTCTCATTGTCACTCTTCCACAGAACAGATCTAGTCCTTCCTGCTGCTGGGAGTTTTCAGGATTACAGTTTGGAGGTGTATCAAATTAAAAAGGAGGAAGGGAAGAAGCCAAGGAGGGAGGACCAGAAGGAAGACGGATGCAAAAAGGAAGAAAGGAGAAAAAAGTGGAAAAACAAAAACATGGACTCCAAGTTAAGCCCAGCAGGAACAAGTAAAATATGTAACAGCAACAAAAAGGTTTTCAAGTCTCCAGGTACAAAACTTCATGAAATCTAGATATTAAGAAACATAAAACCAAAAAGTATCAGAGAGCATACTGGAATTCTTGGTATCAGAATATGACCTGTAGGGATGCCTGGGTGGCTCAGTGGTTGAGCATCTGCCTTCCACTCAAGGCGTGATCCCAGGGTCCTGGGATCGAGTCCCACATCAGGTCCCTATGGGGAGCCTGTTTCTCCCTCTGCCTGTGTCTCTGCCTCTCTCTCTCTCTCTCTCTCTCTCTCTCTCTGTGTGTGTATGTGTGTGTGTGTGTGTGTCTCATGAATAAATAAATAAAATCTGTTTTAAAAAAAGGATCTGAAAAAAAAAAGGATCTGTAATTCAGATGATAATAGTGATATTTAAGGCCACAGGAAGGAGTGGAGAGCGTGGTGACACAGAATATTGTTTTGAATGATATTTGTGCTATATAGGTAAACTAAATAGCAGTTTTCCAATTTCTGGTTTTCATAATAATAGCTGTCATTTGTTGAGTGCCTTGTGTCCCCATCTCCATGCTAAACACTATTTGTAATTCTCTATTTGACTTAATCTTCCCAACTGGTGTACCAGACAGCTATAATTATCCTCGCTCATACATGAGAAAACTGAAAATGAGAGAGGGTAAGTTGCTCAAAGATACACAGGTAGTAAGAGGCAAAGCAGCTCGTGAATGCCAGCCCGTGTGGCCAGAGTACTCTCAAACCTGCTCAGTCACAAGCATCACCATTGCCACCACCAGCATCCAAACAACACCTGTTGAGCAGTTTACAGAAGGTATCACCTCTGGTCCCCACCACAACCCCTTGAGGTGGTAACTCTTATTACTCCCATTTTACAGAAAAGGAAATTGAGGCTCAAGTGATTAAATAGTGCCTGAGTTCACCTAGCCAGTAAGGCGGTGGAGTCAGGATATGAACTCAGACAAACTGACCTCATACGCCAAATCACTGCATGCTTCAATATTCCAACATTTCTTCATAGCTAAGAGAAGCCTAAGAAAATATGACAACTAAATGCAATGTAGTAACTAATAGATAGGATTTTTGGACAGCAAAAGGGCATTAGGTAAAAACTAAGGAAATTTGAATGGATTGCCATTAATGATAATGAAGCAATATTGATTCATTAATTATACCAAATATACCATAATAATATAAGATGTTAATCATGGTGGAAACTGAGTGTGGGTAATATGGGAACTCTGTACTGTCTTCACAATTTTTCTGTAAATCTCAATCTACTGAAAAATAAAAGTTTTTTTTTTTAAATAAAAAAAATA
The DNA here is from genome assembly GCF_053574225.1 of Canis aureus. NCBI lineage: Eukaryota > Metazoa > Chordata > Mammalia > Carnivora > Canidae > Canis > Canis aureus. The sequence goes on along the minus strand of NC_135646.1, from coordinate 15,073,601 downwards.
TTCCAACATTTCTGAAATATGATACTTTAAAACACTCTTGTACAAATAACATCAAACCAGCGTTTCAATGAATGGGAATGAACAGCTTGCTCTCTTGCACTCTGAACACAAGAATAAGCATCGAAACCAACTCAAATTCAGTTACAGGCCATTTAATGCAGAGACCTGTGGGTTGGATTTTATTTCCACATTCTCATTCTGGTGAAAAAAAAAAATGCTGCAATGACTTAATTGTGACAAATCACACTAATAGTCGATTGGAGTTAGAAACAACAGAAAAAGAACTGATGAGCTTACTTTTTTTTTTTAAGATTTTATTTATTCATGAGAGACAGAGAGAGAGAGAGAGAGAGAGAGAGAGAGGCAGAGACACAGGCAGAGGGAGAAGCAGGCTCCATGCAGGGAGCCCGACGTGGGACTCGATCCTAGGTCTCTAGGATCAGGCCCTAGGCCGAAGGCAGCACTAAACCGCTGAGCCACCCAGGCTGCCCTGAATCTTATTATCTTTCTAAAGCAACAGTGAATCAACAAATTAAAAGAAAAATTCTAAACAGAAAACAGTAAAGGAAGTGCCTGGAAACCCTTCCCTTCTACAGGCTGTGAGGTGTGCATATATTTGTGGACACAAACAGCCTGGGCGAGCAGGTCTTGGTAACTGATTGGGACTTCAGATTTATTTGTCTGGAAAATGGAAAAGGAAAAATGATAAATGTTGAAGAGCTCAGCTTTTCTCTCCTTTTCCACTCTCTCCCTACACTTATCCGTCCACAATAAATTGGCTAGGTTACACGTATTTATCTAATAACCGAGAGGTCCTCTAGAAAGGCCACATTTTATGAAACACGAATTAGTCAGGATGAGCCACACTATGCTACATTAAAACATGAGTCAGTGACTTAACTGAGCAAAGTTTAATTTCTTGCCCCCACCGACTGCCATGTCAACTGAGCAACTCCCCGGAGTATCTGCCCTTCATCTGGGGATGTCGGTCATCATGGACAGTCATCCAGGCTTTTCCATGGAATGGCCTTCAGTATCTCCGCACCTGGCTTTCAAGCTCACAACAGCAGAGGTGGGGGGATGAGAGGGAGCTCAGGGATCACACAGAGGCTCCTAAATGCTTTGGCTAAGCAGTGCACATGCCACTCTGCTGCCGGTTCAGTGACCAGCATTTCGCTCATGGGAAAGAGGGCCCAGAAATATAGGAAGCACATGCATGCCCCGTGAGGAATAAATGTCTGACACAGACCATCACATACACATTTCCTTATTGCTTCTGCCACCACCACTACTACTACTAACATCATTTATTTATCATAACCAAAGTTTGTTTATCCATTCTTTTTTTAGAGAACAAACTTTGGGTCTTATTAATCAATTCTACTAAGATGATTTTGCTTCATTAATTTTGCTTTTATATTTAATCTTCCATAAATTCATTCACTCTTTAGGAATTATTTTTGCTGTTCCTGTTGTATCTTCTTAACCTGGGTACTTTATGCTCAGTGTTTCTTTTTTTCTAATAAACTTTAGGCTATAAATTTCTCTCTGAATGCCACTCTGGCTGCTTTCTATGGTTTTGATACATACTACTTTCATTCATTCTGAGTATTTTGCAATTTTACCCTGACTCCTTCTTCATTCAAAAACTCAATTGGGGCAGCCCGGGTGGCTCAGCGGTTTAGCGCCACCTTCAGCTTAGGGCCTCATCCTGGAGACCTCGGATGAGTCCCATGTCGGGCTCCCTGCATGCAGGAGCCTGCTTCTCCCTCTGCCTGTCTCTGCCTCTCTCTCTCTCCATGTCTTTTATGAATAAATAGAATCATTTTTAAAAAAACAAAAGCTGAATTATTTACAAATGTGTTTTGTTAATTCCCAAATGCATAGATTTTGAATGACTCTCTTTGTTGTTAAATGTATAACTGTATTACATTGTAACTAAATAATATAGTACCACCTATATGATAACAAAAAACACTTAAGAGGTCATTTCTTTTGTAGCCTGTTTATCTTACTCTCTAAAGCAAGATTAACAATTACTTTGGGGGCTCTCCCCACAAAAAACCTATATAGCCAAATGCTTCTGCTGCAGACTGAGTCAGAATCTCCAGGGGAAGCCTAGGTACTGTATTTTCATCTGCCCCTTCACACCTGCCACAGCAACCGTATACACCACTGGTTGGAAACTTCCGCTCCAATTATTTTGTAGATTTGGCATTTGAGGAATTGGAAGATCAGAAAAAGACTGCAGGAGGAGCAGATTGGGTTGTAGCAGAGATGAAGAATTCTTTTTGGTCATATTAAGTAACTTCATCACTGTATCTCCCTTATCATTGCATACACAGCTCCTGGCATCAAAAGGCACTAATAATGTGGAGGATTAGATTAGTCAAGTTGCCTGTGCAGCTAGGAGCATTAAATAATGACAGCTAAGGGTCTATATAATAGAATAAAACCTGGGGTGCCTGAGATACTCAGTCGGTTAAGCATCTGCCTTTGGCTCAGATTATGATCCCAGGGTCCTGGGATGGAGCCCCACATCGGGCTCCCTGCTCAGCGGGGAGTCTGCTTCTCCCTCTGCCTCTGCCTTTCCCCCTGCTCTCTCCCTCTTTCTCTCTCAAATGAATAAATAAAAACTTTTTTTTTTTCAAAAAGACCTTATTTGGGACACCTGGGTGGCTCAGTGGTTGAACATCTGTATTCAACTCAGGTTGTGATCCCAGGGTCCTGGGATCGAGTTCCACATCGGGCTCCCTGCAGGGAGCCTGCTTCTCTCTCTGCCTGTGTCTCTGCCTCTCTCTGTATCTCTCATAAATAAATAAATAAAATCTTAAAAAAAAGAAAAAAGACCTTATTTTATCTTCTGGGCGAACCATCCATCATTTGTGAGAAAGTGTGACAGCATTTACATTACCTTTGTATCTCCTCCCCATATACACCGTTGAGCATGTAGTAAACACTTCCTAAATATGTTTTAAATGTGTATTCGTTTTTCTACTGCTGCTGGAACAAATTTGCTGCAAAAACTCAGTGGCTTAAAGCAACACAAATTTATTATCTGAGAGTTCTGGAAGTCAGAAGTTTAAAATGGGTCTCACTGGGCTAACCAAGGTGTCATCAGGGCTGCATTCCTTTCTGGAGACTATAGAAGAGATTCTGTTTTTCTTGCCTGTTCCAGCTTCTAAAGACTATACATTCCTTAAGTGGTGACTCCCTTCTATCCTCAAAGTCATCAAAGGCAGGTCTTTTTCACAGGGCCATTTCTCTCTCTTTTTTTTTTTTTTTGCCTCTGCCTTGCTGCATTAAGGAATCTTGTGCTTCCCTGTGTCCCACCAGATAATCCAGGATAATCTCATTCCTTTAAGGCCAGCTGATTAGCAACTTTAATTCCATCTGCAACCTTAATTCCTCTTGCCTTGTAATATAACATACACACTGTCTGGTGATTAGGGCATGCATACCTTTGAGTGGGGGCATTATTTTGTCTACCACAACATGTAAAACAAAACCAAAAAAACCCCAGGAAGAACAGAGGAAGAAATAACAATGAGGGGACAAAATGGAGTGATAACATTAATACCAAGAGTAACAAGTAACAAGATTCTTGAACAAAGCAAAAAAAAAAAAATTATTCAACGCTATAAGCCAATTTCAAGTGACCGGGTGCACGTGCACAATCATACTCACAAACATGCTAATATCCTGGTTCACTGGTACCACGGCTGGGGTATCACCATTTACGAATTAGACAAACTGAACAAAAAAGGAACGACATTTTGTTATATACAGAACATTTGTAGAAAAAGTTCCTGAATTCTTTTCCTCCTGAAAAAAGATTTTCTCGCCCCTTCCATTCCAGCTCACCTCTAACACTTCTGGCAAATTTCTAGGAGGATGGATGAATATCTCAACATTTGCCTACCTACCTTAACCCATCACTGCACAAGGATGCCTAGTGAGTGACTGTCCCTGGGCCCTCACAAAATGCAGCACCCCTGGCCTGATTTAGAGGTGAAGACAGGTTAATGTCACCCACCCCCTTATGCAGGGAGGTAGAGAAAGCATTCTGTATGGTTACCCAACCACTTTGCTGAAGGAAATTTTATGGCTAAAACTCCATGGAAACCAGTTTGGACAGTGATGTTCCCCAGAGGTTTGAGAATCAACTTTTTCATCACTTGAAACCTACATATTAGGAAATCTTTCCAAAATATTGTGCAAAAAGAATCATCGGACTGAATCAATACTGGGTGAAAAGATATAAGAGCATAAAATAAATTCTCCATTTCCATGACTCTGAATGGGATTTTAACAGTTCTCTCTGGCTGTGAACCCCCGTGGTTCTCCTGTTCCACAGAGTAGATGGGATGCCTGTATTCCTTTGCATGTTTGGGACATTTTTAAAAGGGTTTCGGCCTATTGTTTCTGCTGTTTTGTTTTTGTTGTCATGAGGGGCCCCTTTTTTTGATTTGAGTTGGCAGTGTGGCTTCCTTTTGCTTCCTTCCCCTTCTCATTTGTGGAAATAGTAACTAGGATACCAAGCTAGTCAGAATTGTGAGTAAAATGAGGTTAAACGGGCTCCTCAACAAAGCCCTCTCTTGCAAGTGCCTGAGATTTCAGCCCGAACCAGAGCAACGTCCCACACAGGGCTGCCCGGTCCAGCTGGAATTTGTAACTCTTTGACATCTATTTGGCTACTTAAAAGCTATTTTTACCTCTTTGCTATTTTCGCTCTGAATAGGTTAGTGTGAAATAGTTATGTTTTGGCAAGATGAAATATTGCTGTATTTTTCAATGTGCCAAAGTCTTGAAAGGGGATAAAAGTTCTTTAGTTCTGAGACCAAGGGGACGGGTGGGGGGGGCTGGAGGGTAGGGAAGCCATGCCCCCTTCAATGTTTATGACAACTCAATATAAAACCAGGACTGCAGTCTAAATACCCATTAACAGAACAGGCAGTGTGGCTCAGCTGCATGACGCTGCAGCTACGAACTGTGCACACCCCAGACACATACACCGACTGGAGAATATGTTGTCATATTGTTTGGTCAGGGGAGGAGGGAGCATGCTGATAGAAAGATGTCTCCCTCTCTGTCCCCCACCAGACAGTCCTGAGATGTGTTTCATAAGGCCCCTCAGGAGGTACCAGCAGGTCGCCCACAGCACCATCCCACTCAGTAATGCTTCCTTATGTTGGCTGTCCCTCTTTCCCAGATTCTTACTCCCACTCCCTGCGATCACCTCCCCAGGCCACCACACAACAGCCTTTGTCTCGGGTTTTGCTTTTGAGAGAAGCCAGGTAGAGAAAGACCCTGCCAAATGAGAACATGATGTTTTGAGCCGCCGGACCCATCTTGCAACCCTGAGGGGAAGACCAGGGGAATTGCTCAAAAAACTGACGCAAAAAGCATGGCATCACTGGGCTCTAGTCTAATACCTCCAGACATCTTGTTCCATGAAAAGAATAAATCTTTATTAAGACACTCACAGTTGGGGTTTCTGTTATTTGCAGCCAAAAGTACTTTAAATGATACTCATGGCCAGTCAACATCCTTCTTGGGAATGCTTTATTTAGAGCTTAAGAGAAGCGATAAGCCCTCTGTGAGGGGAAGCCTGGAGTTGGGAGCCAGGCAGCTTCTGGTGACCAGAGTTCCAGCCTGTGGAGTATGCTGGTCTGAGGGAAGCAGAGACAACCACAGAGAGATTGAGTCCTGTGGTTTAAATTCTTCTGCCAGTGAATTCCTCTTTTTGCCAAAAATGGCTGATGTCGAGTTTCTATCACTTGCAAACAGAAGTCCCACCTAACCTAACTGAACTGTGAGTCCATTCTTGTTTCACATAAAAATGGGAGCATATCTTATGAACCTATGTTCATATAAGCCTACCAAAAAAAGTGTATGGATGTACTAACAGCGACCAGGTATCATTTCTCTGGGAGAGTTAGAATAGAGGTGGATAAGGGCTTATCATTTTTACTTAATAAACTTCTCAATGTTTAAACTTGTTATTACCAGCTTGTATCATGTGCATAATTTTATTTTTTTAAGATTTTTATTTATTTATTCATGATAACATAGAGAGAGAGGCAGAGACTCAGGCAGAGGGAGAAGCAGGCTCCATGGAGGGAGCCCGACGTGAGACTCGATCCTGGGTCTCCAGGATCCCGCCCTGGGCCGAAGGTGGCGCTAAACCGCTGAGCCACCCGGGCTGCCCTCATGTGTATAATTTTAAAAGACTAAAAACTTCAGAAACTATGAGATAATAAGTGTGTGTGTTGGTTTGTGCTGTTAAATTTGAGTTACACGGTAATTAGAAACTAATAGACACCATTCATTACAAACCTGAGAACCATTGCTTACAAATGACCCAACAAACCTCAGACAGACAACCACAGATTCTAACACATTAAACTAGCAACAATGTGCCCAGTAAGGGACTGATGCTGGGAAGTTGTTCCTAATCCACCTACCAACCCCACACATATACATAATTTTCATTATTTCTCCCAAAATCCACCCCAAATAAATCCACAATGTAAGTTAAAAAAAATAAAATAAAACAGTGGATCCCTGGGTGGCTCAGCAGTTTAGCGGTCCTGGAGTCCCGGGATCGAGTCCCACATCAGGGTCCCAGCATGGAGCCTGCTTCTCCCTCTGCCTGTTTCTCTGCCCACCCCCTTTCTATGTCTATCATCAATAAATAAATAAAATCTCTAAAAAAATAATAAAACAGCATTTTGCTATACATACGAAAGCAAGCTCATCCACTCATCCCTTTCCACCTAATCCATTTCTAGACAGAAAATTCTAGAGCTGCCACAGCTCCATATGTCTGTGCAAGTAGCCTGGAGTGCTAATGGAGATGGGAAGTATGTCGGGCCGACCTCAGCACCCAGGCTGGTGGGATGCAGCCAGGACCAGAAAGGATGGGGTCATGGGAAACCGATACAGCTGGCTCAGCCACAAGCCACTTGGTAAACGGACCAAAGCACATAATTGTAGGGACACAACATTCTCAGGGTGGAGATGGTGTCAGAAAGTGGCACACAGACAGCTAAAAGGCAGGTGACAGTTCTGACCAATGCCGGCAGGACCCCTAACATGGGCTGGAGACAGGGAGAGGACCAGCAAGATCTTGTGTGAGGAGATAGCATCTGAGAATAGGGGAGGCCCAGAATTTCAGGCAGGGATACTGAGGCAGAGATTCAGGGGTATGAAAAGCAAGAGCTACAAGTACATGCTTACTATATGCTGAGGGCTTTGAACTTCTATCTCACTTCATTGTCCCCAAAACCCTGTGGGGAGGGAACTTGATTATCTCCATTCTTCAGATGAAGAAATAAGATGTGTGATCTGCTCAAAGTGACACAGCGAGTCTTTAGCTCAGGCTGCTGTAGCAGAATACCACAGGCTGGGTGATCTAAAAACAAAAATTTATTTTCTCAGCATCCTAGAGGCTCAAAGACCAAGATCACGGTGCTTGGCAGGGTTGGTGTCTAGTGGAGCCTCTCTTCCTGACTTGCAGGTGGCCGCCTTCTTGCTGCCCTCACGCAGCCTTTCTTTTGTGTAGAGAAAGAAAGATCTCTGGCTTCTCTTTCTCTTCTTACAAGGACACTAGTCCTGTGAGATTAGGATCCTTGTATAGGATCCTTATAGCCTCACTTAACTTTAGTGACCTTCTAAAAGGCCCTATCTCCCAATGCAGTCACCCTGGGAGTTGGGGCTTCAACACATGAATTTGGGGGGTGGGAGGAGGGAACACAATCCCGTCTGTAAGAGCAAGTTAGTAGCAAACAGACATGTCACTCCAGAGCCTAATATTCTTTGTGTGTGTGTATTTTAACATTTTATCGAGGTACAATTTAGATATTACAGTTCAGGGATCCCTGGGTGGCGCAGCGGTTTAGCGCCTGCCTTTGGCCCAGGGCGTGATCCTGGAGACCCGGAATCGAATCCCACGTCGGGCTCCCGGTGCATGGAGCCTGCTTCTCCCTCTGCCTATGACTCTGCCTCTCTCTCTCTCTCTCTCTCTCTCTCTCTCTCTCTCTGTGACTATCATAAATAAATAAAAATTTTAAAAAATAGATATTACAGTTCAGTGATTTTTGAATCCATGCATACGTCCACGTGACCCACATTCCTAGCGAGAACTGTATAGCGGTCTTGACCACTGCACTGTCTCATATGATCTGCGGCCGCCAGTAGAAGTCACGGCAGCCAGGAGTCCCTGCAGACACAAGGTTTGCTCCCAGGAAGACTGGATTCTGATCTCCCTTGCCCCCCACCCCCAACACACACACACACACAGGCTCCTTGCCTGGGCCAGCTCTTATCTCTGCTGCTCTGCGCTGGGTCGCAGGAGACTGACCCTTGTGAGCTGTGTTTCCCAGGGGACTTTACCCCCCCCCCCCACCCCAGGCAGTGTCTCTGGCATCTCCTCTCCACTCCAGCTTTCACCAGGCCCACCCATGGTGGCTTCCACCCCAGGAAAAAACACCTCCCCCTACTTGACCTCCAGCTGAGAAATAGCAGTGGCTTCCAGCTGTTCCCATTCTTTGGGGTATCTCACCATCGGTTGTCTGGCTTCTCAGCTCTTCCATCTTCCTAATAAACACCCGCATTAAATTCCCTCAGTTTCAAATGCTCAGCGTGGTTTCCCTTTTCCTGGCTACAGTTTTACAGTACGCTGAGCTGACCCGCTCCCAACTTGTCAGGACCGGCCCAGAAACTGGAGAGGTTCTAGGTGTTAGTTGGAGCCCGTGCACAGAGGCTGGGGGCTGGAGGACCCACCAGCACAAATTTCCCCAGGAGGATACCAGGGGTTGTATTTACATTGGTTCTGCACCTGCTGACATCTTGTTGGGCCACCTTGTTAGTAAATTAGCACTTTCCTCCAATTCATTCATTGCCTGTGGCTCACCTGTTTTTCAGGTAGAGCCCTGCAAGCTTTCAAGACTTAAGTGTTGTTATCACCTAGCTGTTCTTCAGCTATTGTCATGACACTAAACAACTAATGGGATTTGCCCATCTGCCACTTCTTTTCAAAAAAACATTCTTGTCTATATGAAGTGGTTGGGAAGAAAAGAGTGGCTAAGGAGAGCAAGACAGGAATGTCCTGTCAACAGCCTGGGGGTATCCCCTGGGATCCTGCCAACCAGCTCGGGGGCTGGGGTAGGGGTGAGAGCCTACATGGAGACTTAAAAGAGACAGGATCCTGGTCACTCTAGTTGGGGTTACAGCAGCCTCTGGCTAACTGTAAAATCCGTATGGAGTCGATCCCCAGGACTACAGCAGAAGGACCTCCATCTTTAGTTTGGCTGCAAAACTAAGGCTCGTCTTCCAAGAGCCTTTGGCTTTAGAAGGGAGAACCAGGAGGCAGACTGCACCCCAACTGGCTCACCGCCCCATATCCCGGGACTTCTCCAGAACGGTAACAACTGTGAGTCAAGTTTCCTCTGCTCGGCCCACACCACCTAAGTAATGGGTGTTGGCCTGTCCTGATTACAGGAGCAGAAGCCCTGCCGTCAGGGGGTAAAGGGAAAGCAGACAATCCCCACTTCTCCTTCACTCTGCGTGATAAATCACTTCAGCCGGGAGAAATGTTGTGAAACAACCTGGCAGCTAATGGGAGAAATGTAACCCAAAAAAAGAAAGCACCGAAGAAAGAATCCTGTTAGTCACAGAGCTTTTCATCTGAACCAGCGAACAGGCTCTGGCTTTCTGTGGGAATAACAAAATCACAGCTCTGCTCTGTATTAGCTCCTCGAACAAAGGCAGCTCCCAAGAATGTAACTCTGAGTTGGCTTCTGAGTTGGATTCGTTTACACTGGGTGAAGGCCTACATGAAAAGGAGCACCCCAGTGCCCTTAAGGAATCAAAGAGGGATATCAGCTTGCTATTCACGCGGGGAAAACACAGGCTGTGGGGCAGCTCCACCCTGCGGTCCATTCAACACCTGGTGAGCAAGCTGCACGGTCTCTGCCCCTGCTGGAGTTGTCCCACAGCGGACAGGCAAGTTCAGAGGCCCAGGAGAACACCAGCACTCTCTTCTGGACCTTGGAAAATGGGCTGAGAAGGAAGGGCAGGAGGAGATACTCCACTCCAAAGGAAAATCACAAAAGCTCAGCATTGTTATAAGAGGAAAATCTCAAAGCAGGCGGCTGGAGCTATTTTAGGGGTAAAAAATACCCTTTTTGGAGAAATGTTTAGAAAAAAACACACACACACACAAAGAATGTATGATATCATATTATAGGAGCAAAATGTTCTCTCCACAATAAAAAGCCAGTATGGAATTGGTTATTCTAACATCCCATAAGCCTAATGCATGCCACCTAAGCAGCAGTCTGTTCGAAATAAAGAAATTGGGGCTCAGTAACTCTGTCTTCACCCTCCCATCCCCATCTGGCCAAGCTCCTGCCGTCAGCACCCCCTTCCTGCAAAGGCATCCAGGACTCTCAGGATTCTGAGACAACTGCTCCTCTAAATTATTCATAGTACAGTGCTACTTACTTCCACCCTTCCCTTCCCAGAAGTATTTGCTATGTAAGAAGCCAGTGAAAATGAGCAATCCTTGAACAAATAATCACTCCTGGTAAAATTTCAAGCGCTTGCAGAGATTTCATTGAGGGAGGAGGGAGAGAGGAGTCTCTTACCCTCAGCCAACACAATACACCCTATCAAAATACACTATAAACTTGTCCTCTTTTAGAGCTTTAATTCACATTGGACGGGTGTGAGAACCTTATATGTTAAATGCTGACTTTCAAAATTTGAGATCACAACTTTCAATCAAAATACCCATGTCTCTGAAGAAGGCCAGCGAGAAAATATTTATGAACATATTTCCAAATTATGTTCTTGTGTTTGAACTTTTGAACCTATAAAGTTATGGGAAAGCTATTTATGATAACTAACAAGACTTTCTAAAATTCTGTTGGCTCTTGCCACACTTCTTTTCTAGCAGTGCATCAAAAAGAAAATTTGGAAGTGCTTTATCCAAATCATACTCTGGTCTTGGTAAGGATAAAATATAATGAATGGTCTATGTCGGTGGTTACAATTATAAGGGATTCCTACTATGAAACTGACATTCTCATTCCTGACTGTGGCCGACAGGTAATAACCAGACAGCTACAACAATCCCTCCCAATCTCTGCTCTTCCGTGATGGGACTTTGCCACTCTTCCTTCCCATCGCTGCTTGGCATCTACCTCCTTTCCCCTTGAATCTGGGCTCACTTTGTGACTCACTCTAACCAACAGATTTTGGCAGGAGAAACTCGGTATGATTTCTAGGCTTAGAACTTAAGAAGACTTGGAATTTCCATTTCACCCTCTTGGAGCCCCAACCCTCCAAGTAAGGAAGTTTAGGCTATGTTGCTAGAAAGAGTCTCCTAGAGAAGCACCAAGGTGCCCAGGCCCAGATATACGAGTGAAGCCATGTGGCATCTTCCAGCCCTAGTCATGACCAGCCAGTACATGGAGAAGAGAGAGAGAGGCAAGCCTTCCGCACTGAGTCCTGCGCAAATTGCAGACCTACAAAAATCACAAGCTAACGAATGCTTTAAGCTTGTTTTGGGGTCGTTTGTTACACAACAGTAGATAACTCAAACACCAACCGCTTACAAAAATGACTAAATTGTGTAGAGCTATCCAGATCTGACATATCAAAGATGAGATACTAGACCTCAGAAAGCATAATCTGTCTCAGTATAAACATGTAAATGATCAACATCTAAATTATTCTCCAAATCAGAGAATGCTCCCAAATACCATGCTCCCCTTCTTCTAGGGTAGTGGTTCTCAAAGTGTGGTCCTGGACCAGCAGTATCAGCAACACATGGGAGCTTGCTAGAAATGCAGATTCTTGCCTCTTACTGAATGAGAGACTTGGGTTTCAACAAGTCTTGCAGGTGATTCTGATGCATTTACAACTGTTGTTCTATAGCAGTAACACTTGTGACGTTTAGCTGGTGCATCTGGCCACCTGGATAAAGCTAGGCAAAATGGCTGGGTAAGGCCACAGCGAAGTTCTGGTCAGCAAGAAATAAGCAAAAATGGGAAAGGGGGTACTCACCTTATCTATCTCTCACCTTCATGCTGGCTGGAATTCAAATGTGATGGCCAGAGTCCTACACCATGAGATGTTCCTAGGGAATGAAACCATGCACAGCAGAGCAACAGGATGGAAGGAGCCAGGGTTCTGACTCTATGGAGCTGTCACTTTAGCTCCAGACTGACTCCCTGATTTCCTAAACATGACAAGGAGATTCCTATTTTGCTTAAGCCTCTATTTCTTAAAGTTTTCTATCTCTCTCAGTTAAATCTGACCCTAACTAATATACCATCCTAATAAAGTAATCCTTCTTCCCCTCACCTACTGAGATAGTCTTTAATATAAAATATAAAAATACTTTCTTTTCCTTGTTTATCATAAGCTGTCTTTTAGGCTATTTCTTTAGTTGCTTATTAACTGTCTCCATATTTGACCAGAAGCTTCATGAGGGCAGTTTTGTTTTCTCTATCATCGAATCCTCAACATCTAACACACTTCTACCCTCACAATAGAGATTTGGTGAATATTTACTAAATCGAATAGACAGATGGATGGACAGATGTAGGCAAACCAGATTTGTCCAGTTTTCAGCACTGATAAACTGACCAAGCCTCAAAATAAATCTTTCTTTTAAATACTGAACATCTAGGGGTGCCTGGGTGGCTTAGTTGATTAAGCACCTGACTTTGGATCATAGGTCTTTATCTTGGTCCTGGGACCAAGCCCCATGTTGGGCTCCACACTCAATGGGGAGTCTGCTTCTCCCTCTCCCTCACCCCTTGGCCCTTCCCTTGTTCATACTATCTCTCTCTCAAACAAATATAAAATCTTTAATAATAATAATAGTAAATACTGAACATCCAGCAAAACTATTTCCAACTTCCCATCTCTATTCCGTATTTTAACCTGAATATGAAGTAAGAATAACAACACCCAACACTTTTGTAACCAAAGACATGTGCCAAAGACAAATTCCCGTAGAGAGGCATTTTACAGTATACTTGACCAGTATTCCTCAAAACTGTCAAGGTAATCAAAAACAAGAAAGCCAGAGAAATTATCACAGCAAAGAGAGCCTAATTACTGGATTATAATATAGTATTCTGGATGGATCCTAAAACGGAAAAGGACGTGAGGTAAATACTAAGGAAATTTGAATTAATTACAGACTTTAGTTAATAGCATTATATTGGTTCATGGATTGTAACAAATGTACCTACAATGTTAATGGGAAACTGAGCTTGAGATAGGATGAGAGGAGGATATATAGGTGTACATATATTCTCTGTCCTGTCTGCTTTCTTTTTCTGTAAATCTAAAACTGTTCTAAAAAAAAAGTCTACTAATAAAAGAAATATGCCAAAGACCTACATATATTAACTCCTGTTACACATACTAATTCTCCTAAAGACTGAAGTAGGTACTATGACGAGACCTATTTTACAGACACATGAGTACACTAAGTTTAGTTTCCCCAGCACCTTGAGGCTTAAACTACCTGTCTCTTCTGGATCAAAATGTATCTGATTTAGTCATTTTAATAATCCATATTGATTAATGTGTGTCATCCAGGGACTGAATTTAGGTGATTCTTTTTTTTTACATTTTTTTAAAAATTGTATTTATTCATGAGAAACACAAAGAGAGAGAGAGAGAGAGTCAGAGACACAGGCAGAGGGAGAAGCAGGCTCCATGTGGGAAGCCCGATGTCAGACTCGATCCCGTGACTCCAGGATTATGCCCTGGGCTGAAGGCAGGCGCTAAACCGCTGAGCCACCCAGGGATCCCCTGAACTTAAGTGACTCTATGAAAACAGTCAACATTGGGAAGTCAGAAGGGGACTTGTATCTGCCTACTGAAATTCAATGGGCGCAGGTAAACGTTGTAAAAAGTGTACAATTCTAAAATGTGTTATATATACATGTTGACAGCACATACACTCCTCCAACAGCTAGAAACAACTGAACTTGACATCTAATTTATCAAGAATAATTATTTAATATGAAGCCACCAGATGGCACAGATTGTTAAGGACACATAAATCATATACTATAAGTTACAAAGCTGATTTGAGAGTAGATTTGTGTTTCATCCCAAGCACCGATATAGCTAGAGCTCTATCTCTGAGGACAATCCCTGGTCTGCACTGAAAGAACACCTCAAATGAGAAAAATCTCTATGTCATAGCATTCTTTTCTAAAGATAATCACTATCAACTTCCTTAACTACTATTTTGACTAGCAGAACCTTAGCATTTCATTACTGGCCACTCCACTGACCAAAACAAAGATTGAGGCTGGTCAGACTGGAATTCCTGGCCAAGGCAGTTTGACCATGAAATGGTATTAGTGCTCACTATAATAATGGGGTACACCCAGACAGAACTAAGCTTTGTTGAAACATTTGTTTACAAAGTTTATTGCCTATGGGATTTGACTTGCTTACTGTGAATTGTAATCATAGGTAGTGTCCAATCTGAATTTCCACCTGAAGCAATACTCAAGGGAGTACTTTGCATCTGTGATTTCATTGCTCTTCATGGTTCCTTCGGCCACCTCAGTCTGTTTACTGGGAAGCAAGTTCACCTGAGCCATCAGCTCCTTCACAAAGTCTTTCTTGACCTGCTCAGTGCGGGCCATTTCCATACACTCCCATCCCACCTTGCTCTGATCTCAGTTGTGGAATTTATCACAGTTCAGTACAATTCAACAAGTATTAACAGATGCCTCTCAGGTACTGTTCTGGGCACTTGGGAATCATTGCTGAACAAATTAAAGCTGCCTCTCAATTTTTGTGAGAAATCTCAAAAGCAATCAACCATAATAAGTGAATTTTATAGTATGTTATATTGCTAAGTGCTATGGAAAAAGAAAATGTGGGGTGTGTTAAGGGAGGCGGGGTAGACGAGGGTACAGGGGGAGGTTCAGGTTGCTGTGTTAATTCAGGGGGCCAAGGAAGGCTTCAGTGAGAATGTGAGCAAAACCTGAAGGAGGTGAGGGAGTTAAGCACGCAGATCCTGGAGGCAGTTTCCAAGCAGAGGAAAGAGGGCAAAAAGAGCATGCCTGGTGAAACTGAGAACCAGCCAGGAGGCTAGTGAGTCTGGAGGAAGTGCCCAGAAGAGAGTAGGAGGGGAAGAGGGAAGTGAAGCAGGGAGCATCAATTATGTAGGGCCAAAGACTTTGGCTTTCACTCTGAGTGAAACCTGCAGCTAATGCTTGGTTTCAGGTAGAGGAGGAACAAGAGCTGACTTAGTTTTGCAAGATTCATTCAGGCCACTGTGTTGACGATAGAACTGTAACAGAGCCAAGGCAAAAGCAGAAAAACCTGTTGGAGGTGATTATAGGTGAAAGATGATGATGCCTTAGGCTAAAGAAGCAGCAGTGGAGGAAGGCAGATGAGAGCCAGGTTCTGGATTTAACATCTTGGTGGGATTGGATGTGGGGTTTAACAGAGAGCCAAAAGCGACTCCAGGAATTTTGTCCTAAGCAGCCCCTACAATGGACTTATCATGAACTAATGTGGGGAAGACTATGGAAGAAACAGGTTAGGATGTGACATACAGGAATTCAAGAAAGAGTGTGAATTTGGTTGTTGCCTGAGAATGCTCTGTGGACACTTCCTGGAAAGACAGAACAAGCACAAGGAGAGTGTGTGTCAATGGTTTGCAAGAAAACCTGGGATTCAGCAGAGGATTCATTTTAGGAGTGCTGCATTTCTAATTTCCGACACTTGATATCACAGAAAACATTGTGAGAAAAAAAAAAAAAACACAGAAATCAACATCTCTGAGTCAGAAAGTGATTCTGACGAATTAGACTCTGAACATGCAACAGTTCTTTTTTATGTATGGCCTGAGGATGGAATATGATTTTTTAAAATCTAAATAAGTCTAAAATTTTTCAATAAATAGAAAATAATTTTGATGATAAGAAATCATGTAATCATTTAATTGGCAGTTTTTTCTTAGTGACACAAAGCTATCTTTAATTAGATGCAATAAATATGGTGATAAAAATATCTAATACAAAAAAAAATCTAATACTTACTAATCACGAGTTAGGGACAGCGCTAAGAGAAATACAGGGATTTTTTTCATTCCACCTCACAACAACCCAGCAAAGTACTTCCAACCCCCACCCAGCCTGCCCTTCATAGAGAAAGCTCCAAACTGTGAAGAAAACTAATGTGTTCCCTGTATGCCCTATACGATCTTTGTACTTTGCCATTGTTTTTTTCTTAGAAGAAATCTTCGGCCTCTAATTTAATAAATTCTTCACCTTTAAGAATTTTAAGAACGCGATCTTTCGCCCCGGTCTTCCATGCCTCCCCTCTCTTCCACTCAGCCCTCTGATTCCAGTCTTTTGTGTCCTGGGTTTTGGGTGTGGAGTTTGGTTCAACCTGTTTAAGTCAATAAACAGGCACAGAAGAAGGTGCCTGAAGCGATGAGTAAGACTCTGTCCTTGGCCCCGGGGAGCACTTAGAGCCCATCTGGTTAGGCAAATTAATACCTGAACAGATAATATAACTCCTTACACACAAGAGGTACTCTGCCCATGTGTGTGCAGCGAGCTCTGACAGTGAGCAACAACTTAGGACAAGTCCTGATGGAAAGAAAGAGAAGGTGTTTTTAAAACTCCTTTGGCTTCATGCTATGTTATGGGTAATTCCAGAAAACGTTCCTGGGCTGCACCAAGCCACTTAAGGAGTGTTTTGATTATAAGTCTTTTCATACCTTGCGTCATGTGAGCCCAAAGAGCAAAAACACTGTTTAATCTTGGACCAACAATGATAGATGACGTTATATAAAAGTGAAACTAGGATGTTGTATGTCGATTAGAGTTCAATTAAAAAAAAAAAAAAAGGCCTAAAAATGATTCGGTGCTGCCTTCCTGGAAGAAGTAAGAGAAAGTCTGACACACAAATACAAAAGTATTCTATTGGTTCAATTCAAAACCACAGTTACAAAAACTATTTAGCACTGTGCCAGAGAATAGATATTAATAACCTTTACAGGGTGTCCGTAACATATTAGACAATAATGTTTACAGATTCATTAGATGAATCTACACAAGGTAAGTGTACAGGAAGCAGGGGGTGGGGGGAAAAAAAAAAGGATGTCATCCATCCTAGAAGAAATCAGTCTAGATAGGAAGACTCTGTGATCCTAGAATAAGAAGCTACCCTGTCAAGAGCCAGGGCTGTGAGCATACCAAAGTCTAGTATATTTAGTTCCATTTCATTTGTTGTTTGAGAATAGACTACTAAGGGACCTCTTATTTTAAGAAGATCTCAGAGCTGTGAAGATATTCATTCCAACCAATAGATTAGGATGAAACAGAGTTGTTTTTCTGATCTATAAATGCATGACCCTAATGATAGAAAATGCTCGTGCTGAGGAGGCATGGGCATGCGTGTCTTCCTCAAAGTTCTGTTGGCAAGAAGTAACAGTTCGGTATTCCAATATTTCCTGGAAGAAGCAACACTGTGGTTAATGCAGCGTACAGAAACATACACTAAATTGTCATTGACAAGTCCTTTAAAAAAAAAAAAAGTCTGTCAAATACTGAAATATAAGAATCTGGCTGATGGGACCAAATTCCTTGCTAAGAAAAGTCTACACAGAGAAGGGACACTGGCAATCATGACATTGACATTTTTAAGGGTTCTTATTCTTATTTGTTGCCTGGTGATGTGTACAGGTAAAAAGATTTATTCTCCATTTCCCTATCATCCTTACACACCCAAACAAGAAAACTATCTAAATCCCTGGTAGAAGGGGAAAGAGTTACAAGCAATGGTGGGAGGAGCTTTTGAAAATAGACAGCACCTCTCCCCCACTCCACCTTTGGATGTGATTGGTAGAAATGTGTTGTGTGAGGAAAAGAAAACTTGAAAATCACCTATTAAGTGCCTAACTGCAGAAGTCAACTACCTTGACATGGTGAGTTCTAGAAGACGCAGTGACCCCTGTCTCAGAAGCTAACCAGTTTTGACAGCCTTTCACTGGGCAGAGATGGGATGCTTCTCAGGGTGTGGTTTAAACCTCTATATCCTGCACCTGAGTTTAGGTAGTAAGAATTCCTGCTAGGACAGGAGTCGGAACGGAGTTGTTTTCCACTGTCACCAAGACAACGTTCATGACTAAACCACAACTAACAGAGACCAGAAGCATTTTATCAAGATATATGTGAATTTCAACATTAAAATTGACAGAGTTACTGACCACTTCATCATTTCTGCTCATATATTGAAAAGAAATGTCACTATTCTGGCGAAGAAATGTGCTCTGGTACTTCTGAAATGCATTTTATGATAAATTATTTTTTATTCTACCACAGTAAAGCATCAGTTTTTAGGCCCTCGAAGACATTTAGTATGGATGTTGTGTCTCCTTTTAGTAAGCATTGGGTAGGGGCACCTGGGTGGCTCAGTGGTTGAGCTGCCTTTGGCTTAGGGCATGATCCCAGGGTCCTGGAATCAAGTCCCACATTGGGTTCCCTGCAGGGAGCCTGCTTCTCCCTCTGCCTATGTCACTGCCTCACTCTGTATGTCTCTCATGAATAAATAAATAAAAATTTTTAAAAAATAAGCATTGAGTACCATGAGCATAAAGCCTGAAGGGAAAGAAGCAAGAACCTAATGAGCCAGTTAAATAGGCCTGAGAATCCCTATGTTTTTATATTATTATTACTAATGCCTTAAGTATTTGACTATTAACATGAGAGCGATGCAGTCAAAAACGCAGAATTTGGACAGGACTGCAAAAAAGTAAGTTTGTTAGCCTTAGAAAGTCAAATGTCTTCACCTCAGGGTTTCTAATGCTGTTTTCCCATGGTTTCTTGGAAAACACGACTCTTTTCTTTGGACTCTTTCCAGATGCTTTATTGAGGGGGCAAGCTGGATGAAGCGAAGGATATCATAAATAACTTTGCCACAGAAGGACAGGGAGCGCTGACCTCAATATGCTTCTGTTCTTGCTGCATAAAATTCTCTGAGTATAATTGTGGGGAAGGCAGCAGAGTTAGAAGTGTGGTACTGGTTATTTGCTGATTGTCCTAGGACGATCATTCTCAAATACTTTCATCCTTGAACTTGACTTCTAAAATCAGAGCTTCTACAACTCTGGTGAAGGACCACATTTTTAAAATTTCCAATCTAATGCAGATGCTTGTAAAACACAGTAAAAACGAATTACTACGGGGCCTTGGTGACTCAGGTTAAGCGTCTGCCTTCAGCTTAGGTCATGATCCCGGGGTCCTGGGATCGGGCTCTTTGTTCAGTGGGGAGTCTGCTTCTCCCTTTCCCTCGGCTCCTCCCCCCACTCCTGCTCTCCCTCTCTCTTTCTTGCAAATAAGTAAATAAAATCTTTTTTAAAAAATAAATTACTAGAAAAAAATTTTAAACTAAGAATACAAAATAGAATCCTCACATTTTGTACGATTCATTTCAATAGACACAAAATACTCTGTTGAACTGCTATTAAAGTTTATAAATGCTTGCTCTCAATTTCCATACTGACCTTGTGGCAGACAGGGAGCAAAACTTCCCAACTACACTTTCAGAAGAATGGCCTAATCACACACATAGATGCAAACACCAGACATGCACATGTGACGGAGGCACATACACAAGCACACTAGACATCATATAGGTAAACTTCTAGCCATTTAAAAATTAATTTAAATTCATATTAAAATATTACAATACATAGTTTTTGAAAAATCATACAAAAAAAAGTTTACATAGGTAAACTTCTAGCCATTCATATTAAAATATTACAATACATAAGTTTTTGAAAAATCATACAAAAAACAGCTGATGAGGAAAGAGAAGTCTCTTACCCCCACCACTCTATTTCTTCTAGTGTCTACCCAGAGAGGTGGCCATCTAACAGTGAGACCTGTCACAAAGCTATCACTGTCAATTCTTCCCCTCTCTGCCAACCTGACCTTCCTTGCGAAGCTCTGTTCCTCCTTTTCCCAGGTGCTGTGGTTGGTATTCCTTTTGCCTCTTTTCTCTACAGGGGTTCCTTTGAGTGAGATTATATTATCATTCAAAACCTTTGCTGCTCTTACAATGGGTAGATTGTTCTTCCTTACCCCTTTTGACCGTCGAGGCCATGACCTGGGATGGTCCACCCTATGGAAGGATTTTACAACTCCACCATGTTAAACTCAGAAGTCACCATGTCACTTGCCAAACCATGTGTCACTCCAAGATAGAAGTGTAAGAAATGTATGAGATCTATTATCTCTCTCTCTTTTCCTCTGCCACAAGACTAGCCATATTGTCCCAGGCAGAGGCTGCTCCATCATCCTCCGTCCCACTATGAAGGTGACGACAGAACTACATGGTAAACATGTTGGGTGAGGGGCGCCTGGATGGGTCTGTGGTTGAGCATCTGACTTTGTCTCAGGTCACAATCCCGGAGTCATGGGATCGAGTCCCACATCGGGCTCCCTGTAAGGAGCCTACTTCTCCCTCTGCCTATGTCTCTGCCTCTGTGTGTGTGTGTCTCTCATGAATAAATAAAATCTTAAAAAAAAAAAAACACGTTGGGTGAGTAAAAGTTAAACCTTTGTCATAAACCATGGAGATTTTCATGTTGGTTGTGACTGCATCATAACCTAAGCTGACAGATACACTCTGGTTTCCTGGATCTTCTTTCCTGGTTTACTCCCTCATTTTGGTAATGCAGATCTTCTAATAGTTTCCTGAGAAAGGGTTCATGATAGGCAAAAATCTAGCATGTCTAAAAATAACAGGATACTGCCTTTGAAATAATTTCCCCTCAAGATCAGAACGCACTAATACATGGCCTTGGAGCTCCCAATGATGCTGTTGAGAAGTCCAGCGCCACTCTCATTTCAAGTCTTCTGTAGGTACCTTCAGCCCCTCCCAGAGGCTTTTATGTTCTCTATGTTTTTATAAATGGTATTCTAAAATTGTATGGTCATATCCTTAGACTTTTGGGGCTTTTTGGAAGAGATTTGAATATCTCTTTCAATCTCAATGCTCATGTTTTTCAAATCCAGGAAAGTATCTTCAATATTTTTTTCCCCTTAAGATAATCTTTTAGCCTCTCTCCTTTAAAAAAAAAATATTTCATTTTATCAAAGCTATATATGTTCATAGTTTGAAGGGTCCACAGCTCTCTCACTGAATATTTACCCTATCCTAGAGATGGTCACTGATTTTTTTGGCTGGTTCTTGGGAATTGACTGCCATTTCTTGATACATGTTTTAATTGTGGCAATTTGGCATTTCTGCTTTAGGCATTACTTATTGACTTTACATTATGGAAATGAGGGTTTATTTTCTTCTCTCTCTGCATGCCCACCACAAACATGCACTTTCATCATATATCATAATTTTATTTTTTTTAAGATTTTATGTAGTTATTAGAGGGGAGGAGGGACAGGGAGAGGGGACAAGCTCCCCCACACCCATCACAAAGCTCAACGCAGAGCTCGATCCTATGACTCTGAGAACATGACCTGAGCAGAAATCCAGAGTCTACCACCTAACCAACTGAGCCACCCAGGCACCCCATTGTAATTATAATTAAATTAATAATTGGTAGTTACATTTTTATTTTTATTTTTTATTTTTTTGGTAGTTACATTTTTAGATCCTTGTATTCTAGTTCTATTTGAGCCATATAATAGACTGCAATTAATTTTCCTCTCTTGCCCAACTTTTTGTTTCTTTCTGGAGTTACTAACTGTATTATTGTTCTCTTTGCATTTATGTGATTGTCTAAGAACCTACCACTAATTCAAAACTCTCCCCCATTTTAACTCTCATCTCAATATAGTCAGACATATCAGGCTTTCTGTTTGGTTGGTTACTTGGCTGAATAGTTTGTTGGTTTCTCTCTTTCATGCTGATCAATTTCTTTAAATTCATGGGCATACCCCCAAATGGAAGTCCCTTCTCTACATTTAAAAAAACATACTTTATTTATTTATTCATGAGAGATACACAGAGAGAGGCAGAGATGTAGGCAGAGGGAGAAGCAGGCTCCCTACAGGGAGTCCAATGTGAGACTCAATCCTGGGTCTCCAGAATCACACCCTGGGTGGAAGGCAGGTGCCAAACTGCTGAGCCACCCAGGTATCCCCTTTCTCTACATTTCTCAAGATAGGACATAATATACTTTGTTAGCTTGAATTAAATATTTAGGTATTTTAAATATTTAGCCAAACGTTCTGTAGGCCTCTCTTTGTACTCTTTCCCTGTAAATGGGATGTATCAGGTTGACCTCTAATTCCTAAACCCTTCCGGGTTTCTACAGGACAAATTACCTTGTTCTTATTGCTATCCCTCCTCCCTCCTGCAGCATCCAGGTATCAACCTCTATCTTCCATCTGTTACTTTTCTTCCATCTATCCCATCTTGTAAATATGTGCTGAATTCTCTCAACTGCTATGGTTTCCTTTACTGTTCTTTCTGTCCTTAGGGAGCTGAGTTAATATCTTATTGTCAATGTAACAAATTACCACAAATTTAATGGCTTAAAACACAAATTTATTATCTTATAGTTCTTAAGGTCTGAAGTCTAAAATCAGTCTTAGTGAGCTAAAATCATGGTGTTGGCAGAGCTGCACTCCTTTTGGACACTCCAGGGGAGGATCTCTTTCTTTGCTTTTTCTAGCTTCCAGAGACTTCTGTATTCTTTAGCTCACAACCTCATCATCTATCTTCAAAACAGAGCATCTTTCGATTTTTTTTTCCTCTCGGACTTAAATTTTCCTGCCATCCCTTTTTCCCTTATAAGGATCTTTGTGATTTCACCCAAATAATCTAAAACAATCTCCCCATCTCTAAATCCTTACCTTTATTACACATGCAAAGTTCCTTTTGCCAGGTAACCTAACATATATGTAGGTTCAGGAATTAGAAGTGAATGTCTGGGGGGTAGGGTGGCATTACTCTATCTATACCAAAAGGGTTCATACTTTTCTTACTCCTATACTATGGAAGGTCAGGAAAGAACAGAGGAAAAAGTGTGTATTTAATCATCTTGTTTGATCAGGAGCCCAGATAGTATGTGTCCTTACTCAAATCTCTGAAACTCTTCTCATATCTACTTCTGAAATAGATATTAGTAATAAGACCATATAACAGAAATAACCAATTATCACTAAAGCCCTCAATCTATATACACGATTAGGACAGTCCTGAGAATGTTTTCATAGACCCTGAATGCCACTCATTGGGGGAGAAGCCAGCAGAGTAGAAATGAAAAGAAAATGAATAAAAAGTGATAAGCAGAACAAAGCGGGGGGAGGTTTCTGGAGTAGGTACACATGGTCAGATTATGAAACATGGTTGTCACTCAGTAATATGGGTGTTACCCATGGCCTAGTAGACAGGAAGACAACATTATACGTGAAAAAAAAAAAAGGAAGTTAAATTTAGAATCGGGAGCTCTAAATTCAAATCTGTCTTCAAATTTATAGTTTCATCTTGTGCAAGTCAATTAGGTGTCTTGGAAACATGGCTTTGGAAACTGAAACCCGGAAAAATTATCTCAGTTTTAAATTAGTATATATACGTCAAAAACCTTCATGAGACATCACATGGCAGTTGGATGATTGCTGAATCTGAGGTGGAAAGAAGCACCAAATGATAACTAGCATTATGGTATAGGCAATGGTAACATGGAAACCCAACAGCTGAAAGACAAACTAAAAGAAAATGATCTTTTCCATTTTAGGCTAGATGGACTAGCTTGGCCATAAGAAAATTCACCTTAATGCATGGATATAATATTCTATAGAAAAGCCACTTTTATTCATTCAAAACAATTTTACCAAACTCCTCCAACGTGAAAAAACATTATGCTAGCATATCGCAATGAATAAGGTAGATCCATTCTCTGCTGTCATAGAGATTATATGTCCCCTAGCAGGGAACTAGACAAATCATGACCAGTAAATGTGATAGGCACTTTGATGGAAACAAAAACAGAGGCCCCTAAGGCAGTCTAAGGTGTTGGTATGGTGGAGAAAACAGGTAAGGCTCAGAGCTAATGATATACCCTTCAAAGCTCAGTTAAAGAGTAGGAGCTACTGAAGCAAAGCCAGGGTTCATATTCTTACCTTGTCACTTAACTAGCTCTAAGATCTCGGAGACATTTCTTTGCCCTTCTGTGCTTCAGCTTACTCATCTATAATATAATCTAAATATTACTCATGGTAATATTTCCCCTCAATGGGTTATTGTGAGGATTAAGCTAATAAACACAGCAGAAGTGTTTTGAAGCACGCTCGGCACGAAGTAAGACTCAATAAATCTTCACCTGGTTATCACCACTGATGTCAATCACCGTCCGCTGGTCCTTTGGTAATTTCTAGGAGGATAAGAGGGGCACTGTGTTCAGTCACAGGAAGCTGAGATTGTAGCAGTACTGGTAGCTTACCATGTAGTCCTCAAAATAGAAATCAAAAGTAACCAGAATCTTAGTGGTCAGTTCCTCAGTTCTCCCTGGGACATGGAAAAATCAGAAAGCTTCAAAGAGGTCCTCATCTCTTTCAGGTTATGTAGAACCAAGACAGAGATGGCAGACAGCATGTCCATGCTGAAATCAAGCCCCACAGGAAGGCAGTACCTTGGTGGAACCATCATGATTCAGGCTGCAATACAGAAACTCAGTATCTTTGGATGCATGCAGGGGTAATCAGGCTGAGGGCATCTGTTCTGCTAACCAAATACTAGGAAATTAATATTAAATCCAGAATTTCAACTGCATTCAGTCAACAAATATTTGAATGCCAGCTATGTACAAGTCACTGTTCTAGAGGTTAAGGACATAGCAGTGAAAAAAAAGACAAAAGTCCTTGCCCTAGAGGGACCCTTTGGGCAATAAACACAATAAGTGAACTAAGTATATAGCATGGTAGAGAGCGATGAGTGCTATGGAGAAAAAGTAGCAAAGGGATATGGAAGCAAAAGAGCAAAGAGAGGTGGAGTGTAAGGTGAACAATTTTCAACAGGGTAGTAAGAGAAGGCCTCACAGAAATGGGGACATTTGAGGAAAAATGTCTGAAGAGATGAGGAAGACATGAAAATGTCTGGAAGGTGCATTCCAACCACAAGGAACAGCAAGTGCACGGTCCCTAAGGAGAAAGTGTGTCTGAGACATTTGAGGAACAGCAAGGTGGCCAACACAACCAAACAAAAAAACAGTAAGGGGGAAAATAACAGGAAGTGAAAGCAGAGAGATAATGGGAATTGTAGGCTAACTACAAGAATCATGGCTTTCACTCTGAGTGAGATGGGGACCTGCTGGATAGTTCTGGACAGTGATAGCATGGTTACTTTATGTTTTAAAAGGATCACTCTGGCTGCTATGTTGAGAAGAGAATGAAGATTAAGGGTAGTTGAGACAGAATCCTAGTCAAAGGGGACAGTGGCAGCATCAGAGGAGACAGGGACAGGGACTCAGATATTTTGAAGAGGGAGCAACAGGATTTCATGACAGAGTGGACATGGGGTATAAAAGTTGCTGAGTCAGCCTCTGCAACAGCAATGATGGAGTTGCCATTAACTGAGAGAAGATTGTAAGGAGAGAAGGGTTTTGAGGGAAGAGGACATCCAGAGTTCAGTTTTGCTATAATAAAATGGACAGGTCCATTAAACATCCAAGGAGGGATGCTGCGGTACTTGGATATACAAGTCTGGGTCTGAAACTGGGGAGTGGTGACCTTACTTATATCTACTGCCATAAGACTGGAGGAGATCACTAAGGGAGAGAGTACAAGAACAAAAGAAGTCCTGGGGCACCTGGGTGGCTCAGTCCATTAAGTGTTTGCTTTCAGCTCGGGTTATGATCTCAGGGTCCTGGGATCAAGCCCTGAACTGGGTTCCCTGCTCAGTGGGGAGCCTGCTTCTCCCTCTCCCGCTGCTCCTCCTTGCGGCTTGTGCTCTCTCTCTTGCTCTTTATCTCAAATAAATAAAATCTTAAAAAAAAAAAAAAAAAGAACAAAAGAAGTCCAAGGACAGAATCCTGAGACATTCCAATATTAAGAGGTCAGTGAGCAAAGGAAACTGAGAACAGTGACCAGTAGTGTAGGACAAAACCCAGGAGAACAGAGCGTCCTGGAAGCCAAGTGAAGAAAGTGTTACAGGGAGGAGGGCGGGCTCAACTGTGTCAGATGCTGCTGACAGGTCAAATGAGATGAAGACTAAAAACAGGTCATTGGATTAAGTAACATGGAGAACAGTCGTGTAGAATGCTGGGGGCAAGAGCTAGTTGCAGTAGATTTCACAGAAAATAAGAGAAAAGGAATTGGGACAGTGAATATAGAACTCTTTCAAGGGTATGTACTGTAGAGAGAGGAAAAAAAGAAAAAAAGAAAAATGAGACAGTAGCTGGAGGAGGAAGTGGAAGTCAAGAGTTCTTTTTTGTTGTTTTTAAGATTAATTTTAAGAAACAATGTGTTAATTTACATGGGGAACTATAACTGGTGAACAGACCAGGAATAGTTGCAATAGGTCAGTGCTTTTTCCTCTCTGTTGGAAAACAATCTGGAAAGTACAATCAAAATCGCAAGATGACTTCTTTTTTTTTTTTTTTAATTTTTTTTTATTTATTTATGATAGTCACAGAGAGAGAGAGAGAGAGGGGCAGAGACACAGGCAGAGGGAGAAGCAGGCTCCATGCACCGGGAGCCCGACGTGGGATTCGATCCCGGGTCTCCAGGACCGCGCCCTGGGCCAAAGGCAGGCGCTAAACCACTGCGCCACCCAGGGATCCCTGCAAGATGACTTCTTGAGCATTGATAACTTGTATTTTAGCAGAGAAGCTAGTTAACAACAAATATAAAAAGTAATAAAATAGTATATTTGAAGGAAATTAGTAGCACAGAAAAAAATATTAACAGGGTATGGAGATTCCAGAAAAATAGGGTGGGTATGGGGGGTGGTTGAGGTGGGTGTCAAGTTACAATTTTAAGTAATATGGTCCAAAAAAACCCCACAATGAGATGCCCTTTTTCACCCATACATGGGCAATCATAGTAAAGATGGACTGAGGCAGGCTCTTTGATACATTGCTTAAAGTAGTGTAAATTGCTAATATAACCCTTGGGAATAGCAATTTGACAATCAAAGACTTGAGAATGGTTCATTATCTTTGCCCCAGTAATTTTACAACCAGCATGAGAAAGTAACTCTAAATAAAACTTCATTAGTAAAGCAAAAAATAGATCAATCATTCAATCTATGGTCAAGACCTCGTGATAAAGTGACATTTCAGCAGACTTGAAGGAAGTGAGGGAGTTAACTCTCTCCATATTTGGAAAAAGAACATTTTAGGGACTGAAACAGCCCCAAGGTGCTAAGGCAGAAGTGTGGCTGGTGTATGGCAAGGCAAGAAGAAGGGAAACTTCTTCAGAAGTGATTGCAATAATCCAGGCAAGGAATGAAGGTATTGTAGACTTGGCTTACTCGTAGTGGAGGTGGTAAGCAGTCAGAGTTAGATCCATTTTGCAGGTATAGCCAATGAAATTTCCTGAAGGAATAGATGTGAGATGTGAGAGAAAGGAAGGTACTGAGAATCATGCCAAGATGTTCAACCTCAACTATTAGGATGAGAAAGGCTGCAAGCACAGATGTGAAGGGCGAAAATCAGCTCAGATTTGGATATATTGAGGTTGAGGTGTCTATTAGATGTCTGTAGCATCTCAGGTCCTTCTGGTTTCCTTGACTATGGGGCTTTCGGCCTCTTATTCTGTCCCTAGTGCCAGAGCCAACATACTCAGGCCATAACCACCCGAAAGTGCTTTGCTTCATGTTCTGGCCCATACAAAATGGAAGTATCTGAATTTGGGTGAGGAGAGTAGCGTTAACATCCCATTGACTAGGGACGTGTAGGTGGTTGAGCATCTGCCTTTGGCTCTTGATCCTAGCATCCTGGGATTAAGTCCTTGCAGCAGGCTCCCCACAGAGAGCCTGCTTCTTTCTCCCTCTGCCTATGTCTCTGTCTCTATGTGTCTCTCATGAATAAATAAAATCTTAAAAAAAAAATCCCATTGACTAAATCATGACCTCTTCTTCTCCTGACTCACTTTTCCCTACCCTCTTTTCCCAATGATTATATTCCCTAATAACAGCACAGAGCCTTATGCCTCAGGTCTGCTTTCTAGGGGCGAACACAGGCTAAGACAACAACCAAGTGGAGGTGTGTGTAGGTACTTGTTTAAATGAGCCTGGAGTTTGGGAGAGCGATTTGTGGGGAAGGTATAATTTTGAAATGTATAAGCATAGACCTAGTATTTACAACCACAAGATTGAATGAGAGCACAAAGCAGTGGACAAAAAGAAACGTCAGAAAGCGGAGAGGTTGAAGATTTTAGTACCTTTGAGAGAGAAGCAATGTTTTATTTACTACTATACCTCCAGTTTCTAGGAGTGCATGGCACAAAGTAAGTATTTAACAGATTCTTTTAGAATAAATGAAAGAGGTCACCATAGCCTTGGGGTTAGGTAGGAAAGCAAATTAAGTCATGAGAGGTGATGAACTAGAATAGGCAGGGTTCATGGAGCTTGAGTGTGCAGTAAGAGTGATAATTAGGTTCAACAGCAGAAGCAAGAGAGAAAAATAACAGGAAAAGGAAGCCGTGGTTAGAGAGAAGCTCTCAGATATCACTTTCTCCTTGAAGCCTTTTATAATCAACTTATAGACCTTCCCCTTTCTCTGGATCTTTCCCAGGACACTTACCTATCATATACTAAATCAGGTTATATCCATGTGCTGTTCTCTACTTTTCCCAATATTGATCATATTTTCCAGGGGTACAATTGAGTCAAAAATAATGGTAGCTTCCAAGTCCCAGACACACACAAAAAAATGGATGCTGGAAGTTTGACATTTCCATTTGTTTTCATGGTTCATGGAGATGCTAGAGAAAAATAGGTGAAATCAGGAGACTCCATTTCAAATCTGGAGTAAAGTAACTTGCACTTGCATGAATGGATGATTGAATGCATGAGTGAATGAACAAAATTAGGTGAGAACTGAGGCCAAGAGAGCAAATTCAAGGATACACCGTTTAATAACTGTTTGGAACCCATAGGTCTGGTGGTAGGGCACAAGAGAATAAGGAAGTGGGTCTGCAGTCAGAACATATCTAGGAAGTTAGCAAAGTAAGATATGAAGAGATAGGCCCTAATTGAAGGTCAGTGTGAACAGACAGGAAGAATATGAGGAAATTTTGAAATAAAAAAAATTACCATTTTGATGGTGATAAAAATAGGCTATGAGTAAATAATTCCAAGAATTTGGTATCATGTATAGGATAAGAAGAAGAGCAAGATGATAATCTCAATTTTGAAAATGTATTTGACACAAGGGTGAGATATACAAGTAAAAGTGAGTAACAGACAACATTTTAATCAACTTATTACACACCAAACATTGTTCCAAGAACACATTCCATTAATGGTCTTATGTACTCATCACAATAACACGATGATGTAGGTGCTATTCTCATCTTTATTTTACAGATGGGAAAACTGACAGACAAGAACGAACAATTTGCCCAGTGCCACAAAGCTAGTAAGTGGCTGAGCCAGGATTTGAACCCCAAGATATTAAGGAACTTTGCCCAGGACCACACATATTTATTATTTATTCATGTCAAGAGACATGTAGTCGTCTACATTCTACATTCTAGAAATTGGGCTGGTGCTAGGAATGGGAGGGGAAGGGAAAAGCTGGTGGTAAACAAGCAGACAAAATCCCTACCTGCACAAACCTTATGTATGTTGAGTCAGAAAAGAAAGTGAGAAGTTACAGTTTAGTAGGGGAGGTGGGTAGCAGAAAAGAATTCCAGAGGAGGGGAACAACATCTGTAAGTACCTTGAGATGAGAGCCTACAGGTAGGGGGAGAATAAAAGAGAGAGAAAAAGAGCCTAGAAAACTTAAAAAGACTAATATGGCTGGAGTGCTGAGAGGTAGGGAGACAGTTGGGGAAGCTGGGGAGAATGAGAAGCCCATATGTTAGAGGGTCTGGTGTCCATGATAAGGAGCTTAGACTATTTTCAGTAAGCAAAGGGAAGCCATTAAAAGAATTCAAGCAGAGTAGTCACTTGATCAGATTTTTTTTTTTTAATTACTCTGGCTACAACATGGCAAATGGATTGGAGCAAGCCAAAAGCATTTCTGTTGGACCTAGATAGTAATTACTGCAGGACTTCAAAAGATGAAGGTTATTTATACTAGAAAAGGAAAAGTAGCCATAGGAAAGACAACAAATCCAATTTTTTATTTTTTTTTAATATTTTATTTTAGAGAGAGAGAGCACAAGGCAGGGAGGGGCAGAAGGAGTGGGAGAGAATCTCAAGCAGACTCAGCACTGAGCAAGGAGCCCAATGTGGTATAATGTGGGGAAGGTATAATTTTCCCATGACCCTGAGATCATTACGATCTGAGCTGAAATCAAGAGTCAGACACTAAAACGACTGAGCCACCCAGGCACCCCACAAACCCAAGTCTAGGTGATTCGGATGTATCTCTTTTCAAAGATGTATCTTTGAAAAGAGAATACAAGTGGAGCAAACAAGAGATGAAGATCTTGAGACAGACTCATTGGACTGAATGAGTCCCCCCTTGATGGAAGAATGTTGCAGATTCTAAATTGAGGACTTCATTAATGGCATTATTACTGTGTTATGATTGTTAAAAAAAAATTTCCTGTAAGGTACACACTACATACCAAGGTCGGCCATCATTCCTATTAAAAGTTTTTTACCAGCTTAAAATGAAGCTTTGTGTTTGAAAGTTAGAAGACGGTGGTTGTACATTATTTCATTTAGAAAATATAAAAATTCATTTTGTTTTGAAGCTAGGTGTTAAACTGGAATAGCTCTTAGACCCCAGAGAATGGGGCAGTTGTGCCCTTCCCTTGACATTCCTTTGTTAATTCTTTAGAATTCTTAATAACTTTTTTTAATCCTGAGAGATTAAACAGTAGACTTGTTAAGAAAACAAAAATGAAACTGTAACCAAAATTTTAAAATAAAGTTAAAAAAAAATAACAGATGTATCTTAAGTTTCTTGCTTGAACTGAGTAGATGGATAGGATGCCCATAACCGATCGAAAGGTTATGGGAAGAGGATTTTGGAGGGAATAAGTTATACAGGTTGTGTTTGACATGGCCCAGTCATCCAAATGAAAGTGTTGCAAAGCCAGTTAGAAATATGAATTCAGAGTTCAAGACCAAGATCTAGGCTTGAGTTATGGGTTGGACAGTCTTTGGCAGAGGGTACTGGAATCTGCTGGACGAGGATGAGACAGTGGAGAAAAGTGTACATGAGGGCTCAGCTCAGCTCAGCAGGATTCCAATATCTGGATAAACGAGAGGGGCACCTGGGTGGTTCAGTCAGATACGGGTCTGCCTTCTGCTCAAGGTCATGATCTCCGGGTCTCGGGATGGAGCCCCACACTGGGCTCCCTGCTCAGTGAGGGAGCCCCCTCCCCCTCATGCCCTGTCTCTCAAATAAAATCTTTTTAAAAAAATAAAAAACAATCAGAAAAATAAGAGGAAAACTTTCAAATAAGAGCAGAGAGAAGAGAATATTCCAATGAGGATGTGGTCAATAGTTTCAAATGCTAGAATGAGGTTTTGTAAGGTGAGGACTGAAGCTTGTATGTGACAATTCAGAACAGCTTCAGGTGAGTGGTAAGAACAGAAGCTAGACAGGAGAGGGCTGGGGAATGGGACACGTGAGGACGTGCACTGGGTAAGAGGCCCCGCTGGAGAACGATTGAAGGAGAAAGGTATTTTCAAACAAACGAGAGACTTGAGCATGTTCAAGTAATAGACGGAAAAGCCAGCAGTGAAGGAAGGACTGAATACAACAGCAGGAGAGAGGGATCCTCTTCAGCCCAAAGTCCCCGAGGAAGCAGAAGGCGGATCTGGAGCACCAGAAAGAGCAACGCCGCTTTGTAACAGGAAGCCAATAAGGGGTGGGGCTCTGGCAGATTTGAACCCTCTGGGTCCTCTCCGTGTGCTCGCAGGTTTGCTTTAAAGCACAGGAGGAGAATTATAATAGACCTGAGAGCCCAGGGAGAGGACTACAGAGTTCAATAAGAAGAGTCAGGGGGTCCCTGAGTGGCTCAGGGGGGTTAGCGCCACCTTCGGCCCGGAGCATGATCCTGGGGTCCCGGGATCGAGTCCCACGTCGGGCTCCCTGCATGGAGCCTGCTTCTCCCTCTGCCTGTGTCTCTGCCTCCGCCGCTCTCTCTCTGTGTCTCTCATGAATAAATAAATAAAATCTTTAAAAAGGGGGAAAAAAAAGAAGAGTCAGAATCGTGGCCTTGGGCAACCTCTGAGAAAGCAGTTTCAGTAGTCGAGGGAACGTTAGTCACACTGTCGGCTTTGGAGTGGGAGTGGGTGGTGAAGAAACGGGCGCCGTGGGTGCAAACCAGAGGGGGAAACGGCGCTGAAGAGCCAGCGACCCGGCGGTGCCAGGAAAAAAAGAAAAAAAGAAAAAAAAAAAAAAAAAAAAAAGGCGGGCAGGCGGGCAGGTGGGGAGTGAGGGCGGGGGGCGGGGGGGTCATACTTCGGAGGGTCCCAGAGCAACCTCGGTCAGGACCGGTCCTCGCTCGGAGGCCCCCGAGGGCGGACCGGGTCCTCCACCGCCCCGGCCGCTGGGCCGCCGGGCTGCACCCCGCAAGGCGCCCCGGGGCCCCCGCCCCCGCACGCCCCGAGGTGGAGGAGCCGGGCGGGCGGCCCCCAGGTCTCCCCGCGCTGACTCTCGGAGAGGAGGGGCCGCGGGGCCGCGCAAACCCTCCCCTCCCGGGCGCCCCTCGGCGCGGGCAGCGCGGGGCCCCGAGTCCCGGCCCGCAGGCCGCAGGCTCCGGGACGTTTGCAGAGCCCCCGCCGCCCCGAGCCCGCAGGCTCCGGGACGATTGCAGAGCCCCCGCCGCCCCTCCTCCCGGCTCGTTCGGCCGCGGCCCCGCAGCCTTCCAAAGTTCCCGGGGCTCAGGCCGGGCCCGCCGCAGGGGACGGGGGCGGGGGGGGGGCAGGCAGCCGCGGGGGGTTTCCACCCAGCCGCCGACACCCCCGGGGAATTCCCCCAGCGGGCCACACTCGCGAAGCCGCCTTCCTGCCGCCGATTTCCGCCGCGGGGCTGCAGCCGCGCGGCCCGCGAGGTGGGGCTCGGGCCACGCCTCCCGCGCCGCTCCGCTCGCGAACCCCGGCCGCCACCCCGCTCGGCCGGAGGCGCCCGAAGGCCTTCGGCAAGTTCCGCCTGCGGCGCGGGGGGGCGGGGCCGCTCGAGCTCCTCCGGGCCGGGCTCGGCTGTTTCCGTGCGCGGCCGCTGCGCACTCGGCACTGGGCGGCGCTGGCTGGCTCCCTGGCTGCGGCTCCTCAGTCGGCGGCGGCTGCTGCTGCCTGTGGCCCGGGCGGCTGGGAGAAGCGGAGTGTTGGTGAGTGACGCGGCGGAGGTGTAGTTTGACGCGGTGTGTTACGTGGGGGAGAGAATAAAACTCCAGCGAGATCCGGGCCGCGAACGAAAGCAGTGACGGAGGAGCTTGTACCACCGGTAAGAGGAGCAGGAGGAGGAGGCAGGAGCCGGAGAGAGCCGGGGGGACGGAGGGGGGACGGGGAGGCGCCGGACAGCCGCGCTCGGGGCCTTCCCCTCGCAGGAGGGGCCGCGGTAAAGATGGAGCCTCCGCCCGAGCCCCACAACATCGCCGCCGCTCGCAGCGAACAAAGAATAATGGCGGCGGACTGGAGCCAGCGGCGGCCGGGGCGGCAGCGACTCTGCCTGCAGCCAGCGGCGGCGCTCATGGCGGGGGGCGGCGGGCGGCGGGCGGCGGGCGGCGGGCGGGGTGGGAGCCGGCGGCCGGGGGTGTGTGTGCGGGCGGGCGGGCGGCCGCGGAGAGCTGGCGCCCGCGTTCCCGCCGCCGAGCCGGGCCGGGAGCCTGGAGCCCGGAGCCCGGAGCCCGGAGCCCGGAGCCGCCCCGGGGGAGGCCGCCCGCCGCCCGCCGCCCGCCGGGCCCGGCCCGGCCGCTCGCTCGCCCGCCCGCCGCCCGCCGCGCCCCCGGCCCGGCCCGGCCCGACCTGGCCCGACCTCGCCCGCCCTGGCCGACCTGGCCGGGCCGTCCGCCGGGGCGGCCGCGGGGGGCGGAGGAGGAAGAAGGCGACAGTTGAGGGCAGAGGAGGTGAAGGTGCCTGCCTCCCCGGGAGCCCCGGTGCCTGCCGTGCCCGCTCCGCCGCGGGAAGCGCCGCGACGTCTGACCTACTCTTCTCCTCTCCACTCTTTGTGCAATAAAGTTCGAAACCAAAGGTTTCCTCTCGTGCTGTATTTTATTCGTGCCCTTTCCCCCCCCCTCCTCCTCCTCCCTCCGCTCCCACCGCGTTGGGGAGAGAAGACTGTTTTCTCTCCTTTTCTGCTTAAGTTGAGATGAGGAGAACCGTGCTTTTGAATATGATTTCTCTCTCTCTCTCTCTCTCTCTCTCTCTCTCTCTTTTTTTTTTTTTTTTTTTTTAAACTCAGTAGTCATGGAAATGCATTCTTTTGGGGAGGAAGGCCGGGTGCGGGGGGGATGCAAAGAAAAACATTTGTCAAACTTTTGTAAAAAAAAAACAAAAAACTGTTGGGATCCTGTAAAAGGGAAGCTGGTGTTTGAAAAACGGTTTCGATTTTAACCCTTTTCAATAAGGTAATAACAACCCTTGAGGTCTATCATTCTGAAACACTTCGCTGAAACGAGTATTAGCCGATGCACTTTTGTTTTACATCACTTTTTTGGCAGGGGAGGTGCGCGGGGGGTCAACCGTGCCAACCGAGCTTGGGTCCTCTGGATCTCTCACCCCCTACTAAGTTTCCCACATATTGCTGTCGAAACTTAAATAAGAGACTGATTAATACTGATTCTAAAAATAGGCATTTAAAACTGTCCAGTGTTTGCCTCGCCTCCCATGCAGTAAGTAATCTCGGCCTGGGGACCCACAGAAGTTGAAGCCACAAGCCTTTATTTTATTTTATTTTTTATTTTTATTTATTTTTTTATTTTTTTAAATTTCTTCTTTGCCTTTTGGGGAAAAGGAACGACAGAAAAGTCACGGACACATTAAAGATTAAAAGACGGTCTTTAAAGGATCTGGAATATGACCTATTTAAATTTGTCGTAAGCGTCCCAAGAAGTTAGGATTTTTATCCTAGCCGTAGCTCGCATCAGTTCTGCCTTCGAAAGGTTTGGTGTAAAAGATAACTTTGGTTGCCAGCTATTGAAATCTTTACACACTCACAGCTCATTTCCTGATTTAAGAGTAAAGCCAAAACGGTTTATTTTAGGTGGTGCGAAAGATGAACAAGCTATTTGTTTTGAAATTACTCCCTGTCATAGTAGGATAGCATTGTGATTGACGGGTACGAGGATTCTTAAGAATAAATATGGTTGGTAATGTAAGCACTGTCTTTTGATTTTAATTTATCCGAGCCCCTTTTTTCAAAACCTACTTTACTCTGTTGTAAGTCCAGAAAAAAACACATTTAGCAGTGCCATTGCTGAGAAACTTAGAGATATAGTAAAGAGTGTTTACATAAGGATTGGGGAGGTGATTTTATTTACAAACACTGAAGAAATTATAGTATTGATGATGCCACAGATTACTGTTTTTCCTTCAGATTTTCTGCAAGCCAGCATCAACCCGAGCACAATAGTTTTTTCCCTTATGTGAGAATGTATGAGAGCGACTCTTTCTCTGTGAATTAAAAATATATATATTTATTTTCTGGTGGATTTTTTTCTTGTCTTATCCAAAAGAACTTTTAGGTTTTGTTTTATTTATAGATTCATAATCTGCACTTCTTAGCAATTCCAAGTGGAACTTTTCAAACTTAATAATTTTTGAATGTTCACTTGGAGCCTGGTTATAATTATACTTATGTCACCTAGGGATCAGTAAATATTACTGCTAAATCTCCTTGTACCTTTTTTTAAATTGATACATGGATTCAGAGAGCAAATATTTGACTCAAACTGAAAAATGTTAAAAGGCCACTTCTTGTGGAATTTAAAACAATAGTGCTACCTCTTTTTGAATGATTTTTTTTTTTCACATAAAAACCTAAGGAAACTTAGAAACCTGATTCATAAAATCATACCTTCCTTTTCCTGCTTTCTGAAATTCATTTTCTTGATTATATCTGATTAATAGAAATTTTCATTTTTATAGAGAAGTAGCTTTATCTCATCCTGAGTCATTGGGCTTTATTTTTTGAATATATGGTTATAGTAAAACCAAGTATGTGTACCCTCCTTCATCTTATTTTAAAAGTTTCTTTCATTTTTTTCCACAGTAGAAAAAATTAAACAAATGCTTCCAATGTATCACTGAAATTTATAATTTTATTTATTCCATAAAACAGCTTCCCAGATATGGTTATATAGGCTTGTTTATCGCAGGCTGTGTCAGTCTTACACACGTGTTTCTTTTTTTTTTTTTTCCCACGCATGTGTTTCTTGATGTACAATGTCACTTCCAGTGATAGCTTCTTTATTAAATAGTATACTAGGTAGTCCGGGAATGGGGAAAAAATGCAAGGGTTTTTTTTTGTTTTGTTTTGTTTTTTTCCTCACTCATGTGTGAACTCATCTCTACCGAGGAATCACTTGAGGCAACAGTTTGTGGTAATTCAAATATTTAGTTAGCATTTACTGTGACAGACAATGTAGTTGTGGAAAGAGCATTGGGTTGGGTTCACAGGCCTGGGTTTCATTCCTCTTGTTGCCACTTATGTTGCCACTTACTATCATTCATGTGCCTACCCTCAAGAAATTTTGTGACTTGCGGAAGTTTCTTAATCTTTCTCAACCTTGGTTTCCTTATCTGTTAAATTAGAATACCACCTACTTTATAGGGCTGTGAGATAATTATAAGGTACCTCCTTAGGGACTCAATTAACGATACCTATTCATTTTTAAGCTCTATTTTAACTTCCTGGCTGTGGGACCTTCAGCAGATTTTTCTTCTCCACTCCTCAATTTTCTTGGTCACAGATGTACTATATCTACCTTCATAGAAATGTGGGTGTGATGTAAGTTAATACATATTAAATGCCCAGCATTTTACAAGTGCTCAGCAAACATTTCCTATAATTTAAAAAATTATTCATTATTAATGCATTTAATACACTTGGCCAGAAGTGGCAATGAATCCAAAGATGACTTACATTGTTTTATCTCTACACTCAAGGAATTTTGGGGACATGATGGCTAATCTAAGGCAGAATATATGTCATAAGAAAGCAACCAAAGGAGAGAACACCCTTGGTGAAGTAATGGAAGAAAGGAAGATTATGTATTTATATTTCCAGTTTTATTTTTTAATAAGTAATTCATGCAGATAATCCAGAATTCAAAACACATAAAATGTAATATAGCAGATGGCCATGTGATAACAGCCTCACGCTCATTCCCATGGCCCAAGTGTTGTCAGTTTCTTCTTTGTCCTTTCAGAGGTAATTCTGTTCCTATAAAAGTATGTGCTCCCCACCCCATGCCCCACACTTTTTTTTTCTTTTTTTTTTTTCTGTATCCTGCTTTTTTTCACCTAATATGGGTTAGCCGCTGGTTTATATTAGTACATAGAGCTTCATTTTTTTAATGAGGTATTTCGTTGTATGGATGTACCTGTATTTATTAACCAGTTAGTGAGCTGATTTTATTTTTCGGTCTTGTATGACCTTTTAAACTAAGGGAATCTGTCATTATGCCTTTATTTCTTTAAATGAAAGACCAGTTTCTGACAGGAAGTGGTTATTTGAACTGCCTTACTGACTCTTTAGCTCTAGTTTTTAAAAGTTTTAGTGAAATGATCCAGATGTGCATGAAAAGGCAAGTTGTGTAAAAAGTTAATTCACAAAGTTAGTTCAGTCTGAATTTAACTCTCTTGTTGAGATTCCTATACCCGGAACAGACTTCTTTCTATTACTGCAGCCAAAAAAGTGTCTGTAATTTTCCCTTTAAATGAGAAAGAACATCCCCTGTAGTCCAGTCTTTTTTTTTAAGCAGACTATTTTCATGCGATAGTACTACCCGGTAATGCTGATTAGTGTACTAGCCTTTTCCCAGTTTTTTTCCCTTATATTCTCGTTAACTTTTTCTTTGATGGTTTTCTAGTATTTCTTAGTGTAATTATCAGTGAGTTTTATATTAGATACCTGAGTAGATAGCAATGGTAATAGCTAATAATACATAGATAACAAGGAAAAATTGAGTTTCACTGATATGCTTGTCTACTTAGACTTTACTGCTTAGATGATTGTGTGATGCGTGTGTGGTGGGGCGGGAATCCCTGGTCAACCAATTGAACCAGTTAGTACTCATTTCAACTAGAACACAAAACAAGTTTCAGTACTTCTCTTTTTCTTTCGTGGCTCGTCTACGTAGCCTTTAATTATAGTACATTTTACATGCAGTTAGTGTATTTATCTTTAAAATACACGTGCTGTGTTTTAAGTTGATTAAACTTAGAAAGAAAATGATATATAATAATCCAGCAGCAATGACACACATAAGTCTCTTATCTTTCAAAAAAACCAAGTCATTAAATGAAGCTGTTGTGGTGCATATCATTTTTTGTGTGCTCAAGTCGACAGTTATATGTGTGAAAGTTTTTAATGTAAGAATATTGCCTTACTAGTATTTTGAGGATTTACAGTAATTTATATAAAATATTGACATATTTGGTTTTTGTCTGCTCAGTGATTAAATGTTTACAAAGGACTAATCTTTACAGATTTAGGGGGATGGAGATAATTGAAATCTTAAGGCAGAACATTTTCCTTCTGGAACCTATCTATGGACTACCAGGGAGTTAAATGATTTCTCACCATATCTTGGAATCCAGGAAATTGTCTTTTGTGGTGGGGGTTAAGATCATGAACTAATGGGACAATATGGTAATGTGAAAATGACTGTTTTCCTCTGCCTATTTTATATGCTAACTTAGTCATGATAGAAGAGCTTAATCCTGGCTAACTTTCTGAAGCTGTAAGAAGAAAGGATGGTTTTAAACTTACTCTGTACTAATATCTGTAAGTGTCAGTTTTTGAGACTTGTTTGAAACTTGGATAAAGCGTAGCTATTGGATTTTGTTATTCAGAATACTTCTCTCTCCTCAAAATACATAAACACTCTGTTTTGTTTTGCATTCTTAGCTGTGCCAGACTTGGCCCTATAGAGAGATGTTTTGTTATATTTTACCTAGAGTTTTACTCACCTGTTTTCTAGGTTATCAAAAAGAAAAAGGCGGGGGGGAAGATTAGTCATTCATATTTTGGTATTTATTCTGATAGATAAATAGAAGACACTCTTTTACATTTCCAATGATGAAAAATTACCTTTAATATATATTTAATCAGTTCTTGAGGCTAGTTACATGAATTTCAACTTTAAAAAAGTAGTACTCCTTGATAAACTTAAATGCCCAAGTTGCATCATCTTATGATTGAGGTGAAGTAATAAAGGAGTTTACCATGAATGAGATGGGCTATCTGAACAAAGATGAAAAACACTTGTAAGTTTTCTTTCTGCTGTTGGATTAATTTAGGATCTCTGAATAATAAGGAGCAAGTTTTGGAGAGTAAGAGGTCTGAAGGATTGATAGTGAGTTTTTTGCAAAAGCAAGAAGCAAAGACTGACATTTTGTTGTAGAAGAGAGAACTAAGTAGGAATTTAAAATTGCTAAGAATGACCTTGGTTAAGAGTAGAGGGTAGATCTGAAGTTGACTTATACCAATGGTAATAGAAAATTTATTTCCCAAAGGTTAGTGAATCTTCTCTAAAACTTGAGTTCATTCTTAAAAAAAAAAAATTTCATTCTTCAATTTTAAGAGTATGTTTAATAAGCTGGTTATTTAGAATATATCTAATGAGTTGTTTCTAATGAGCTTCTGGTTATAATTATATGACAGTATAGATGTAACTAAAAATGTTTGTAATTTAGCCAAAGCTGAATAGCCATTATTTCTTAGGGCTGTTATCCCTGTTTGTGTGGACAATTGGCAGTAGGATTGAGAAATATGTTGTTTTTGCTCAAGTGAAAATTGTTATTTGTTCCAAACTATTTGTACTCCTAATGGAGTATCATTTCCTTAAAAGTATGGGTTAGCAGCTTTGTTTGCTATGACCAGTAATACTGATGCTTTGGTTTAATTTACTGTCACTTATCAGTCTAGTCATTTATTCCATGAACATTTATTGACCATTGACTTTTTTATAGTAAGTGAAATAATCATGAGAAAATATATTCAGTCAGTATTTTTATAGATATGAAATGAAGCATTATGCTAGTTGCTATAAACAATAAAGCCTGATTATGTGGCTCCTGCTCCCAGAGAACCTACGTACAGTAGTGGAGAGACAAAAGTCGTGTAAGAAAAAGACGTATGTAAAAAAAAAAAAAAAAAGAAAGAAAGAAAAAGACGTATGCATGGCACAATATCAGTTCTTCACTACTGTCTTGAAGGGCCGTAGAGTTTAGAAGAGGAATTTAATGAGGAAAAGTTTTATGAGAAAATATAAGTTGAATACTGAAGAACTTGGATGGGTAGCGATTAAAGGGAGTCTAGGCCGTGGCAAGGACAAAGATGAAGACATGGAAGTAGAATGAGGTACAAAATCAAG
Organism: Canis aureus; assembly: GCF_053574225.1. Lineage (NCBI taxonomy): Eukaryota > Metazoa > Chordata > Mammalia > Carnivora > Canidae > Canis > Canis aureus. Next base: position 15,032,892 of record NC_135646.1, on the reverse strand, counting down.
AAATAACCACTTTCAGTGAAACATTTTAATTTGAAGTACCATATTTTGAGAATTAATTTGTTATGAAGAGCTTATTCTGTTTGTATGTGGATAGTGTATTACTCAAACTCTACAATGTTGGGGGAATTCACACTTAACAAACTTTTATCATTAAGGAAGTAGTAACTCCTTCATTTTTTACAGATGACTAAACTGAACCCTGGAGAGCTTAAATGATTTATTTGCTAGTAGAGCCTTTTCCCTGTGCAAGAAATAACAGTAAGCATAGTCATCACTGTTTTTGTAGCATTATCTTTTTGTAAAGGAAATTTTCCTGTTTCTAGCTTTATTAATGATTACTAGGATTTTTTTTCCTAAACAGTAATAGTTTAGGTTTATAAAAGTTCACTTGGAGGAAGTGTTCTAGCCAAGGTATTAAAAAATACATAGGTTTTATTATTATACTAAGTAGATCTACATCAATAGGAGGGGCACCAGGCTGGCTCAGTCGGTAGAGTCTGTGACTCTTGACCTCAGGGTCATGAGTTCAAACCACACTTTGGCCATGGAGCCTACTTTAAATAATTAAATTTTTCAAAACTCTACATCAGTAGAAAGATTACCGTAAATAGCCAGCTCGTACTTTATTTTTTTCTATAATTCATTGTATGTCTGTCATTTTGAACCGGAAGTTTCTGAGCTTAAATCATTGTTATTAAATACTTATTTGGAGGGAATTTATAGGCAACCTGGTCATAAAAATTAGTTTGTACTTGCCCAGCTCTGTATGTGTGTCTATATCTGCATGTATATCTTTATATATAATACGTATTTTATCTCTTGTTAGCTTGTAAGCTTTTTGAGAGAAAATTTCTTGTCTGTTTTATACTCTAGTCCCCATAGTTTTCGGCAGAACGCTTATTATGTAATAGGCACAGAAAATTTGTTTAATTTAAAATTAAAATTAAAATTTGTTTATTTGTTTAATAAATGATTCCCTCTTGGGAGGGTCACAACTTTGAAAGGCAGGATCAAATACAGTCCCCCTGTAGAGAGGTAAAGATTAAAGGAAGCAGACCTATATGCTTCAGACAGTTAAAACTTAGTGAAATACAGATTCATTTTTTTTAAGAGCCAAGGAAATTAGGCTCATTTTTCCATAGCTTAAAAAGAAGTTTTTCTACTTGGAGTTTTCATTAAGTTCTGATGCTTTACTAACACTTTTTGCCTTTGAGACCTGAGAAATGGCATGAGATTGTATTATTAATCAAAATGACCTTATCAGAAATCACTAGCAGGTTGGTAAAAAAAAAAAAAAAAAAAAAAGTACATCACTGATTATACTTGATGTTGATTCTTTAAGGAATAAAGATAAAGATACCTAAACTTGAAGTGAATCTTTCATCAAAACCGTACACAAAGTCTTTGCTGTTGTCTGCTTATTATTTATTGGCTTTGTAGCTTTATCATGGCTAATTTGTAGATATAGTCTAATATATCCTTGGTGCCTTAGGTGTGCTTGGGCTTTTTCTAGCAAGCAAAGCATAATAATGTTTAGCCAAAAAAAATTTATATATATATATATATATATACATACACACACACACATATACATACACATATACATATACATATATATACACTTAGCATGTGGCTTAATTGTCCATGTGGTTTCACTGCCAAATATACAAAGAATTCTTCACATTTTGTAATATTGGAGGCTATGTGGTATACCTCTGCAGTCTTGTAAATTCCTTGCAAATCTCTTCACATGTCTAGTTCTCCATCTGTGAAGTCAGAGCTAAAACCAAGATTCCTGTCTTATGACTTCTCCTGTAACACATGCTGTCTCACTTCAGGAAAAGTGAATTGTCACTCTTCAGTGTCTAATTTGTAAATAATTCACGAAGAATAGCATTTCAAAATTTAGTTCAAAACAGATCTGTCAAAGTAATAAATGTTAACTCTCTAAACACACTTGGGTATTAATTTTCCACTTGAATGTAGTGATTTTCACGTAGTCCCTCGGGTTTAAATATTTAACTTGAGGGCATAACTTTTGTGGATCCTTACAGTTTTAGCATTGAGCTAGTTTATGAATTAGAACTTAAAATTTGAAGACAGTTTCACTCCTTAGTCAACACAGAAATTGCTTTTCTATAAGTAACTGCATGTAGGAGGTGTATAATCCTTTTTTCCTTAAAAAAAAAATTTAGCTTCAAAAAATCCATTTAATAGAACTTCACGCAGGAAGTTTATATAGGATCACATCTTTGAAATGCTTAAGGTGTAAAAAGCTGTAAACATAGTATTGGATGGGCGAGAAAGGAAAATAGGGAGGGATAGGATAAAATGTTATCATCTAAAATAATGCACAGTCATGGTTGCTGCCTTGCTAAGCAACACTGTTTGTCTCTTGGTGACCAGATACATGAAGCCTTACTTGAGACCTCAGATAAGTCAGTCTTACTTAAATACATTTTGCCAGTACTTAGAAAATAATGACTTTGATTTGAGAAAGCACTAAGCTTTTCTCTTGAAAGTTACTGTAGAATTAGTCACATAGGATGGCTATCATCATGCAATATGTTTCTATAAATCATGTAACATTTTTCTAATTCAATTCTGCTAAATACTTCTTTGAGAACAATGTCTTGTGGCACATGCTACACATTTAAAAATAACATTAAAAATAGCATTCAGGGGATCCCTGGGTGGCTCAGCAGTTTAGTGCCTGCCTTTGACCCAGGGCATGATCCTGGAGTCCAGGGATCGAGTCCCCTGTCGTGCTCCCTGCATGGAGCCTGCTTTTCCCTCTGCCTGTGTCTCTGCCTCTCTCTCTCTCTCTCTCTCTCTCTCATGAATAAATAAATAAAATCTTTTAAAAAATAGCATTCAAATACTGTGGTAATCACAAAAGTGCAATAAATTGTAGAATATGAATATTGAACTTAAAGCAGTCTCTGATTTCAGTCCAATGAACAAATATATCAGGGAATTAATTTTATTAGATAACCTTGAAAACTTTCCCATTACAGTATGCTGCCTTTTTTGGTAGTGGTGGTTGGGTTATACTGATACTTACTATTAATACAAAGAATTTATTAAAATATATAAGCCAATTTTTAGGCTTTTATTTTTGTCTTAAAATGTTTAAATCTCATCAAGTTCAAATCACATAATCAACTTCATGTACAACTTTTCTTACCTTTCTATAAAACCTAGATGAGAGGCAGAAGTATGGATTTGTTCTCCTAATTAAGGGAGAAGGACCTTGGTAGGAGCACAGAGTAAACTTTCTGAAAATTCTGTCAGAATTTATTTAATAAAGACACAGATTTATTTTAGTTTATCACACATCCGTTCATATTCTTTCTCAGTCATATATAACTTCATTTTGGAAGGGTGTGATTATTCTAACTTAATAAAATTTTAGAGTTGAAGTCAGTATCTGTGTTGTGTTGAGAGGTGTGTGTGTGCATATATACATACCTATATGTTATGTATACACATACAACAGTGAATCTGCTATTTTCCTTTCTGGTTTTAGTGAAGATATGCTAAATTTAATACCAAAAGACTTATTAGCATTAGAAACCTGGAGCATTGCTAAATTTCCAGTATTGATGGCATACATCTCAGTTGCACTAGATTGAGCATATGATAAATGACAAGTATTTCAAAGTTAACAACCCCCCAAAAATGTACAGGGGGAAAAATAGAGGAAAAAAGGCAGTGCAACATAGTTATTGCTGCTTGGAAAGCCAAAGTCTGTAGTGTAGCACCTGAACATTTTGTTACTTTCTTTAGTAAAGTAATCATAACACTTAAGAAAATTAAGACATATTGGCGTTGTTGAGAATATGTTAGCAATGCTTCAAACGTTTATCCTAAAAACTAAATAGGTATAAAATATGTACAGAATATTCTTTATCACCCAGGGATGTTTCTAGGTACACTTCTGCAAAATATTTTTAGCAATATATTTGACTGTGACAACAAAATAGTCCTGTAGTTTTTTTTTTTTTTTTAATTTTAATTTTTTTATTTATGATAGTCACAGAGAGAGAGGCAGAGACACAGGCAGAGGGAGAAACAGGCTCCATGCACCGGGAGCCCGATGTGGGATTCGATCCCGGGTCTCCATGATCGCACCCTGGGCCAAAGACAGGCTCCAAACCACTGCGCCACCCAGGGATCCCAGTCCTGTAGTTTTAAAATCATGTGCCCAAATGTGCATTTTGCTATGGTTGCCCTGGATGGAGACTATACTTCTTCTAGTGTGATTTCCTTATATCCTTGAGCTTTTGAGTTTAGAAAGAGTTGGCCACTTGCTAGAGTGCAGGGGGAGGTTTTTTCCTTATTTATAATTAAGGTCATTTACATTTTTAACAATCACAGCAAGTATTCATATGTTCCGTTAGTTATGGGTACATTTCCTTCAGTGAAAATTCATAGTTCATTTCTCTGAATATGGTAGGTATTCATCTCATCCTAAACTGGAATAAATTGGCCATAGATTTAGGAATTAAAAAGTAAACTAGGTTTTCGGGAAGATGGGTTTATTTTTATAAACCTGAACCTGAATAGAATCCTAAGATTTAGGGTCCTAAGGACTGAGGTACTTATTTCCTAAAGGTAAAAATAGTTCAGGAAAAAGAACAGAGTGAAGATCTGTACCATTCGTTCCTTTTGCTTAATAATTTTTAGCAAAAGTGATGATACGGACTTGCATTCTTGTTTGATGAGCTTAGGTCAACTTGGTAGAGCCAGATATGGAAATAGTACTTCCAGAAATTGTTCCTGATTTGGTTAGTTCTGTATAGGTATTGAGTAGTGAATTTAAATGCTCTTTTATCAACGAGAGTTTCACTTGTTAGCTTTAAAAATATTGAAAACCTTCCAGCATCCTTCTCAGCTTGCTTCATTTATTTATTTTAGAAAGTGAAGGGGGGCGGGGAGGAAGACTAGAATCTTAAGCAGGCTCCACATTTTGAGCGGTGCTAGATACAGGGCTCCATCTTCCCAACCCTGAGATCATGACCTGGGCCAAAATCCAGTCAGACACTGAACTGACTGTGCCACCTAGGCACCCCTGAGCTTTTTTTTTTTTTACAGGATACTTCTCACCATCTGATTTATTATACATTTTACATACTTTCTTTCCCCTGTTCCCACACACTAGAATGTAAGTTCCACAAAGGCAAAGTTTTTTTAAAAACAAATTATTTTGTCTATTTCTTTTTCCCCAGTAATTTGATGGTGCCTGAGATATGTCCTCAGATATGATACCCTATTACAAGTATAATGTATATAATGTGAGTTGTTAAAATTGAAGATATTGATGGTTTTATGTAGTTAAAAATGGTGAATTCTTTCAGGATATATGGCTTTATAGAGCAGAAGTAAAATTCACTGCAATATAAAAATTCTAAACTCAATAACTTTAAAGAGATCATCAGATATCTCATCATGAGATAATCATTCTCAATTTTCATTTTGTCCTAGGAAGTAGTTACTGATTAGAGTGACTATTCTGTTATCATTTGTCTTTTCTCCTTGCTTCTGTATAGAATCTGACACCAGCCAGAAATTCACCCATTTCTCTAGAGGCATACTAATGTAAGCCTTTGCTCATACCATTTTTCTTATCAGAAAAGTTATTCTTCTTCCCTAAATTTATGATGCTGTGTCCATCCTCAGTGCTTCTTTGGAATTCCCCCACTCTCTTGACTATTGCAGAACATTTTCTTTTCTTTTCTTTTAAATGTCATGGAACCACTCATTTGACACTTTACTGAGAGGTTTATCTAAACTACATTTTAAAGTTTTAAATGTCTACTGTCTTTTCTACGTAAAGGATACAAAAGTGATACAGCCTTAGTTAAGTTCCTTGAAGCTTTCTAAGATGAAAAGGAAAAACTTCTTTGTCCTCTTTAAATTTAAGAAAAGAGGCTATAAAACTACTTAATAACAACAGTTGTGACCAGAGCAACATAATGAGTAAAAGAGATGCTGTCCACCCTGCAAGAGAATCTTTATTGACTGGTAGTCTGGTGTTGTAGCATTTTCTTAAAGTACTGTTAATTGTGTCAAATTGTATTGCATTCTCATGATTTTATAAATCAGTAAGTGGTACTGACTCTGTATTAATCCAAGATCAGAAGACTGGGTGACCTATTCTTAGTGAATCTTTCTGCTTTTACTGTATGTATATATATTACTGTAGAATAAAACGAAATACTTCATTTATTATATATACTGTTAAGTGCCTGCATAATTATGTGCATTATGTGTGTATACATACAGCTGGTGGTGTCATTTCCTAGATCAGAGCATTTAAAATTGGAAGAGCTCTTTCAATCTTAGTTTTTACAGTTGAGGAAACTGAAACACAAAAAGTTTAATTTTTCAATTTTTTCCAATGACCACTTGGTGACAGATCCAGCTTTCCACCAGGTGTTAGGCTCACTTTCCCCCTTATTCACAGCAGCATTGTTTATTCTCTCAAGAATAATACTAAGAATCACTTCACTGTTTAATTTTCATATTAAAGGCACAACTCTCAAAAGCATTATAGCAAAATGATACATATCTTTGTGAATTGGTTTGAGCATTTTTTTTTAAGATTTTATTTATTTATTCATGACCGAGAGAGAGAGAGAGAGAGAGAGAGAGGCAGAGAGGCAGAGGCAGATACACAGTCATAGGGAGAAACAGGGAACCTGATGCGGGACTCGATCTCTAGGATCACACCCTGGGCTGAAGGCAGCGCGCCTCTGGGGCCGCCCATTTTTGTTTCTTTTAGGCATGATACTGTTTAGAAATTTGTTATGAACTTACTGTTTCCAAAGGATTATGTTTTTAGGGATAAATCATGAAAATCCCCAATCTTAAATATCAGTATCCCCCAAATTTTGTAGTTCTGAATTACCGGAATCAATATCACCAGTCGGATCAAGAATCACCAGTCAGCTAATACTACTAGATTTTCAGTGATTTCTTTTTTTTTTTTTTTTTTAAAGACTTTATTTATTTATTCATGAGAGACACAGAGAGAGAGGCACAGACAAGGCAGAGGCAGAGGGAGAAGCAGGCTCCACGCAGGGAGCCGACGTGGGACTCGATCCCGGGTCTCCAGGATCACACCCTAGGCCGAAGGCAGCGCTAAACCGCTGAGCCACCTGGGCTGCCCATTTTCAGTGATTTCTAAGTAAGATCCAATCCAATCCAGGTCCAGTATTTGTAGAACATTCCAAGTTTATATGTACCTGATCTTTTACTTATTTTATAGTAGTATTCGGTCTTTTTTTATTTTTTGTATCCCTGAAAAGCATTCATTTGTGTAGTGAATTAAGAATCTTCTTTCTTCAAACAACTTTGGAAACCCACATATTAGCTATAGTAATTGATCCTGTGTCTGGATATTGCAGTTCTGGCTAGACTGCCCCTGGGTTGATAGAAAAATTGAAGATTGTAGATATGATACTGTAGTATTTCTTCTCTCACCACCTGAAGATATAAACAGAAAAAGGGCAAAAGTTTTCAAAGTCCAAAAAGAATACACCCACTTTAAATGTTAGTTTAGTCTAGTTGAGAGACTATTTTAATACCTTTACGGTACCCAAAAACAAAAAAGAAAAAAAACCTTTACTGTAAGAGCCAAAAGAATAGTGGCTATTTTAGTTCAGAGAGTTCCTCATCTGAAGCAAATTGTTATTCCTTAAATAATTCTCATTTGCCCTTTGAGAATAAAGCACTTTGAGAATTTTCTGATAAAAGACTGTATTTGTGCTGTTGCTTTGGATGTTGATCACCTACTTGAGCTAAGAGTCATAAAAATTAAGAAGGCTGTTCCCTTATATGAAAAAGATTAATGAGAGAAATGATAATGCTTGAATGAGAAATGATCATAAAACCCTGACATAAAATTAATTAATTAATTAATTAATTTAAAAACCCTGACTGTTTACATGAGAGGATCACACTTTGTTGGTGATTTTTTAAAAGCATTTTATCTAGGTAATGCAAATCACAGTCCTGTTTTTAATGTGTCCTTGTAGCTACAATTATTTATGTTAACTAGTAGTTTTGTTTATTATAATAGTGTCATTTTTTTCTGCAACAAAAAATTATGATGCCCTATACCTTAAACATCAGAAAAAATAAGTAGTCCTGATACTGTATAATAAACAAAAACAGAAGAAATGCTATCTGTGCTGGAGATTGCCTTTAATCAAATGAGGAAGTGAAATATATAAATGACAGCACAAGTTCTAAAAACAAAAGGTGGCCAGGAGTAAAATCTTCTAAAAATGGTGGTGTATACTCTGTCTACAAAGGATGTATTATGATCACTTTGTATTTGTTTTTGTTCTCATTAAAATGATGGCTTAGGGAGAGGATGAAGAAAAGTTCATGGATTTCTGCCCTTATTTAGTTTGACTCTGTTCACTTTTGTCCTCTGATGGACTCACTTACTTATTACTGAGATGAAGTTTTCTATTTTCATATGCCATTTTCTTGCAGACAAAAAATATGGACATTAGGATACATAAACTATAAACTATTTTGTTGTTGATGTTGCTTTGTTATTTTTGATGTCTTAAATTTTTTAGTTTAAAAGAGCACTGATTGTTAGTATGTAACTCAGTTATCACAGGTAATAATACAGTGATTTGATAATTTTTAAGAATAGTATTTTTACTTTTTGGAAATGTGGAGTAAACGGTGTAGGCAAAATTTAAACAAAACTAGTAATTTCATATAAAAATACCTAGGATTTAAAATTGTTTTTCAACAGGTATCTCAGAATCCTGATTGAAACATAGTTTTTGGTTCATAGTTTTCAAAATGTTATTCATGACTTCTGGTATTAAAATCTTTTAAATTGTGCAAGTAATCCGGAAATGGTCCTGATGGGAAGAAAATAAAATACTAAAATATGTGAAAAGTGAGAGTCCTTACCCTATCCAGTTCCATCCTGTTCCACCACATCTTCCTCTCCTCAGAGCCACCACTTACAATTCAGTATATAACTTCTCACACTTTTTTTTTGATGCATATACATGGGACACGTTTTTGCCTTTTTTTTTTTTTAACATAAGCAGAAATCTCTTTTACGATATGTTCTGTGACTTGCCCTTCTACTCAGTTTGTCTTGGAAAACTTTATATGTCATTACATTACAGCTAGACTTCTCTCTTTTTCATTGCTGTAATTTCTCAAATGGTCTTCGAATGATAGTTTCCAGATTTTTGCTATAATAAAAAATTCTACAGTGAATATCCTTGAACATATATCTTTGTGAACTAGTCAATAATGGAGTTTCTTATTGACTAGTAGTTTCTCTGTATTCTAGATGTAATTCTGTCGATTATGTCTGGCAGATGTTTTCTCATTGTGTACTTGTCTTCGTGTCTTTTGTCATATGAATGTTTTAAATAATGACGTAGTCAAGTCTGTTGATCTTTTCGTCATCTCTTTTGTGGATTCTGTATTGCGAAATTATTTATACTCCTTTCCACAGAGATATTTTTACTTCCATTTTTACTTGTCACTTGTAAAACTTTATAGAACCCTGTGAATCATGGCAAAATGTATTAGTATGTGATACGTTCTGATGACATGTAGTAATCACATAAGGATCAGTCACAATTTTGGTTATCAACTTCAGAGTTATAAAATAAATCTAATAAATTCTGGAAAAGAACTGGGGCTATTGTGTTATTTATGGAATCACTATAGGCAATCATCACTCTTAATAAATTCATTTTTGACAGGTAATATACAAAGCACTAAATGATAACAGTAGTACACAAGTAAAAAGTAATCCCTTTTATTGTGAATCTTTTAGACATAATTATCACCAGAAGTTTATTTCTGTTATCAGAAAGAAATATCTCATCTGCATGTAGCTGCTGCTGCTAGGAATTGTTCTCCACTAACTTATGCTGCCATTTAGTGCTAGATTACCCAACAAACAGACTAGCAAAGTAGGGCCCCAAAGTGAAAAAGAACAGCCTTGATTAACTTACTCAAAATTTTATTTCATGTTTGTGTGCATGTGTAGTGTTGTACACTGTACATGGGGTGAGGAGTCAGAACACCCAAGATTTGCAGTGTTTGGGGCCTCTAATTGGGCCCTGTGGCTGTTTATCCCACCTTTCTATCTTGATACCCCACAACTTGGGCTGATTTTGTCCTACCCCCAGTAATTTCCTGTGGAAGTAGCTTATAATTTTCTACTTCTTCCCTGTAAAAGGAGGGAATACCCTAATAGGAAGTACCATGAAGCCAATATTTCATAGACCCTGGCATCAGCTCTCTTCTACTCTACCTTCTCTCCATACCTGAGGAGTACAGTTTGAAGAAATTAGAATTTTACTGGCACCCTCCTCCCCTTGTTAATAGGGGAGATTTGTGGAAGAAATAGTTGGAATAACAAGGGAAAAGACAAGTTTTTTTCTTTTAACTAGATTTCGAAGTACATTTGCTAACCTAATGAGCACATATACCTATTTATAACCTGAAATTTGTGTTTAAAGTCACAAAAGCACAAAGCACTGTAGTGCTTGTAACACTCTTCCATATTATTGTAGGTAACTAAATGACCATGGAATCTGGAGCAGAGAACCAGCAGAGTGGAGATGCAGCTGTAACAGAAGCTGAAAACCAGCAAATGACAGTTCAAGCCCAGCCACAGATTGCCACATTAGCCCAGGTATAAAATACATGGAGAGATTCCAAGTTACGTCTCTTCCAAGAGGAATATGTTTTAGACAAAAAGATTTAGTTTTCATTGCAGAGAGATGCATAGAATGAGCACAGACATTCTTAGAATATCAACATTCCTGTTTACTTAGTATATTAGCATAATTTTAGAAATGATTCAGTAACAGAACAGAAAAATGTATTGTTAAAACACTAATTACCTATTTGTAGTGATCTGATTCAGAATAATGACATTTTGACTAATGGAAAGAGATTATCTCTCTTAAACAAGGGAAGAATACCTGATAAGGTAACAGCTTTTTTTTTTTTTTTTTTTTTTTTTTTTTTTTTTTTTTTAATCACACAGATTTTTTGAGGCATGGGAATTTAGATAACCGACAGGCTAACTTTTCTATGTGCTTAAACCAAAAAGTAGGATAGGCAAATAGATTGACACACAAGTAAATTTCAAGAATGATAATGGGTTTTTGTTTCCTATATCTTTTAAATATAATTCATGATTCCTTCTGTTTGTCTGTCTTAAACATTTCTATCTCTAGAGTTATATTCTCTCATTTTTATTTTTTGTTCTGATGTATTTTTCCTCAATTATTTTATTAACCACTAATTATGTATATATGAGTGAGAAAGGTAGTTAATATAAAAACCAAGTAACAGACATAAACCTGCTAGATCAGAGTATCATATTGCCTTTTTCTGATAAAGGCTCCCGGGAGAAAATAATTCCAGCAGAGGTTCTGGAATGTTGAGCTTCGCCTTCCTGAAGAATTTAAACGCTCTCCTCAGAGAGTCCCTGAGCAAGAATGGGTCTTGGAGAATCTGTGGCTAAACACAGATGGTTACTACACTGAACTAAAGTATGGCCCAAATACTGGATCTCCAGCAGGGATATAGTCAGAAGGAGTGGGCTGCTCTATGTTTTCTACTAAGAGTACTAGGGCTGACCTCCAACCCTCAGGGGAGAGACAAAGCAGAATATATCTGGGAATGAAATAAATACTTGGATAAGGCAGGTGCAGGAAAAGGGGAAAGAGCCAGGACTTCATCAGTACATGGTCAAGGCAAACACGATAGATCAGAGTCTGGGCTCACACAAGCATTTGACCCTCTGGTAAAAAGAAGGTACAGTTCTAGAAGGAATCTTGGTGCTGACAGCCCTCATACCTATCTCTTGGGTGGCACTATCCTGTCTGCTCTGCTTGTCCTCTAAGTCTGCTGTATAATGCATTCCTGGAAATTCCTTTCCCTTTACTGTCTTTCTGTTATTGACTTTGTGTTCTTGATACAGTAAAACGTTTTCCAGTGGTTTCTTAAGCAAGTTTGGGTAAAAAAATTCTTGGTAAAAATATTTTTTCTTGGGCACTTGGGTGGCTTAGTTGGTTAAGCATCCCACTCTTGGTTTTAGCTCAGGTCATGATCTCCTGATCGTGGGATGAAGCCCCACATCGGGCTTCACACTTGTGGAGTCGGCTTCAGATTCTTCCTCCCTCTCCCTCTGCCCCTCCCAGCTTTATTTTATTTCTCTGGTATCTTATTTCTCTCTGTTCACAGTGCTTCACTATTTCATTATTAGGGTCTTGGTTCGGATAGTTTTTATCCATTGTGCTATATATATAATTAGTGGGCCCTTTTATGGTACAAACTCATGTCTTTGATTCTGGGCAATTTCTTTAAATTATTTGGTTGAAGGTGTTTTTTCCTCTTTCTTTTTCTCTAGGATCCTTGTGATCTAAATGATATACCTATGGGATTATTTCTCTAATTTTCTCATCTTTACTGCTTTCCATCTTTTTGCTCTGCTTTCTGGGAGATTTCTTCAGCTTCCTGTTCCAAAAAGTTCCTTTTGTTCTCTGAATGGTCCTTTTGTGTTTTAATAGCATCCTGTTATGTTTTACAAAGGCAGTATTTTCTGTCATCTCTGAGAATATTAATTAGGTTTTAAGTTTTCTTCTCCCCACATAGATTTTCCTTTGTATAGCTTTTTGCCCTTCAATGCGTTTTGGTCTCCATCTTTTATATTAGAAACTTTCCTCGAATGTCTTAGAATTTGTTCTTGTCTGTTCAAGTTTAAAGCAGGAAACCAAAAAACTATTGGAAGCTCTGGATGTGTTTGGGGCCTAACAGCTATGAATTACGAGCTTCACTGTAGGGTGATTATGGCTTTCCCAATGTCAGTATCTTTTAAGTCTGTTTAATTTAGCCCCTTGTCATTGGTTAGGTTCCTGAGGGAAGGCCTTCCTAATCCCTTGCTTAGGGTAAAGGCCTGGGAGCTAAGAGAGAGAAGACTGGAGGTTAGTAACTCCACTGTCAGCAGTGTTTGGTATAGGCAGTCAGGAGACCACTGTCCAGAAATTAAATCTCCGTTTTTCTGTCAGCATGGGGTAGATTAATTACTCTTCTTCAAGGAGCGTGGGGAGGGGATCCAGTTGCTTCTCAAAGAACCTTTAACTAGCCTTATTTTCTCAGCCTCTCTCTTTACTCCACCTTCCAAGGTGTCTTAGATACTGAGCCTCTTAAGGATTTTATGGTGCAAATCAGGCTTTCCTTGCCTCTACATCATGAGTTGGCCTTTTGAGATCTTCAAAGTCCATTACCATTCATCCGTCTTCCCAGCATCCAAAACTATTACTCTCATCTCTTTTCCCACTCTTTGCTCATGTGATTGGACCTGTAAAAACAAAATCAATTTTATGAAATTTAATTGGAGATTCAGAAAGGAGCAAAATAATATACACATGTTTAATCTGTCATCTTTATTAGGCAGTCCAAGAACAATGACATGTTGTTTGAGTTATAGAAAAGCTAGTTTTCTATTCCCATTTATATAGTTTTTGTTCTTTTTATTCCTAATTACAGAATTTTTTCACTTGCTCATCCAAGTCCTTACCGTACACATTTTACATTTTTGTCATAATTTCCTATCATAATTTTGATAGCTAGTATTTTTTGGTTGCCAGTATTTAATACTAAAAAAAATAATAAAATTGTCAAATCTTAAGATTGTAGTGATTTGAACAATGAACAGAAAAAAATTCAGCCCAACTAGTAAAGGAAGATAACCAATCTAAAACAATAATGCAAAATGCCTCATTTTGCTTTTGGAATTTACAGAAGTTTTTTTTGTTTTGTTTTGTTTTGTTTGTTTTAAGTGCGGGGCTTGAACTCACAACCTGGAGATCAAGACCTGAGCTGAGTTCAAGGGTCATATGCTTAACTGACTGAGCCACAAGATGCCCCTACAGAATTTTTTTTTTTTTTAAGTGGGAAGGAAAAAAAATAATGGTTTTGAATAAGAGACTGTAAATTTTTATGGATTTAACTATAGAGGTAAAAGGGTGATCATTCCAACTTTTTCTAATAGGCAAATATGAAAACCTAAATATCCAAAAAATGGAATTTATTAAACAAAAGTATGTAATTTTTATTATGCAGCCATTAAAACCACTGAAGAAAATTGTTAGTGGTATGGAGAGAGGTTTATAATGGATTCAAAAGATAAATTAGATTCCATGATAGTGTATAAAAATTGAGTGCATATATGCACCTTGCAAAACACCTACATCTACAGCAAAAATATTAACAGTGATTAGTGGTAGGAACATAAGGAATTTTTATCTGTACCGTTTATAAAATTACAGTGTTAGGAGCTGTTATGTAGAATGATCAGGGTAGAAAAGGGATTAACTGAGTTAGCTTCTCACATTTGTTCTATAAAATAGAGAAGAGGATATAATAAATGCTTGAACTATCAGAAGAGTTTTTGTATGGAAGTAAGAGTAGATACTCTGAGTAACTTAATGTTGTGATTCTCAGACTTTAGTGTAGGGGAAGGTGTCCTTAGGTTTGCCAGGAGAGTCCGACTTTATAAACAGGTAATGGAGGTAGTCCATGAACTACATTTTGAGAACCAGATAAAACTAAGCAAGATTTATAGTGGCCAGAGAGAAAATGATTAATAAGGAGGGACTTCGTAACTACCCAAAGATGGATGCTTCTAGTTTTAACATCAGCTTTCAATAAGGATCTTCCCCCCAACCCTCCGCCCCCAAGCTTCACAGTCAGATGTTTAACTACCTGCTGAACAGATTCAGATATCAGATCAGTTCCACCATCCACCTTCACCCCAGCCACGCAAAAGCTTCTCCTTACTTCTTGTGTTCTTGGTTTTGGTTGATGGCATAGTTTACCAATTCTTACACAAACATGAAATATATGGGTCATCCTGGATTCCTCTCTGACCTCCTTCAAGCAGTCATTCATAATATCCTTTCTAGTCTGCCTCCTGAATTTTCATTAAATCACTTCTCTCATTTTCCCCCCATCACAACTAGTGCTTTATTTCTGGCTTCATCATTTCACCTTAACTACTATGTAAGTTTTCTCCTAAGTCTCCTCTTCTCCACATTTTTCTTTCTCTTAAATAAATGTTTTTCATACTGCCACTGAAGTGATCTATTTGAAATGCAAATCTCACCATGATATTCCAGAGTTCAAAAGCCCTTCACTGCCTTTCTCAGTCTCCTCAGGATAAAGTGCAACTTCTTTAATGTGACATAGATACGGTTTTTCATGACTAGCTCATTCAATCCTGCCCTACTTGTTACAGTATTATCTTGCCCCAGTTCATAATTCATATAGTAATACCCTTATGTGGTCCAGTAGTACTGACTGTTACTCATCCCTCCTTCCCTGAAATTTTGTGGCTCTCCCCTAGGAGTCAAAATACAGCCTAATCTGTATTCTTTGTTTCAAATTCTTATTTTGCCCTCCCTTCCTCTTAGGTGAGGTTGGGTAGCTTTCCTCAGTGTGTTCATTTTTCTCCTGGCAAGTCTCATTACTTCACTGGATTATATTTATTTGTGTTCTTTTTCTCCCTTCCTTCACACATGTACCCCAATAATTTCCTTCATGTTTATAGTTTCAGTTCTGACATTGCTCCTAGCATGTGGGTCCCCAATCACTGTTTACCGAATGAGCAAAAAATGTTGAACCCCTGAGTGTGTTCAAGCAGGAACAATAAATACCATCGGATAGACATATGACATAACAGCCATTTGGACCTGGATATAGACTCACTAAAATTGCCTTCTTTGTGCCTCAGGAGAAAGTAGTATTTCTTATATTTCCTGAAGTCTGCTCTTTTATTCCTTCCAGGAGAAAACAAATCCTTAAAATACAACTGTTATATAAGTTTGATTGGGGGGCGGGTAGAAATTGTCAGTTTATAATACATATTAACACTTTCTCACTAATAAAGGCATACTTGTAATTAGTTTAAAAGAGAAAACTATGCTGTATATTTCAAGACGTGTATTTGTTCTAAACAGTTAAGTTTTGGCTAAGTTGGAGAACATTTATATTTTAGAATATGAGTAACTTAACACATAATAATATCCTGAAGACATTTATATTTCTTCAAGCTAGCATATCTCTTGACCTTGGGTAAGTTATTTAATCTCTTGAGCACTTGATATTCTGTCTCTAAAATGGAGATAATCCTTATTATAATACAGTCTTGATTTCTTCGAAGAGCAAAATGAGAAACCGGATATGAAAGCAGGTAGGAAAATATAAAGCACCATACAATTAAAGTGTATTTAGTAATCAGAGGAAGTCTGTGTTATACATTTTGATATTACATTAAAATAGTTTTTGTCACATAAAAGGATTTGAAAGGGAGGGGCATTTATAGTCTTTTTTTTTTCTTCTTTTTTTGAGAATATTAAATTTAATCATTAGTTTCTTTCACACCAATGAAATACTTGTCTAGCAGAAAAGTCATCTTTTTCCTGCTAAAAACGTTGCTTCATATTGAACATGACTACTCTTAAGGAGGTATCTGTGATGGTAATTTTTTTCCATGTTCAACACCATAGGTATCTATGCCAGCAGCTCATGCAACATCATCTGCTCCCACCGTAACTTTAGTACAGCTGCCCAATGGGCAGACAGTTCAAGTCCATGGCGTTATTCAGGCGGCCCAGCCATCAGTTATTCAGTCTCCACAAGTCCAGACAGTTCAGGTATGTGTATAAAAAGTTCTGCATCTACTTTCATAACTGTCGTTTATAGCCATATCTCTCTCCTTTCATTAGTTATGGAAATAGGAACATACTAGTTCAGAGTTTATTTTGCTTTACAGTAAAGGATTATGCTGCGTCTGTATAGTCACCTTATGTATAGGTACATATGTACACAAGAACAGATATAAGAAAAAGACTTTTTCTTAAGCTACAGAAGAAAAAGAGTTGATTGGGGAAAATCATTAAGTCCATGGGATAAAGTGGAAACGTTTGAGAAAGACTAAGGCTAATATACCTTAGTTCAGGAAAATTGAATAATATTATTTTTCTAAACATGCAATTGGAAAAAATAAACCTTTGTCAAAATTAATAACCTTACCTAAGATATTACTTAAATTTGGAGATCATAGAAAGCATTGTGTAAAACCACCTATGTCTGGGGGTATAAGTTAGAGTACATAACTTTGAAATAATGATATATTCAGGGATTACATTGCACATGTTCTCTCATTCTTTGGAGAGATTGTTCCTTTGGTGTGAATCCAGAGGGAGTAAAAGCATGTAGAGCTCTGAAGGTGACTACTCTACTGAACTATAGGGAACCTAGAGCAGTACACATCTTTGCAGTGAGCTTATTGAAAGAAAAAAAAAAAAGACTTGAACGTTCATTCAAGTAGGCCATAACCCCAGCCTCCCATTTCATATTTTTTGCTTCACAGTCTTCCTGTAAGGACTTAAAAAGACTTTTCTCCGGAACTCAGGTGAGTCCTAGGTCCTAGATTTGGAAGGAACTATTTTTAGAAAGGAAGGTGAGAAATTATTCTTTATGTCATTATCCTTCTATAAACATGCAATTTAAGGTTTGCTTAAAGATCTTAGAGATCTTCTAGGTCTAGGCCAAACTCATTACCTGCCTTGCTTACTTTCCCTGTGTGGCTTTTCTCCTCTCCCCCAAATGATAGTCCAGCATTACTTGAATGCTTTAGCGAAAGGAAGCCCTGTCTCCTGAGGTAACCGATTTATAAAGAGTATAATTGCTAAACTGTTCTTCCTTTGGTGAACCAGAATATACCTTTCTAAAACTTCGACCTAGTAGTCCCAGTTACATCTTCAGAAACTAAGTAAGCATATTTAATTGCTTTTCTTTTGGACCACTTCTTCTCCCTTATCTCCTGCACCATTCCTACTTTAAAAAAAATGTTCAGGCTAAGCAAATGTCTATTTTTCTTTAGCCATTTATTATACAGGATAGCTTTGATTGCTCTTTACTATCCTTGCTGTCTTCCTGTGGATAAGAGCTGTTGTATTTTCCTTGGATATGGTAGCCAGACTGACTGATTTTTGTAGAGGGGAGAAGTGCTTCCTTTATCCTGGAAGCATTCTGTTAATGTCCTCAAAGGATATACTCGATTTAGTCAGCCATATTATACTATTGAGTCCTTGAGCCACAGTTACCCACCTCTACTTCATTTTGTCCTTATGCTTTTGGTTTGCTTGGACATTTATATGGAAGAAAAAGAAAAGAATATTTTCATGTAAAAACATCATCGTGTATGAATTTCCATACTGAAGGATACTTTGAATGGAATTTGTTACCAAGATGGAGACAGTGTTGTCCCTGTGAAAACTGAAGAATTTGACATTTCTGTGGAATCACACTGAATGAACAGTAGTCTCCTATCCTGTGCCTCAGTTTTTGTTTCACTGAGTGCTACCTTACTGTTTTCTATACTATGCCATTACTTACTTCCCACTCATATTGTCATCTTGGTAATAGTGGAAAGAATCTGATCTGCTAGTCGGGAGACTTAAGATTCCAGACCTTACATTAATCCTTATTTTCTCTTTTTCACTTAGAGTAAGAGGTCTTTCTATAAAGAACACATCAAAATTACCAAAACTTGTGAAGATTATAATTGGTCATAATATGTGATATTTAATTGTTGATTATATTTTAATTTTACTCTTTACTTTGTGACAATAATAATTTGGGCCTGAGGGTTTTATGGCTAATAACTTCATAGAAATATTTATTCATCTTTTCAAGAGCATTTTTCCATCAAGGTGAGCTATGTTTATAATTGAAAGCCTGAATTCTATAGAGACACAATTTTTTTTTTACTTTTTTTTTATTTATTTACTTTTTCTTTAAAGGGCCTAAACCATGAAGCATATATTAAACTTTGAAGGTCATTTCAGCTGGTTAACAGCGATTAGTATATTAGTAACTAGGAAGTAGTTTACGTCAGAAGAGATTGTTCAAACAAGGAGAGAAATGGTCCCTCAAACTTTGAGAAAATATGAGTATTCTAGAACATCATTTTCAAAAGATGTAAGACACATTTCTCTTGGTGTGAGAATAAGATATTAGGACCCGTGTGTATATTTTTTTAATCTAAGAATATTAGAAATTATGCTGTATTAATATTTCATATATGGCTTGACATTAGTGCCCGAACTTTATCCTCTGTATATCAAGTCTCACAGATTATATGATAATCTTCACAAAAATAGTGGGAGTTACACAAATGTATAGCAGTTAACAGTGGCATATTCACTTTTAATTTGTTAGCTTTGAATGCATTTTTAATATAGTGCAGTTTAAACGTATCAAGATTTATGGGTTATGTTACCTTAAATTATTACATTCTAATATTCAACGGATTTTTATTGATCACCTGCTATGTGCCAGTCACTGTTCTAGGTGCTATGAAAAACAGCAGTGAACAAATAATACTTCACTATTCTCATGAAGATCACATTTGAGCGAAGACAGACAATGAAAAAATAAAATATGTCAGGTGAGGATAAGTGCTGGGAAGATGATTAAAGCAGGGGAAAGGGATAGAGAATGTGGAGGGAAGGGTGTTCTTTTTTTTACATAGGGTGGTCAGGGAGCACAGTGAGTAGAAACCAGAAGGCAGTGCAGGAGGCTAAGCTATGCAAATAGTAAAAGTAAGTTCCAAAGGAACCTTTTGTGCAAAATACGGATGCAGTGTTATGCAGCAGAGTATTTAAGAGTTGTATCATATAAGGATGAGTTACTTGTTTGTGGTTTACATGAGACAAGTGTTCCAAAGTTTCTCATCTTTTTAATGATGGTAAGCAAGGATTTGTAAGGGATATATTACCCTAAAGGATATATTTTTTAAATTATTTATTTATTTAAGAGAGAGAGAGAGAGAGGCAGAGGGAGAAGCAGGCTCCATGCAGGGAGCCCCATGTGGGACTCAATCTCGGGTCTCGAGGATCATGGCCTGGGCTGAAGGTGGCGCTAAACCACTGAGCCACCCAGGCTGCCCCCCTAAAGGATATTTTTGAAAAAAAAAAATCCCTTTCAACTCTCCTGGGAGAAAGTGACATTTTAACAATGCAAGAGAGTAACTGCTTTTTGAAAGGAAATTGTGCTGTGGAGAGAGCATTTTGAAAGAAGTTTGGAAATGTTTTCATACTTTTTTTTTTTTAACTGCAAACAATATAAATTTGTCACCTAAAAACTCAAATCTGTATATTTTTAAAACCCTGGAAATAGAATTCTCTAAACTAATCATTCATAAATCTTCTACAGTTTCAGTAGGTTTTGAGCTTGTTAAAATATAAAACTGTAACACCTGTTATTAGCATACTACAATAACTGAGAGCCAGAGATATGAAAATACACTAGGCAAATCTCATTAAAAGTTTATATAATTGGGGCAGCCCGAGTGGCTCAGCAGTTTAGTGCTGCCTTCAGGCCAGGGTGTGATCCTGGAGACCCGGGATCGGGTCCCACGTCGGGCTTCCTGCGTGGAGCCTGCTCCTCCTTCTGCCTGTGTCTCTGCCTCTCTCCCTCTCTCTATGTCTCTCATGAATAAATAAATAAAATCTTTTTTAAAAAGTTTATATAATTGGCAGTTGAAAATGAAAAACAATTTAGTATTTAGTAAGCCCAGTCAAAAATGCATTTACTTTTTTTTATTTTATTGAAGATTTATTTATTCATGAGACACAGAGACACACACACACACACACACACACAGAGGCAGAGGCAGAGGGAGAAGCAGGTTCCCCACAGAGAGCCAGATGTGGGACTCAATCACAGATTGCCAGATCAAGCCCTGAACCAAAGGCAGACACTCAGCTGCTGAGCCACCCAGGCATCCCAGTGCATTTTCTGTCTACTTCTCATGAGTCCTCTTTTCAACAGTAGCAAATGCTAAATCAGATTAAAAAGTCCAAGCTTAGAATCTGATTTTTGAGTCATGTTATAAAATATTAAATGATTTTTTTAATGAAGCATGTTAAATCACATCATTCTCACTCTATAAAAAGTGAGATGATTTATATTTTAAAATTTTACAAATATGTTTTTTATTTTTATTTATTCATGAGAGACACACAGAGAGAGGCAGAGACAGACAGAGGGAGAAGCAGCCTCCCTGCAGGGACCCTGATACAAGACTTGATTCCAGGACCCTGGGATCACAACCTAAGCTGAAGGCAGACTTGCAACCACTGAGCCACCCAGGTGCCCCTAAAAAGAATTTATGACATGATTTTTATTAGTCTCAAAAATGTGGATCCAGTGCGTGCTTTGGGTTTTGTTTTTGGTTTTTTTTGGTAGACAATCCATAGGAATTGGCTTCATAACTCTTGAGTTCTCCCTGGATAATATTCCCAAAAAGGAAAGGTTACATTCATTATGTGTTACTGAATAATTCTGAATTCCCTTTACATTGAAAAAGTTGTGATCACTACATAGTGACAAGTTAATTCCTTCTGTCTGAAATCACAAAATCTTTTAGATCAGAGGAAAGGAGGCTTTTTTCCTACTAAGAGTAATAGATCTACGTGAGTTTGGAAAAAAGGAAAATCAAAGGCCATATATTAAAAAGCAACTTTAATTTATTTCATTTCAAAATTGCCCTATAGGTAGTTTATACTGAATGTTTTAAAATTGTTTTTTTCATGACTTGTAACTTGGGAGAGTATATGTAAGTCACTGTCCTTATAAAAGGTTGTAAGGATGAGGGTCATGCAAAGAACAACAGAGATACAGAGGTTCTGAGAAATATTATGAAGGTCACCACTGTCATAGTCCTGTCCACTTTGAGTTCAGTCTTGTTATTCCCTGAAATTCTGACACACTGCTCAGGTCTTTTCACAGCTCCTCATCTGCCGTACATCTAAGTTTCTGTGCAGAGAAGGTGCTGAGCGGCCCGCTTACATCAGCTGCAGATAGGTGGGAATTGTTTTCTGTGCTCTTTTGGCAGTAATGATAGCATTGTTACTCTGTGCAGAAGCACAGACTAAATTCAGTCTTGCATATCTTTTTATCCGTCTTTTCTGGACTCATTAAGTGTTGCCTGCTAATATCTAGGCCTTTAAGAGTATAGTTCTTACACTATAAAGTGTTTGGGTGGGGCATGTTGCTTTACTGTAGGTATGTACTGTGAAGCATGACTGGATTTACCCAATTTCATTGTAGAATGAGTGCCTGTTAACAAAATGCCCGGTCTCCAGAACCCATAGGCTCAGACCAGATACAGAGTCCCTGTGGGATTCCTTAAGTCCTTTGGAGACATGTTCTTTCTGGTTGCCATTGCCCTAAATTTTGACATGGAGCTGAACCACACAGCATCTTTTGCCTTCATTAAATCTTATTCTCACTATGACAACATCATGCACATCTAGTTCGGGGAAGAGCAAGGGGCTCCTGCTGATTAGATTAGAGAAGCTTGACAGTATAAATTTGACAGGCTTGCCCAGGTGAGTGAACTTCTAGTCTAAAAATGGTCTAAAAACACCTCTGGGTGGCTGCTTCTGACAAAACTGGTTTGAGATTGGAACCAACAGGATTTTGAAGCGGGTAAGGATGTCTAAAACTGAGATGCCAACTATTGACAGTGGCTCCACTACTTCCTAGCTTTGTGACTCGGGTGAGTTACTTAACCTCTTTGTGCCTTAGTTCTTCCATCTACAAAATGAATATAATAATTGTACTTACCTAATACCTGATATTACTGTATTAGTATTAAGTATTATAATACATGTATATACTTTAGCATAGAGCCTGGCACATAGTAAGTTCTCAATAAATGTTAGTTGCTATTATTATTATCCCATATAAAATCTTTGTTCAGCTTATCTTTATTACTTTTCAGTCCAGAGATACTTTTCTAGAAATGCACAGTTCTTGAGTTTTTATTTAATAGAAATTGTAGAATGCCAACTTTGAAAGTCTATATGTGGACTAACATGCTAGAAACAACCATCTGGAACATGGTGGGAGATCACTGATCTTATTTATACAGTTGTAAATATAGTCATAAGTGTTTTAACAGTAAAGGAAAATATATTTATAGTCACTATGTAGACTTATGACCAAATATTTGCTCATTTATTCTTCCTTCATGTCAGAAACCTTGTATTACTTGGTAGTTTTCTTCTAACAATTTTAAGAAAACAACTGACAGTAATATTGATGCATTCAAGATTGATTATGTGAGGTCCTAAAAGAAGTAAAGCTGAATTTCGGTATCACAAAAGTTTGGTTTTGACAAAAAAAAATTTAGGCCCCCTCTGACTTCTATAGGATAAGTAAAGAGAAGAGGAGTGTGATTGGTGTGGTTGTCTCCCATAAAAATTGACTTTTTTCTACTGAAGCATGTGTAAGGTTTATATATGTCCTTTGATCTTTCACTTTTTCTTAAAATTCATAAAAATTTTATGGGAACTAAATTCGATTATCAAGATAAAGTTCTTCTTTATTTTCAGATTTCAACTATTGCAGAAAGTGAAGATTCTCAGGAGTCAGTGGATAGTGTAACTGATTCCCAAAAACGAAGAGAAATTCTTTCAAGGAGGCCTTCCTACAGGTATGGAATTCAATAGTTAAAAGAATCACAGATGTCAGGAAGCCTTAGGATAGTTGGAGATGAAAAGATGTCAAAAGACCAATTAGCTGCTCAATTAGTGACCACAGAAATCACTTCATCTTGAGGTACTTCTCTCAAGTTGAAGTCTATTGTACAAAATAAGAGAAGTTTTTTTTTACTCTAAAAGTCCTGGATCAACAGTGATTTTTTTTTTTCTGCTTCTGTTTTTGTAGATTATGCCAATTGCTACTTTTCTCTTAAAAAGTTTGGAATATATTTGTAAAGTTAGAGCATTTCTAGTTGTCTGTCAGTTCTAACACTACAGCATTTATCTACTTAAATAGCACATTTGCAAACCATGTCTCATGCCATGGTACTTATTAGATAACTGCTCATTAATTTAAGTTTCAGGGTGATGCTTTGCTGATAACCCCTAATTTTAGGGGTACCTTATTGTAATTTTTTTTTAAAGATTTATTTATTTATTAGTGAGAGATAGAGAGAGAGGGAGGCAGAGACACAGGCAGAGGGAGAAGCAGGCTCCATGCAGGGAACCCAACACGGGACACAATCCCGGGTCTCCAGGATGACGCCCTGGACTGAAGGCGGCGCTAAACCACTGAGCCATCCGGGTTGCCCCTTACTGTAATTTTTGTGTTCAACTAGAGGTTGCCTAGTCCATGCCTTGCCTCCAAGATGTACTAAAACCATTTTTTTATATGTAGATATTGACTCCATGCTAAATATCTCCAGAAAGAGCAATTCCATATATTCATAAGCTTACCTCAAAATCTAATAAATTTCAAATTCCTAATATTTTTTCTTATTATTATAGCCTAAGTTATTTCCATTTTTCAAAGGGATGATTAAAAATTTTTTTGCACTTGGCTTCTAAGCCCTTTTTTTCTTTTCTCACAAGTAAATGAAGGATCCTAAAAATGAATATCCATAAACTGATTTTGAGATCTTAAGAAACTTTGTTACCAAGTAGATGTTGTATGCATTTATGCTCATAAGTTTTTTTAATATAGCTAGTTTAGATTTGAACTTTGAAATACCAGTCTCATGTTAATTTTTAACACATTTGATCCTGAAGCAAATCAAACAAGGTGTTACTAAGCCACAAGACTCCTCTATATATAAATTCCAGGCAAAGAGTTGTAAATACGTTCTGTAAATTTTAATTGTAGACCTTATAAAATAAGAGCTTTAGGGCACCTGGGTGACTCATTTAAGTGTCCCAACTCTTGATTTCAGCTCAGGTCATGATCTCAGGGTTGTGAGATCAAGCCTTGCATCAGCCTCCACACTCAGCACGGAGTCTGCTTAAGATTCTCTCTCCCTTTCCCTCTGCCCCTCCCCCCACTCATGCTCTTTTTCTAAGTAAATAAAGTCTTAAAAAAATAAAGTAAAATAAGAGCTTTATATTGAGAAAAATCTTTTGTGATAACCTATATCGTAGCAAAGACCATTTAAATAGTAACACCTTAATTCATAATCAAATAGAAGGTGCCTGAGGCCACACATAGGTAGAGAAATTACATTCGTGAAGGATAATATATCTTCCCTTACAATCATTATGTACCATTATTTTGTTTTAAGCTTATAAATTCTTGAAACCTAGCTTTTATGTCTTGACTATAATAACAAGATCTTTAACAGAATCCTTATGATATGCTTGTAAGGTTGGAGAAATGGAGGTTAATTGATACACCCAGCTTTGTAGTGATGAAATTATACCCAGAGAAGGTTCTTGAAGGGCTCTCACTTAGTCTCCCCTGGCTTGGTATTTTTACCAGCAGTACAGCTGAAAAACAGAGAAGCCGTGCTTACCAGATTTGCAGGTGACAGAACTTTAAGGGAGAAGTGCCCTAATGGATGGGAGAATAAGTACTTTGAAAGATCATAGCAGCCAAGGGAAACACTATCAACAACTAATTGTTGGTGACAATTATAAAATTTCTGAACTTGAGTTTAAAATAAAACCAGTTAAGGGTAGCTCTGGTGGCTCAGCAGTTTAGTGCCACCTTCAGCCCAGGGTGTGATCCTGGAAACCCAGGATCGAGTCCCACATCGGGCTCCCTGCATGGAGCCTGCTTCTCCCCCTGCCTGTGTCTCTGCCTCTGTGTGTGTGTGTGTCTCACGAATAAATAAATAAAATCTTTAAAAAATATTTTAAAAAATAAAATAAAACCAGTTAAGTACAAGATTCTGGATCAAGAATTTGTTTTTAAAAGATAATTGTGTTCTTTAATTATCATTAGGAGATATATATGGTTGCCAAAAAACCCAGTATACCATAAGGCTATAGTATACTGATAAAAGCCTAGTGTCTAGATTAAGGGAGGGAATTAGTCCTACTGCTCAGACCACATCTGGAGAATACTTTAAGAGAAAGTGAAATGTATCTCCCAAGATACAAGAATGACCAAGATGGTCTGGAGCAACAATATTAGAAACTGGAAAGACAAGATAAGAAATGATTACTGGCTTCAAGCAAAAGAGAAGTGGATTTATTTGCAGGTCTAGAGTAGTAGCTTTTAAACTTCTGTTCTTTATGACAATAAGAAATTTATCTTTACAGTTTTCTCTGTATACACATACACTTATCCATATTCATATATACACAAACATATATAGTACACACATAACATCTGTCTATAAGTAGACATCTTTTTTTTTTTTTTAAAGATTTTATTTATTTATTCATGAGAGACACAGAGAGAGAGAGAGAGGCAGAGACACAGACACAGGTAGAGGGAGAAGCAGGCTCCATACCGGGAGCCCGATGTGGGACTAGATCCCGGTCTTTAGGATCTGGCCTTGGGCTAAAGGCAGCGTTAAACTGCTGAGCCACCCGGGCTGCCCCTATAAGTAGACATCTGAAGCAAAATATACAGCAGTACTCACCATTATCATGTGTGATATTCAGCTGTTTTTTATTTGTTTTGTTTTGGTTACAACATACATAACTCTTTTCATGGTTCACGTATGGTTTGTGGTCTAAGTCTGAAAAAACATTGCTCTGAGGACCAGTACTATTCAAAATGTGGTCTACAGACCATACTGGCAAATCAGAATCTGTTTAGAAGTGCAAATTCTCAGGCTCCTACCACATACCTAATGAATTAGAATCTGTGGAATGGAGACCTAGGAATCTGTGTTTTGTTTTTGTTTTTGTTTTTTTAAGATTTTATTCATGAGATACACACACACACACACACACACACACACACAGAGGCAGAGACACAGGCAGAGGGAGAAGCAGGCTCCATGCAGGGAGCCTGATGCGGGACTGGATCCCAGGTCTCCAGGATCACACCCTGGGCTGAAGGCGGCGCTAAACCACTGAGCCACTGGGGCTGCCCATGGAATCTGTGTTTTAACATGCTTTTAACAAGTGCTTTTCAATGCTAAAGTTTGAAATGATGCTCGAGAGCAGTGATGCCCAGAGTAAGATCTTTTTTTTTTTTTTAAGATTTATTTGAGAGAAAGAGACCACACACATGGGGGAAGGGGCAAAGGAAGAGAATCTTCTAGCAGACTCCCTACTGAGTACAGAGCCCCACGCAGGCTTCCGTCTCACAGCCCATAAAATCATGAACTGAGCCAAAACCAAGAGTTGGACACTCAATGGACTTTGCCAACCAGGCACCCTCTGGAGTATCATCTTTTGTCAGTCTATAAGCTGTCAGTCTATAAGCTGTTTAAAATAGTTGTGTTTCTCATTTGCAAAGAGATAAGGGAGAGAAAATCATCCTTACAATAAGAATGGGAGTTTACTAAATGGGAACAAGCAAATGTGGAAAAGAAATTAGTAATAAGTCTTAGAAATGAGAAATACAATTAGTGGAATAAAAAAAAATTCCGTAAGTGGGATAAACTAGATATGGGTAGCTTAGAGAATTGGTAAACTGGAAAGAAACTAAGAAAGAAACTCTGAATATCTGAGAACAGAAATACAGAGAAAATGGGAAAGAGGTGAAAAGTCATGTGCAATAGAGGTGCTCCTGTGAAAGCATTGATAGAATTTCCAAAGGGGAAATTGGGCCAAAAGAAATACTGAAAGAGATAATAGTAGAATATTTTGTACAATTCCAGTAAAGATAATTACATGGGTAAATATAAAGGTAGTATTATAAATACATTGCTTTGAAAGTCTTTTTTTCCATGTGATTAGAAAGACAAATGCATAAAACAATAATTACAAATTTGTTAATGAGCAACACAGTGTATGAAAATGTAATTGTGACAATAGCGACATAAAGGAGCAGAGTTTGGGTAGACTGTTGAATCTCAGTTATTAATTCACACTGTTTGTTAGAAATTTAAGATGTCAAAAAAAAAAGAAATTTAAGATGTCAAAAATTACTTGGGTTGAGTTTTCCCCCCCCTCTTCTGTGATTATGTTTACTCATTTGAAATATAGTAAGGTTCATTTGATTTTATTTGTTTCCATTTTAGAATTTTTCCCCCATCTTTATTGATAGCATTTTTTAATATGTGAAACATTAACATGGTTCCAAAAGTCAGAATTGTACCAAAAAATAAACTCAGTAGTGCTCTCTCCCAATCTTTTCTTTTTTTACTTCTTTCTTACTGACCCACTAGATTAAGTAATCTCATTAAATTCCCATCTGAAAAAATAAATAAATAAACTCCCATCTGGTTTATCCTTTCTGAGTTTTTTCTTCAGTAGAAAAGCAAATACATATATGTGTGTGTGTGTGTGTGTGTGTGTATTTTATACATATTTTATAATAATATATATATTATTTCACTTTCTTATACATAAGGTACCATGCTGTACCCATATCTGGATGAACTATAGTTTATTCAGCCATTCTCCTATGTAGAGGCGTATAGATTATTTTGAGTATTTTGCAGTTGCAGATGCTACCATGAATAACCTTATATATATGTATTTTTGTATGATAGCATACATCTACATATAGCATACATATACATCTTAAGGGTAAATTACTGGAAATAAGATTACCATGTAAACATATGGTTTTGTTACATGTCACCAAATTCATTCTGTAAGGATTGTGCCCATTTTATACTTACAACAGTGAGAGTGTTTTCTCACAACTTTGGTAACAGAATATATTGTTAAACTTGTTTTACTTTATGCCAATCTGAGAGTTGAGAAGTTTAAAATCAGGTTTTTGGCTTTTTTTTTTTTTTTTTTTTTGCCTAAATTTTTAAGAGTTCTTTATGTATTGAGGATATTGGCCAATTATATATAATATATGTAAACAATATATATAATTTAAAATATTTTTTTTCTCCTAGTACTGTTGAACATCTCTTAACTTTTTTTGGTGTTCTTTGCCCTGCAAAAGGATTTTTTTCTGTAGTTCGTGTTATTAATCTCTACTTACACCTAGATTTCCAGTCATCGCCTTCTGTTACTTTCAGATTGAAGAGAAATTAATCTCTTATTTTTCTAGTCCTCATATGATTTCATTTTGACATCAGAGCCTTCATCCATGTATGGTTTATTCTTGTTCTTACATTTTAAACTGCTGTCATCAGGCACCTGGGGGACTCAGTCAGTTAAGCCCATGATCTCAGGAGATGGAGCCCCACATGTGGCTCTGCACCAAGTCTGCTCCACCTTCTCCCTTTGCTCCTTCTCCAGCCCACTCTCTCTCTCTTAATAAGTACATATATAAACTGTGTCCTGCCTAAGTAAGCACTAGCTACTTTCTGCCCATTTTCTTTTCCTATTATATGTATTTAGCCAATAAGTATTATTTTTATTTTAGTCAATATAGTTTTCTGTTTTTCTAGAAAAATTTTGAATGACTTATCTTCAGATGCACCTGGAGTGCCAAGGATCGAAGAAGAGAAGTCTGAAGAGGAGACGTCGGCACCTGCCATTACCACTGTCACGGTGCCAACCCCGATTTACCAAACTAGCAGCGGGCAGTACAGTGAGTAAAACATGCTTCTGCTTTGGAAAGGGAGACACAGACACTTACTCACTGTAAAGGAATCCTACACCTGCCAACCCTTTTCTCAGTCTTGGATGCTAGTATTCTATTTCCTTTACTGTTCATCATGCGAGTTGTATAACAGAAGTATTTCTTTTTCTTCAGGATTTTGTTAGGATTACTCAGGTGTGTTAGCCCTTCAGGTGGTCTTTTGTTTTGTGCACATGCCAGGAGAGTCTTAGAAGTTTCTTGGACCACTGCTTGAAACTCTAGATTTTAGTCCTTGTATAATATATGATGTTAATAGAGGACATACTTTTTCAGATAAGATACCATTCTTTGATGATATTTAAGGACAAAAAATCTCACTATTCATTTGTTTTATTAATTGAGCTTCCCTTCCAAAATAGCATTTTAAAATCATATTTAATGTTTTGTGATAGGAGTTGAAAGGTTTGGTTGCAGTCTACCAGCATGTTCAATTACTATTTTTAGTGTAAAGGGTAATGTAAATTCTAGTAACGTAAACATAAGGACTGCTGAAATTGGCTCACAGAAAGCAAAGATTTCTTATGCAAAGTTACCAGAGTTTCCATTTCTGTCATGTCTCTGAGTGACGCTTAATTCTCTCTTATCTTTCACCCAAATCTGTCATAAAGTCCTTCCAGTTCTGCTTTTGCTTAATCAGAAGCTTTATGTGAATGGTATGCTTTTTTATCTTTTCTCAATACCTTTTGCTGCCAAAGTGCCTCATACATAGATTTCTTCATTTTGATTTGTTCATTAAATCCAGTACTTCCCATTATGTAGTTTTTCCCCTCTTTCCTCCTTATTACAAATGAAATGTACACATTGACACTCTCTTGTTGGATTAATTTTCTAATACCCTGGAGTGGTCTGTGTCAGGAAGGTATGTAAGAGTTTGACTTCCAAGTTAATAGTTTTCACAGTACAGCTCTAACTTGCTTTTCATAATTTTTTTTTTTTGCTTTTCATAATTAATTGGCATTCTAACTGTATTAAAAACAAATTCCCAAGTAGCAGACTTTTTAGCTCTCCCAAAGCTGAGACCTTTAAAAGTGAGCAGAAGGATGGCATTTTTGACTAAGCTTCTTGTCCGTTCTGTGCTTATTGGAGTTCAGTCCCCTTTTCCTTCTTGAGTTCTTCATTGACAGAGATAAACAGCTACTATCTATAGACTTAGATGTGCATATTTTTAGCCTTATACCTGAATAATTTGAGTTATTCCAGATGTGTGTGTGCTAAGACATTGATATATGAACTTTGTTTCCCTTGCCTCAACGGAAATCTAAGGGATACAGCATACTCCTGTTAGTGACAGTGATTCAGTTATTGCAGGGATTCTCACTTGCACGAGAAAGCATGCTCTCAAATACGGGAGTGAAATTAAGAAATGTAGAGGTTTAGTTTGGCACACCACTCTCTTCAAGCAACTGAAAATTGCTAGTTTTAAAGATTAATACTTGCAGATTTTTTAAGCTTTATTATATTATCTTCATCCCTTATATACTCATAGAGTCTTGAAGGAATTGATTTAGTATGTTCTTGATTGTTGTGAAGAATCCGTATAATGACTACTTAAACATACACAACATTATATATTGCGTAACTTACAATCCTTTTCATCTCTCCCCAGGAGTAAGAGTTTGGTATATATCTATCAGTTGTTTTTCATTCTATTTATACATAAAAATGTTGCTATGTGTTTTGATACAAGTGAGTCTACACTATTTATATACCATAGAAAAATGTATATACATAGTTATATATGTTATTTAACAGCTACATTGTGTTTCACTATAGAAATATAACTTTTATTTAAATATTCTCTCTCCCTTTCAGTATTCCCTCCCCCACACATACTGATGAACATTTAAGACATTTCTACTGTTCAAACATGTGACATGAACATTCTTTTTTTTTTTTTTTTTTTTTTTTGAACATTCTTATATATGTAGTGGGGTCTCAGTGGAATAACCTCCAAAGAGTGAAATTGTGAATCAAAGCACATCCTGCCCATTTTCCCTTCCCAGTGTGTGTACCAGTTTGTATTTCTTCCATAAATTGGGTTTTTGTTTTTTTTTTTTTTAATTTTAAATGCTGTTAGTAATTTTATCCATATCTTAGTTCACTATTCCTGGTAAAGTCGTGTTTGAGAAATTCTGTTCTAAGGTAGAAGCACATATGTCTATCATTTTTAACTTGAATATTTTGTTTCACTAAATATAACTGTAACCCGTGGTGTTTTCCTCTTTTTTGGCTACTCAGGATCTCAGCTAAATTTCTGTTTAATTGTATTCTTTTCTTCCTCTAGATTTTTTGGTAGAATCTCTGTAGTAGAGACATAACAGATACTTGACTCCTAGCTGCTTCTTGTTTTAATGAATTTAGTTTTATTGAAAGCCATCTCAGATCCTTCTGGAATAATCAAGTATATAAATAAATAATGGGATCCCTGGGTGGTGCAGCGGTTTGGCACCTGCCTTTGGCCCAGGGCGCAATCCTGGAGACCCGGGATCGAATCCCACATCGGGCTCCTGGTGCATGGAGCCTGCTTCTCCCTCTGCCTATGTCTATGCCTCTCTCTCTCTCTCTCTCTCTCTCTCTCTCTGTGTGTGACTATCATAAATAAATTTTAAAAAATAAATAAATAAATATAAATAAATAAATAAATAAATAAATAAAATAAATAAATATTATAGAGAAAAACACATCTGATAGCATCAGACTTCTGTTTTCAGAGTACTTTCATATACATGATCTCATTTGATTTTTATAGTTGTACTTAGTGGTTAGAACCAGATATTTTTATTTTTATAGGAGAGATAACAGATTCAAATAACAGTTTAGTGATGGAATCTGGACTAGAACCCAGATCTCCTGATACCTAGTTTCCTACTTCTTTTCTCCCACCTTGAGTTCATTGGTATTTAGTCAAGAGGAAAGCTGTGTATATTAAATATAGTGGAATTTGCTTATTAGCTCTATATGAGAGCATGTGGTATGAATCTGTTAATCTTCTGATTCCTTCAAGTTATCTGCAATATTAAACTCAGAATAGTTCTTATATGTTCCTTTTTTTAATTGTCTGAGATTTTATTATGCCAGTATTTTAATTCCCATAGGTACCATTTATCATTTGCTAAATCAAATGATAGCTATTTACTGTTATTTCTTGATTGAACAGTAGATAATCAGTTTTCCTTATGTAGATGACTTGGGATATTCGCTACCTCGATCTGGCTGACAGTTGATCCCCAATAACTCCCTTCTAATAGACAAAAAGATAAAAAGTAACGTGTAAATGAAACATGTTTGTTGACTTACTCAGTTCAAATTCATTATGCAATTTTAGATGTATTGTGATCTTTAGTCCTCTTTTTGGAAAACTTTACAAAGGAGAATGTGTAGAGAGGATCTAACCACCTATCTTGATGTTAGTATCTGAAGGATTACTTTGTTCAAATAAAATAATAACCTACTTCTTTCTATTAACTTTTTCTACGTACTATAGCATAGCGGTGAATTCATTTTTTTTAATACAGTGAAATCTCTTAGTGTGAGCCAAAGTTGATTACTTTGTAACAGATGAATGACATTGTGTTTAATTAGTGAATATCAAGGGATTCTGTTTGAAAATGCATGGATATGTAACTTAAAATTTATGCATTGCTAGCTGAATTATAGAATAGAATGTACTACTAAACTTTTTATTAATTATTCATTAAAACAACCAATTATTGGGTGCATGTTACTGCCTATTTCTGTGCTAAGTATATAAAAGTAGAGAAGAAAAAAAATCACATTTCCTAACTTTAAGAAATTTATTTGTGGGCAGTCCTGGTGGCCCAGCGGTTTGGTGTCGACTTCACCCCGGGGTGTGATCCTGGAGACCCGGGATTGAGTCCCATGTTAGGCTTCCTGCATGGAACCTCCTCCTCTCCCTCTCCCTCTCCCTCTGCTTGTGTCTCTGCCTCTATCTCTGTCTGTCTGTCATGAATAAATAAGTAAAATCTTTTTAAAAAATTTGCTAGTTGAGCAGCAAATATTAAACACTTAAAATACTGCATAATTAAGGCTAGAATAAAGGAAGTACGGATTACAAAGTGATACCTCTTCTAAACCAAACAACTTTGAAAAGAATTTAACATCTTCTCATTTATTTTTTTAAAATTGTTAATGTAGTATTATAAATTAGAATATGGTTCAGAGTGCATTTGTATTATAGCAATTGGATGTGGGTTTCCGGGGCAGAAAGTTACTTAAGTATACCAAATCTTTCTTGGCAGTGTTATTTGCTATAATAATTTCCCTTAGATTATGTCTTAGACATTATTCTACTTTGAATTTAGTGTGTTGTAAAAGTCTTATGTGGTATAAATTAAACTGATAACAATAAAATCCATTGGGTTTTAGTTGCCATTACCCAGGGAGGAGCAATACAACTGGCTAACAATGGTACCGATGGGGTACAGGGCCTGCAAACATTAACCATGACCAATGCAGCTGCCACTCAGCCGGGTACTACCATTCTACAGTATGCACAGACCACTGATGGACAGCAGATCTTAGTGCCCAGCAACCAAGTCGTTGTTCAAGGTAAGAGAATTCAGAATTCACAGGTATGGTAAATTCTTTGAAAGGTTAAAATTTTATAAACTCAGAAAAAGTAAGTATGGTACTGCAAAACACTATGAAAATATAGTTACTTTTTTCATTATAGATAATGTTCTCCATGAACTCTTCCATTATTCCAGTTGGACCCAAATGTCATGGCATAAAAACAACTGTTTTCAGTTTTAAAAATATAGCATCCTTAACACTCTTAGCATTTGGGAATAGAAACAGGGTAGGTTACAGGGCAAGATGGTGAAATCAGAACTTTAGGAAAGCTAGATTCTGGATCTAACTACATAGATTTGCTGTCTGATCTTGAGTAAGACACACCTCACTGGGCCTCGTTGTTTTTGTTTTTGTTTTTTTTTTTTTAATTTATTTCTTTTTATGTGTCAAAGAGTTATACTAAATCACTGATGAGAATCTTTGGAGGTTCTGGGTGCCTGGCTGGCAGAGCATGTAACTCTTAATCTCAGGGTTGTGAGTTCAAGCACCACATTGGTGGGTGTCAAGCTAACTTTAAAAAAAAAAAGAAAGAAAGAAAAAGAATCTTTGAAGGTTTAAAATTCTATTTCTCTGCTTTTTACTCAAGAGAAATTTACATCCTCATTCCTAAGATCATCATTTTTTATTTCAAGTGAAAACAATATGTTCTGAAGAATCTTGTAGCAATATGCAAGTCTACTGGTCTGCAGAGAAAAAGTAGTTAAATTCTTGATGAACTATAGAAATAGCTTTTTTTCAGTTTTATTTTTTTATTTAATTTTCTTGCTTTAGGAATCTTTATGGATAGGAGTTGACCATTTTTCTTTGAATCTATTTGAATATTTTAAGAATATGTTTTATGCCAGATTGAAATTTGCATACTGAGGAAATAATTTTAAAATCTGCATCTAAAAATATTTTTATTAATATATTTTGCCTCTGTTAAATATGACCATTGTACCTCTTCACCATAAATGATAATTTTTGAATAATCCTAAGACACCAACTAGAGACTCATCATTTATATAAAAGTCCCTAATGTATTTACAGAACATATTCTGTTATAAACAAATAATATTTGAAGAAGATAATATTTTGCTTATTAATGGGAGTAAAACACCTTTTCACTTTACATGCAGGTACTCAAAAATTGTAAAGCAGGATGTCAGTGAATTTGAATTCTGAACGTCAGTTTGAAGATGGTAACATGTTTAGTATATAAATCTTTTCCATTCAAACTACACATTTTAATTGATATTAATAACAAATGTGGATAATTTTATAAAGAATAAAGACCTTCAAATTCTCTCAGATAATGTTAGGTTCTTTATTCTTAGGAGGGCATATTACTAAATTCTTTATAGAAGCAATCTGACAAATAATGATTTTGTTTCTTTACAGCATTTAGTTAGAAAAATAAACTTCAGTTTATTTAGCCATTAGCATTTACATTAAAACAAGTAATATAATTGGCATCAAGTGATAACACTTTTTCATACTTTCAGTTTTGTTTCAATTAGAAATTTATAATAGTTGACCATAATGCTTTATTTTCTCTCTCATTTTGCTATTATGAAAAATCATGGTCGTTTTTATGTCGTGGCAAGAGTCTACTTGAAATTTTTTAATAAGAATTTACCAATATCAAAGGAAGACATTGAGGAGTATACTCTCTCTAGGAAGATCATCCAGGCTGTGCCCTACTTATTAACCTTTTAGACTTAAGGTTGGTAAGCATGTTAACAACAGAATAGAACTTCATTGAAATGAAAGATAAATACAAAACCCAGCAGACCTAGGTTAAGGCCTCTTTCATCTAAGTGTCTATACTAATAAATATATTAAACTGGAAATTATTTCACTAATGACCCAAAGAGTGCTGATTCTTTCAGTGTTTTAGTTAGAATCATATTCCTTTTTTCCCCTTTCAATCCAAAATGTATGTTTAGATTGATGATTGACACCTGTGTTTTTCCTAAGTCCTAGTGCTTCAGTGTCTTACACCATGCCATGTTCACTGTTGTTCTTTTCAGCTGCCTCCGGAGATGTACAGACGTACCAGATTCGCACAGCACCCACTAGCACCATTGCCCCTGGAGTTGTTATGGCATCCTCCCCAGCACTTCCTACACAGCCTGCTGAAGAAGCAGCACGAAAGAGAGAGGTTCGCCTAATGAAAAACCGGTACGTACATTACATTTCCTGAGATCGTGGTAGGTCAGGTCATCTTCAGATTCTGCCGGACATGTGTCTCTTATATCTGCTGGTAATAGGATCTGTGCATTGAATTCTCTTCAGGTAGAATTAATGAATCTTGCTGAAACGTCTTTATTTAGTAAGTGACACTTACAAAATGGCTATTAGGATTATGGGTCAGTCTTTAATCATAGTTTTCTTTTGTATAATTTCTCTGAAAGATTTAATTCACAACTCTTGCTGTATTTTCACTGTGCTCTAACCAACAAGCTAAGTTATTTAAATACTGTTTCTTTACATGAGTAGTATTGTTCAAGAAGATCAAGAGTTTCAAGTATGTAGTGTAAAATTAAATGTTTCATTTATATTAAATTTATTTATAATAAAGTAAATGTATGATGGCCAGTCCATGTTTTAATGAATTCCATATTTACTCAAAATTAACAATTTAACACCTAACTAAAGATTTTTCAGAAATATATTAAATGTAAGATAGCTTATTCTTAGGCAAAATCTTAAAATAGTCTTCAACAATGAAAATGCCCCTCATCAAAATCTATAAAATGTGGGCAGAGTGACTCTCAATAAAGTAAATTCATAGCTGTAAATGGTTTTGTCATCCAAAAAAACAGTAAGTAACCTGGGTGGCTGAGCTGATTATGTATCTGACTGTTGATCTTGGCTCAGGTCATGATCTAAGAGTTTTGTGGGGTTTTTTGTTTTTTTTTTTTTTTAATCTTTTTCTTTTTTTCTTTTTTTTTTTTTTTTTTAATCTACGATAGTCACACACAGAGAGAGAGAGAGAGGCAGAGACACAGGCAGAGGGAGAAGCAGGCTCCATGCACTGGGAGCCCGAGGTGGGATTCGATCCCGGGTCTCCAGGATCGCGCCCTGGGCCAAAGGCGGGCACCAAACCGCTGCGCCACCCAGGGATCCCTTTTTTTTTTTTTTTTTTTTTTTTTGATCTAAGGGTTTTGAGATCAAGCCCCATGTCGGGCTCCTCACTGGGTGTGGAGCTTGCTTAAGATTTTCTCTCTCTCTTACTTTGCCTCTGCCCTTCCTCCCCCCAAAATATAGTAAAATGTTTGATTTAGTTTAGGACTTAAAATATTTAGCTTAGGATTTCATATAGAAATGACTAAAGACAAATCATAGAAAATGAAAATAAAGGTATATAATGATAAAATTTGAAATTGTTGGAAATATTCCTCTGCTATTCATCCCAAGAATTTTCAAACACTATGATAAAGAAATATGGGGATAGAATTTAGACAGTCTGGATTCAAGGCCTGGATCTACCTTTTTTGCTATGACTTTATTTTATTTATTTTTTTTTAAGATTTTTTTTTCTATTACTAAGACACAGAGAGAGAGAGAGAGAGAGAGGCAGAGACACAGGCAGAGGGAGAAGCAGGCTCCATGCAGGGAGCCCAACACAGGACTTGTTCCTGGGACCCCAGGATCATGCCCCAGGCCAAAGGCAAGCGCTCAACCACTGAGCCACCCAGGCATCCCTTATTAAAGAAGTCTTAAGTGAAGGCTAGGTTTTAGAACTTAAGACAATAACACTTACTGAAGAAATCGGTTCTAAGCAAGACACAGCAGAGCAATCAGACAGAAAAAAACCTTCTTGATTATAAAAACAGCAGAAGGACTTTATGTTGGGTCTATGTAGTGGGCTCTGTGGGACAGAAACATCCCCCTACCCCCCCCCCTTCCTTTTTTTTTAAAGATTTATCTATCCATTTCAGAGAGAGTACGAGTGAGTGTGGGGGGAGAAGCAGAGGGAGAGAATCTTTAAGCAGACTCCCAGCTGAGTATGGAGCCCAATTTGGGGCTCAGACCTGAGCCAAAACCAAGATGGTCGCTCAACCAACCAAGCTACCCAGGCGCCCCAGAAATGTTTCCCCTAATACAGAAAAGACTAAGAGGTTGTCATTAATGGGTGGGTGAGGAGGCAGCACTATAGCCTCTTGTCTGCTCTGTTGTATGGATCAGAGAGCTGCCCATTTATGGACATTTATTCATTTGACTAGCAGACCAAATTTCCTTTTTTCTTTAGTTTACGTACTCCTCCTCTCTCCCTGCCCCCCTCCTCACCTTGCACATACACACCAAGTTAGGGACAGAGTGCACATAGCTACAGTTCCTAACAGCCTTTCCTGGCCTGAGATCTTCAGGGGAGCTACCTGATTTATCATAGATTCTCTAATAAAATACTTTTGTTTGGATTTAGTTTCATTATAAGGAAACTTCTCACTGACTCTGCTATAGTTCCCATTATTCCCACATCACTGTTGCTTCTACTTTTCCAACTTCCATTCATTAAAATCTGGTTTCTGTGATCAACAATAGCATTCTTATGTCTTTAAAAGATACAGATTCCCTCCCACTTGGCAATCTGGTACACTCTTTTAATTTCATTTTACTTCTGTGGAATATTTGACACTTTACTCATTCTCCTGAACTCTTCTTTGATTTATTCATCTAATTTTCTGACTACATTTGTAGTGTTCCCTTGGAGCATTCATTCATATCCGTGTATTTCAGGCATTGAGTATATATGCTAAGATCTTCTGGTTCTGTATTCTGGCTTTGACCATTTTCCCTGAGATACTATTTATTAAGGGGCAATCAGTAGAGCATGTGATTCTTGATCTTGGGGTTGAGTTCGAGTCCCACATTGTGGAGATTGCTTAAAAATAAATTTTTTTTTTAATTTTTTAAGTGGTAGACCTGGGATTTGAGCCTGTGTTTGGTGCCAGAGAGCCTTGTGGACATGCTAATTCTGAGGTTCTAGTATGCAGCTCTCTCCTGCTGTGCTTCTTAAACCAGAGCACATGAGAATGTGCTGGAGATAATGTAACCCCAAGAGGTAAACATGGAATGCTTTCCTTGAATGTTTGTCTTGCTCAAAAATTAGAAATAAATATTTTTAAGGTAAGATATTTAAAAGAAATTCACACCAGCCGTGATTGCTTTGGGCTGTGTCTCCAGAATCCCCATTTTACTTTTCTCTGCTATTAGGGGTACTTCAGTGGAAAAGTTGGGGGAGTGCTGTCTTCCTAAACATACTCCCTAGGATGAATGTCCCTTATATGTACCTCAAACACAGCCTATCTTAAATTGAACTTTGATGAAAAGAGTTACCCCCAATTCTACACTGTCCAAATTACCATTTACTCAGAAATGAAAAGTGATAAGCAGTCTAGAAGAAAGTGTAGATGGTTATTAGTTCTTGTTGCTGCAGTATCGACAAAAACTCCAAAATCTCAGTGTCTTAGAACAACAAAATTTCTTCTTCACATTACATTTAACAGCTGCAAGATAGCTGTTGTGCCTCTCTTCCACATGCTCCAAGCTAAAGAAGCAGCACCTTTTTTGAAGCATGTCATTGTAGCAAAGGGAAAAAGGCAGTGCTTTTTAAGTCCTCTCTGATTGATGGTGGTAAACATTGTGTCCATCCACTTCTATACCAGTGGCCAAAGTACAGGCAAGATCAAGCCCCAGTGTCAGTGGAGTGGGAATGTGTGCTCTTCCCCTGAGGGAAAAGGAGGAATAAAAAATTAATGAAAGTAATCCGCTATCCTTGTCTTAAAATTTTAGAATACAGGAGGATTTTAATAGATTTCCTAAAGGCAAAAGTAATAAACATAAAGGTTAGGTGCATTTGCATGAAAATATAATAAAGCCTCTGTTTAACAGCCAAGAAAAAGATAAAGTAGCAAAATAAACTAAAATCATTTAACTAAAGTCAGAACACTAATGAGTTAAAGAGATATAAATAAGCAGATTTATTTTCAATTAATTAGAAATGAAGTAAAAAAAAATTTTTAATTCCAAACAAAAAGGCTCTGCTATGAAATTAATGTATATTCAAGGGATCTCTGGGTGGCTCAGAGGTTTGGCTCCTGCCTTCGATTCAGCCCAGTGCGTGATCCTGGATTCCTGGGATCGAGTCCCATATCGGGCTTCTGCATGGAGCCTGCTTCTCCCTTTGCCTGTGTCTCTCTGCCTCTCTCTCTCTCTCTCTCGTCTCTCATGAATAAATAATAAAATCTTTTTTAAAAATAATGTGTATATTCAGTTGTATACATTGTATCCATTCAACTGCATATAAACAACAATTAAGAATGAAGATAGATGGTATTTTTTTTTGAGATAGGAATGTATACTCATAAAAAAAAAAAGAATCTATACTCATGGTTGGAAAAAGGTTACCAAAGACTATGTATAATATATAAGCACATTAGAAAACATAAGCTAAAAATTAAATCACCACTAATTGTGCCACCCAAAATGTTAAATTCTGGAGTATATTTTTTTTCCCTAATATAGATGTGTAAAAATAAAGCATACATTTTAATGTATAGTGGTTTATTTTTTTGTTTCTACATTTATTTTTTTACATGAATTCAATTAATTAACTTATAATGTAGTATTGCTTTCAGAGGTATAGAGTTTAGTGATTCATCAATTGCATATAACCCCCAGTGCTCATCACATGCCCTCCTTAATGCCACATGCCCTCCTTAATGCCTATCCTCTCCAATTACTCCACCCCCCCACCGTCCTTCCAACAACCCTTAGTTCTTAATTTTTTATTTTAAGTAATTTTATGTTACAGAAGAGTTGTTTTTTGTTTTTTGTTTTTTTTTTTTAAGATTTATTTATTTATTTATGATAGACATAGAGAGAGAGAGAGGCAGAGACACAGGAGGAGGGAGAAGCAGGCCCCATGCCGGGAGCCCGATGTGGGACTCGATCCCGGGACTCCAGGATCGCGCCCTGGGCCAAAGGCAGGCGCTAAACCTCTGAGCCACCCAGGGATCCCCACAGAAGAGTTGTAAAAGTAGTACAGAGTTCCACATACTCTTTATCCAGCTTCCTGTGATTTAGCATATTACATAACCAGGCTACATTTATCAAAACTAAGAAATTAACATACTGTCACATACTGTGTATGATAATTAACATAGTGTTGTATACTATGATAACGATACTATTAGACTATACATTTTATCCGGATTTCCTCAGTTATTCTACTTATATTCCTTTTCTCTTTCAGAATCCAGTCCAGGATACCACATTGCATTTAGTCACAATGTCTCCTTGTCTACAATCTGTGACACTTTCTCTCTCTCTCTCTCTCTTTTTTTTTTTTTTTAACTTTCATAGCTTTGTCACTTTTGAAGAGTAGTGTTCAGGTTTCTTTTAGAATATCTCTCAATTTGGGCTTATGTAATGCTTTCTTATAGTTAGGCTGAAGTAATAGATTTTGGGGAAGAATACCACAGAATAGTATGTCTGTCTTGTCATATTGTAATAATATATATATGGGTAAATATTTAATATTGTTTATTTTACTATGTTCTTCAGATTATTCCAGCTTTGGCCATTGGGAGCTCTTACAAGTTGGTTTCCTTTTATCCTTTTGACATGTCCCCCTTTTTTAAGCACATCCTTAACTTTCTGACACTACAAGATTGTCCAGGTTCAGTTTCTCATTTGTGTGTTCCCTGCCTTAGTCTTGGACTCAACCATTTCTTCTTAAATCCTAGTTCCTTTTACTAGAAAATGATATTGAGAAATCAAGAACTGGGCATCAGGTTTGCTCTTTGCTACCAGGTTTCACACTTCTGGGCCCTCTCAAAACATGGTGTACTAACTAACCTATGTATGCACACATCTAAATTACTGTATCTGTATACTGCTAAAATAAATATGAATTCATAGTAGCCTCTCTGACCAGAAACTTGGCTTACCATTAAGTATAGTTTGTTTATTTTTTTAAGTTTTTAAAGATTTTCTGTATTTATTCATGAGAGACAGAGAGGCAGAGACCTAGGCAGAGGGAGAAACAGGCTTTTGCTGGGAACCTGATGCGTGATCCAATTCCGGGACCCTGGGATCACGACTTGAGCCAAAGGCAGACGCTCAACCACTGAGCCACCCAAGTGTCCCCAATATAGTTTTTTTTTTTTTTTTTACATATTTGTTTAATTTTGGTATACTTTTAAAATAGAGAATTGATAACTCGTATACCTATGAGAAACAAATTTACCAAATACAGTATTTATGTATAGTTATTTTTGTTTTTACCTTTGAAGTACCAGTGAAAGCACGGTTTTCAAAGCTGTTTAGTTAGGTCTGTTCCTTTTTTTCCCCACTCTATTCAGTAAGGTTATATCAGATTGTAGTATGGTTAGATTCGTCACCCCCTTCATTCAGTTCTGGGATTGCATGCAGTTTACTTTTTATGCTGTTTAGTTCTGTTGGTTTTAACAGATGTATGGTGCCATGCTTCTACCTGCACAGTGCCTTATAGAAGTTACACCACCCTAGAATGAATCCCTATGATACCCCGTGGGTAGTCTACCGTTGCCCCCTTTTCCAGAATCTCATATAACTGTAATCCTACAATATATGTAGCCTTTAGGATCTGGCTTCTTTCCCTGAGCAAAATGCATTCAAGATTTATTGATAGTGTTACGTGGATCAGTAGTTGTTTTTATCCCTGGTATTCCATTGTACACATATCCTGTGGTTGGTGTGTCCGTTTACCTTGATGTTCATCACAGTTCCAGTTTTAGAGGACTATGAATGAAATTACTATAAACATTCACAGGTGTTAATATGAACTTTCAGTTCACTTGAGTAGGTATCTAGGAGTGAGCTGGCCAGATAAAATGGTAAGTGATTTACATTACAATTTATTTAACTTTGTAAGAAACTGCCAAATTGTTTCCCAAAGTGGCTGTATTATTTGGCATTCCTACCAGCAATGTATGAGTTCCAGTTGATCTTATGTTCTGCATTTAGATTTATGACCCCTTTTGAATTAACTTTCATATAAAGTGTGAGGTGTGTCATGGTTCATTTTTTGTGTATGGACATTCATTTGTTCCAGCACATTTGTTAAAAAGATTATCCTTTATTGAATTGCCATTGCACTTTTGGCAAAAACCATTTGACCATATTTGTGTGGGTCTGTTTCTGGCTAGCTTGTTTCATTGGTCTTTGTGTTTCTCCTTTAGCCAACACCTTGATGTCTTTTTTTTTTTTTTTTTTTTAAGATTTTATTTATTTATTCATGAGAGACACAGAGAGAGAGGCAGAGACACAGGTAGAGGGAGAATCAGGCTCCATGCAGGGAACCCAATGTGGGACTCAGTCGCAGGACTGGAATAACAACTGGAGCTGAAGGCAAGAGCTCACCTGCTGAGCCACTCAGGCGTCCCGTTGTTTTAATTACTATAGCTTCATAATAAGTTTTGAATTTGTCAGTGTGAGTCCTCTGACTTTGCTCTTTTATAGAATTGTTTTGGCTGTTCTGGTTCCTTTGCATTTTCATATCAATTTTAGAATTGGCTTGTTGATGTCTATAAGAAAGTTTTCTGGGATTGTGATTAGGATTATGTTGAGTTTATAAGTCAACCTTTGGAGAATTAATATCTT
Source organism: Canis aureus (assembly GCF_053574225.1). NCBI lineage: Eukaryota > Metazoa > Chordata > Mammalia > Carnivora > Canidae > Canis > Canis aureus. Next base: position 14,989,080 of record NC_135646.1, on the reverse strand, counting down.
AACAATACTGAGCCTTCCATTCTATGAATACAACGCATTTTCCATTTTTTAGCATATAGATCCTACACATATTTTGTTAGATTTATACCTAAACACTTCTGGGGCTGTGGGTTTTTTGGGGGGTGTAAAGGACTTTTGAATGGGGATTTCATTCTTGATATTGAAAATTTTTGTCTTTTCTCTCATTTTTTTGGTTAGTCTGGCTAGAAGTTTAAAAATTATTAAAAACAGGCTATGTGGATTGACTCATGGGTCATAGTTTGCTAACCTTAGTCTAACTCATATAAAAGACAAAACAGAATAAAAAACCAAGACCTAATTATATGCTACTTATAAGAATCTCACTTCTAATGTAAAGCATAGGTAAGTTAGAAGGAAAGGGGAGTAGAAAAGAATAGACCATGCAAATACCAATCAAAAGGAAGCTAGAACATTGTCAGGGATAAAAAAAAAAAAAAAAAAGGACATAATATAATGATGAAAGGATTAGAGCTTTAACTTTAAAGAGAGAATTGAATAGTTGAAATTTCAGCATTCTTTTCTCAGTGATAACAGAAAATAAAGCTATAGGCAACCTGAGTGACATAATCAACCAACTATACCTGTTTGGCTTGTTAATTTAAGAGGATAGAAATAATACAAAATATGTCCTTGGCCCATAAAGCATCCTGGGAAATCCCCAGTTGTGTGGAAATTAAATAGGTATCAAACATTTCTAAGTCTGTAGGTCAAAAAGGAAGTCTCAAATATCTTGAACTAAGTGCAAATTAAAATACAAAAAAAAATTTGTGGGATGAAGTTCATTTGGTGCTTAGAGGAAAATATATACTATTAAATACTTAGGTTAGAAAAGAAAGTCTTAAATCAATCATTTGTGTCAGGGCTTAACAAACTGTACCTCAGTGCCTATTTTTGTAAATAAAGTTTTATTGAGATACAGCCATGTTCATTCAATTATGTGTGTTACCCATGGCTAGTTTCATGCTACAACAGCAGTAATTGTGACAGAACCCATTTGGTCTGAAAAGCCAAAAATATTTACCAAAAATGTTTGCCAACCTAACTTCCATCTTAAACTAGAAAAGGAAGAGCAAATTAAAACCAATAAAATTGAAAAGGAAAACCAATAGAGGAAAATCAATGAAACAAAAAATTTGGTTGTTTTGTTTTTATAGATTTTATTTATTTATTCATGAGAGACACAGAGAGAGAGGCAGAGACACGAGGAAAGGGAGAAGCAGGCTCCATGTAGGGAGCCCGATGTGGGACTCAATCCCAGGACTCCAGGATCACGACCTGAGCCAAAGGCAGATGCTTAACCGCTGAGCCACCCATTCGTCCCAAAGAAAAAAGTATCATATAGAAGCAAAGAATTAGTTCAGTGAATGGAGGAGGATGTTGAGACACATTATGTGAAAGAACTTTTTTCTAAAAATATGCCTATCACATCAATTTCAGAATTTATAAGCCATCTGTTTGCATGAATGCTTAAAATCATAAAATCCTATTTCTGTACTGAAGAAACATCAGTGGTCAATTTAATCTTCACACCATGTTGTCAGACCAATCCACTGGGAGAGTCCTTTCATTTGCCTGGTGTTTTGTTGTTGTTGTTGTTGTTGTTTTAATATTTAGCTAGAAATTTTTTAGAAGCTTTAAGTATCATTTTCCAGGCTAAGGATTTCTTTAAATTTTTTAATTAAAGTTCATTTGTATTCTGTATTCCACTCCAAAATATAATCTTTTTTTAATATGAAAATGCCTGCCACCCCTCTTACCCATTAATCAAAATTAGTGCTTTAGAATGATATGGCAGGTTTATCCCCTGATTTTGCATACTCCTTTTACAAACCGATCAGTTCTAGGTGGAGACATCTTGATTAGACCTTTATTTAAAAAACAGATGAAGAAATAGTTCTTGCATGGGACCTGTTAGAAGCTATACAACTGGTTAGTTGCAAAGCCAGGATCTGAACCCAAGACTGATCCTCAGTTTAAAATTCTTGCTATTATATATTGTCATAAGTTTATATCCAAATTTATTTAAACTGTGCCGAACTTGAGCATCATTTTGCAAGACAGTGTGTTATTTGAAATTTATTTGGTGTTTCCCCCAAAAAGTATTCTATAGTCACATTCAGCTTGGGACTTGCTAAGTTAGAATTCTTCTTTGGAGAGAGTCGTAATTCATATTTAGTATATTGAAAGGATCCAAGGTCTACGTTGAAGAAACAAATTAATTTTCTTAGCCTAGTGTGCCCTTTTTTCCCCCCACCTTTTGAGAAACCTAATCTTTAACAATACTGTAGTATACTGATTTTGCTAGAGCAAAATTAGGAGATACTAACCTATGGGATCATACTAGTTTTAACTTTTGGAAACTAGCATGTAGATACAGCATTTGTATGAGCACTTGTGGACTGTAAATTCTCAAATGCTGGAGGGGAAAGCAAGGAAAACAAGATGACTCAGCCCTGGGTAAAAGTAGATTTGTTAGTGTGTACATATATCCTACATGCTCTATATATTGTTAGACTTCACCACATACAGAATATCCAGATTGACCTCAGAATCATTCTCACTGTGATCCTTTAGATCACTCTTGGCCTCATGGCACTTCTTGGTTTGTTGTCTTAACTGTGCTTTAGAATGTTGGGCCATTTTTAACTTCTTCCAAACTAATTTTCACCAATAGTATAGTGATGCAGTGGATCATATATTGTCCCTATCTGTCATGGATAATACAACATCAGGTGCAACTTTTTTTATTCCAAAAGTCAGCTTGCTCCTTTTTTCTAAATCAATAGGCTATATGGGGATAAGACATCAATGGAGGCATTCAAGTTATCTAGAAATGATTATAACAAACACATACATAGCATTTACACAGTGCCAGCCAGTATTTCACGCAATTTTTATATATTAATTCCTTTAATCCTCATAAAACTTTTGAGGTAGGTAATATTATCTCCGTTTTAGAGCCAGGAAAGTAAGGTTAAGTAATTTGCCTATGGTCATATAATTGGTAAGAGGTAACCATTTAACCTAAGAACCTGACACTGAATGAAGTTATTGCTCCTAAGTACTGTACTGTACTGCCACCATTGTAGATGAATGATTGTAAATTGGTGCTTTTTTCCATCTTTTAAAGACTTGGAACCTTTTTACTTTCAACTCAGGAATAAGGACCTACCTTGTGCCAGTCTCTCAGCTAGTGACTAAGAATATATGGTCCTTTTTCACATGGAGCTAAAAAAGAGTTTACTAGTTTAAACTTTGTAGCTTAGTAAAGAATGTTTTTTATTCTTACTCTACTTTTAAGTTAGTTTTTAATTGTGGTAAGAAAATTTATCTTAACCATTTTTTAAGTATATAGTCCAGTAGTGTTAAGTATATTCATATTGTTGTGCAAAAGATCTCCAGAAGTTTTTTACCTTGCAAAACTGGAACTCTATTAAAAACAAATTCCTTCATTTTCTCCTTCTGCAAATCCTAGACAATCACCATTCTACTTTCTGTTTTTACGAGTTTGACTACTTTAGATACTTCATAAAGTGGAATCATATAGTTGTCTTTCTGTGACTAGTTTTTGCTTAGCATTATGTCATCAAGATTCATCCATGTTGTAGTGATGGGATTTCCTTCTTTTTTAAGGCTGGATAATATTCCATGTATGTATAGACCACATTTTTAAAATGTATCCCTGTATTGATGAATACTTGGGTTGCTGTTGTGAATAATGCTGTTATGAACATAGACATGCACATCTCTCTTCAGTATCCTGTTTTGTGTTCTTTGGATATATACCCAAAAGGAGGATTGCTCGATCATCGAGTAATTCTATTTTTTATTTTTTAAGGAATTACTCTAGTGTTTAGTATTGTGGCTGGGCCATTTTATGTCATGAGGGTAGTGCACAGAGTTTTCTGTTTGGGCTTTATGGTTTTTTGTTTTGTTTTATTTTTGTAAATATAGTAGCCATCCTAAAGGGTGTGGGGTGGTATCTCATCGTGGCTTTGATTTGCATTTCGCTAATAATTAGATTGGTGTTGAGCATCTTTTTACATGCTTGTTGGTCATTTTACGTATCTTCTTTGGGGAAATGTCTATTCAAGTCCTTTGCCCATTCTTTAATCAAGTTACTTTGTTAAGTTGTAAAAGTTCTTTATATGTCCTGGATATTAACTCCCTATTAGATATGGGACTTGCAAATATTTTCTCCCATTTCTTAGGTTGCCTTTTCACCCTATTGATTATGTCCTTTTTCATGCATAGAAGTTTTAAGTTTGGTATGGCCCTGTTTATTTTTGCTTTTGTTGTCTGCTTTTGGTGGCATAGCAAGAAACCACTGCCAATCCAGCATCTTGAGGCTTTTCCCCTGTTTTCTTCTAGAAGTCTGAACAGTTTTAGGTCTTCAATCCATCCATTTTCATTTAGTTTTTGTATATGGTATAAGATAGGGGTCCTAGCGGTCCAACTTCATTCTTCTGCATGTAGATATATAGTTTTCTTAACATCATTTGAGGAAAAGACTCGTTAGGTTTTTTTAAATGCCTGAAATGATGAATTTATGAGGTATTTCTATTTAGGGTGTTTTTTACACTGACACTTAGCCTTAATATCTTAGTTATCAATATCGACAGAATTTCAAGTTTTATAGGTGTGATACAGAATATATCGATAAACAGTGATATAATTCTAAATTTTAAGTGATCATTCAGCCCTTTGGGTTATTTGTGGGGTTTCCACATTTGGGGTTGTTTTTTAATCAAACTTATGATATATTAAATTAAAATTTTATAACAGATCATCTGTAAGTCATCGTGTATAGTTTTTTCAAATGCCTAATCTATAACATATTAAAATATTTGGGTTTTTTAACTAAATATTTAAAAGTACTCTAGCCCCAAATAAATGATATAGAAATAAATGTTGCATAATTTTTCCTGTCCTTTTTTACTTATAGGGAAGCAGCACGAGAGTGTCGTAGAAAGAAGAAAGAATATGTGAAATGTTTAGAAAACAGAGTGGCAGTGCTTGAAAACCAAAATAAGACACTTATTGAGGAGCTAAAAGCACTTAAGGACCTTTACTGCCACAAATCAGATTAATTTGGGATTTAAATTTCACCTGTTACGGTGGAAAAGGACTGGCTTGGCCACAACCAGAAAGATAAAATAAACATTTTATTTTCTAAACATTTCTTTTTTTCTATGCGCAAAACTGCCTGAAAGCAACTACAGAATTTCATTCATTTGTGCTTTTGCATTAAACTGTGAATGTTCCAACACCTGCCTCCACTTCTCCCCTCAAGAAATTTTCAGCACCAGGAATCATGAAGAGACTTCTGCTTTTCATCCCCCTCCCTCTTCAAGAAGTAATAATTTGTTTACTTGTAAATTGATGGGGGAAATGAGGAAAAGAAAATCTTTTTAAAAATGATTTCAAGGTTTGTGCTGAGCTCCTTGATTGCCTTAGGGACAGAATTACCCCAGCCTCTTGAGCTGAAGTAATGTGTGGGCCGCATGCATAAAGTAAGTAAGGTGCAATGAAGAAGTGTTGATTGCCAAATTGACATGTTTTCACATTTTCATTGTGAATTATGTAAAATTGTTAAGAGATATACCCTCTAAAAGAATTTTAGTATGGTGTTGAAGAAATTAAGAATGAATTCGGAGTGCTTTCTATGTACATTCTCTTCTTCAATACTGAAAACTTGTCCTTGGTTCTTAAAAACATTCTGTATTAACTATAGCTCTTCCATAGGGCAGTTGTTGCTTCTTAATTCAGTTCTGTATGTGTTCAACATTTTTGAATACATTAAAAGAAGTAACCAACTGAATGAAAAGCATGGTATTTGAATTTTAAATTAAATTGAAGTAAGTAAAAGTACAAAACTTGTTTTAGTTAGTACTAAATTCTTAGTAAAAAGATGCTCATTAGTAAACCAGCCCCTCGAATATAACAAGGTTTTTAAATAAATGTTTTTGTCCTCGCCTTCAAAAATATTTATTTCACTCATTTACTTAAAAAGGTATTTCTAAGTAAACTGTTCCCATTTGCACTTACATTATACCACCAACAGGAAAGCCTTCAAGATGTTAAATAAAGTCATATATTTGTTTATAAAATGTTATGTGTTGTAGAAAAATACTGATTTGAAATCTTTTCCATATTAACATACTTTTACAGAGTATCTCTAGTGAATTTTTAAATGAAAGTTGTAAGGATATAGTCATAAAAAGTACAGTATTAGATGTACAAGGAAAGTTATTTTCTTCAGATATATTTGAATGACTGCTGTACTACAATATTTGGATTGTCATTCTTGCAAAACATTTATTTTGGTTTCTCCTAAAAAGGACAGTTGTGCTTTAGCTTTTCCTATATGCTGTATAGCCTTTGTTGTCCTACAAAGGAGGTACCTGTTTGAACCCCTGACTATAACCTGTATTTATATGTATCATACATGGTTTCCAGTAATACTTCTAATTATTAATTACTCATTTTATTCACTAAGCTTGATAAATCTAAAAGTTACCCTTTAAAAGAAAAATAGGACTAAGGTGGATTTTAAAAATTGGAGACTGACATAACTTTAGATATAATTTCTCGAGAAGGTTATTCCTTTAAAAGAGTGTAGAAAATATTTTATATTTAGTCATGGGTTGTTTTTAAATGTTAAGTTTGTTAATGTGTTAACAAAATATGCAGATATAGGTGTTAATTATTGGGTCCAGTTTGAAAAGTAATTAATTAATATTTGTAAATGGTATATTTTTGTTTGTAACAAACCATTGTCTTTTTTCAAGGATGAACAGAGTTTATGAAGGAGCATCATTCTAAGAATTGAGTGATGTAGTCTTATATTTGGACAGTTCACCAGATTCTCAAGAAGGCTTTCAAACGACTGTAAACTTTGATGTTTATCCTGCTGAGCTAATGGGGAAACTTGTAGCGTAAAAATTATTTGTATACCAGCATAGAATGTCATTTTCCAAAACTTCAACAGAAACTAAGCAAAATCACAAATCTATTCACAAACTAGAATTCTAAATCGGTCAGAATGTTTTAAATGTCATAAACTCTATAAATGAAAATTGCCTAGTAATTAGCAAGTTGTATTCTCTAAAGTAAACCCATTTTCCAAAAGTTGAGGCATTCAGTTTAATTAGAAAAGTTGGTGGTCCTCTTAGTCCCTCATAAATCAAGGCAATCACATCCGTATGAGCTGGTTGAATTTATAAGTTTTTATAAACACCAGGTCCTTTGTACCTTGAGGATGATTGCACTGGTTTGAAGTCAGTTACTTCATGGTGAGGTAAGAAATGTATTCTGTTGCTAAATCTGTTTTAGACCCTTAAAGAGACTTGAAGATTTCAGTTTATACAGATAGAAATTAAGCATCTTTTGTGCAGACTTTTTTTTTTTTTTTACAAGAATTGGAAAAAAAGGTGTTTGTTTTTAAGCATGCAACTTTGAGAATCTTTATTAAGAAAATGACATAATAAAAAAAAAAAATCTTGTAGCCAAGAACATATATGGCCACGTTACCAGTAATAAATGTTTTTTCTCTTCATATTGGCCAAAAGGGAATGAAAACGTCATCATAGGAATCTGTACATATGCTACTGATTTGCCTAGAAAATAGCAAGTTTGGTATCGCTTACTTTGCAAATATAGGGCCATGTGGCACTTTTATCTATAGGACAGATTAACTCTAATGAAAATGAAGTGGGAGGGGTTTATTTTTGATATATTACTCTTATGAGTTTTCAAGCTTTGATAGTGCTTAACTGAAAAGTGGTTTAGAAAGGGCTAGATCCAATGTGTTCACATTATTAAAAAAATGATATCAGATATAATTTTAATTTCATTCTTTTCAAACTCAAGTACCATATTGGCAACCATCATATTGTCATAGGTGCTCTGTTCATTTAGATATTATCTGGGGGGGGGAATGGCATTTGTATAATATATGTGTACATATATATAAATACATACAGTATATAATCTGAAGCTCTGAGAGCTCTTAAGTCAGGAATGCTGAATATTATAGTATATTGAAGTCAGATGAAATTTTACATTTTTGCGTGTTCTATTGCATCCCTTTTGGTAGTTTCTTGGACTGCATTACTCCAGCACTCATGATTGATTTTTGTCTTCTAATTTTCTTCCAAGTATTTTTTTTTTTTTATTGTTCGTTTTCTTTGGCTTGATACTTTTATATGTGTTACTAGTCACTTGAAAACTCCCCCGCCCCCAAAGTATTCGGTTTTTTGCTTTGTCTCTGGCAGCTATAACAGTGGTAAGAACATTTTGAAGATAGCTTCTAAAAGGTACCACTGATTTCTCAAAACTCATCCTGGGGGAGGAATTTTGGTGTTTTCATTTGAGCAGGGATTTTGTCAGAAAATGTGTTTGGATGGTAGGTCAGCAGCAGCGCTAGTGTCTGAAAGCACACACCAGTCAGGCAGGCTGTGTGATTAGAGGTCATCTGGCTGAAGTTTCTCTCGGTCTCTCAGGCCTCATCCCTACTATTCATTTTGACCATGTGGGGTGATGTGTGGAATCATACAAAGGCTTAGGAAGAAACAAGTTTGTTTAAACCAGGATGCTTTTACTTACTTGAAGTGACTTCAATCTAGATTTCTTCTTTACATTTTTAAAATGTTCTTAATTTTATGACCAGCTACAGTCAGCTACTAGCTTAAATTGGTCTCTTTATTTTGAAGATCAAAATCCTGCTTCATTTTGCAGGATTAAATAAAGATAATATCATAAAGTTAAGATTTTTAATTTAAAGTGGGTTTTAAGAACAATATAAGTTACACACCGTTTCAGTTATTTTCAAGAGGCTTTATTTTGTTGCCTTTATGGCTCTGAAAACTTTTGGTATATTGTTTCCCATTGACCTAATACAAAAGTTGTATATTTATTTGGATTATATTTACATTGTATTCTTTGTAAATGTTTGGTGTAACTTGCACTTTTAAAAAATGACCCAGTTGGGTATTAACAACTTGAGAAGTTCCCTCATCAGTTAATTGTCAACTGACTTTTGATGTCTTTCTCCTCTCTTGAAATCATGTGACTTCTTAAAATGGAAACTCTTCATTAAAATATATTAGTACCTAAAGGCTAGTCTTACAAATAGCTGTAAAAGAAAAATAACAGGAAATTATATAGATTTGACTAGCCTAGTTAATTAAAAGATGGTTTGAACCTAGTGTTACTCTTTTTCATCATGGATAAAGACAGAAAGAAAAGCATCTTGAGTGAATTGATATTTCCAATTTTAAATGAGACTATTCTCATTTCCAACATTGATGTTGTCTGTAGGATGCCGAGATATCCATGAATTTGTCCAGAGCAGTAAAATACTTTTCAAGGTAATTATGGTCATGATGAAAGCCACATGTAATCATTTTGACTAAGGTTTTTATCACTTTAAATTGACTTTCTTTATATCAAAGAAATGCCGCCTAAATTTGACTGTCAGGTGAGAAGGGAGAAAGTGTGGTGTGCTTTAGCAAGCCTGTAGGTGAAGGGTTGGGGGATTCGTTTGCTCACTCAATTGTACAAAGCACAACTAGAACTTTTGTTGGATGGTTTGCATACATCTTGAATACTTTTAATGTTGATATGTTGACTTTTTTAAGTTGACTGCACAGTCACTGTATGTACTGGGAACTGGTTTCCTTGACTTTTCTCGAATCGATGGCTAGGAGAGGCACTAATCCCTGAGGGGTTGAACCATTATCATGAAGCTGAGTCAGTATGGAAGAATTTCAAATAAATCAAACAGGGTGCTGAAGTTCCATCTGACTCCTGCTTCTGATAAGTTCTTACTGATTAGTGAATGTAGCTTAAGCCTTTGTATGTGTCCTCAGGGGGCAGACAAACTTTAAGAGGGACCAGATAACGTTTGAATGGAGGGATTATATTTCAGGTGTTTTAGCTTGAAATTTATTTTTTAAAAAAATAAAAATAGAAAAAAAAAATAGAACAAAGCCTGTGAAGCAAGATGATATTATAAACAGGCAGAGTTGTTTTAGCACAGAGAGAAGATATTGACCTGTCTGCATTCTGGTACTGTGGGTGCAGGTCCTAGCTGGGCATAACATGATGTGTTTTTAATTATTCTCACCAGCAAGTAAAAGAAGAATGAACAGTCTGTGGGAAATGTCTTTGAAAAGGGTCAAAGGGTAGGAAATTCAGATTTTACCTACTTTATACAGGCATTATATGATACTTGCCTATAGAAGTATGGCATTTCCAAGCTTCTGTCTGAAACATCTCAGAAATGTGAGAGTAAACCTGAGATTGTTTAAAAATTGGTAGGGAAGGAAGAAAATCCCTGCAGATAATAATCTTAACGTTAGTTGGCCAAGTGAAATGATCTATCATTGTGTTTGGGAGGTTTTATTTTCCTATGTTTTTAAAATTGAATTGGTAAATGCTTTATAGACGTATTTTTATCCAGGTGCCACTCCAATTTGTGTATGTAATAAAATTATTTATATTAAAAGTGGGAAATAATTTGTCAACATTGTTCTGTGAGTATGGATTTATTAGGGGTGGCAAAAAGAGTGCTAGTTAGCAGTTTTTCATGTAGATTGTCCTCAACTGATTTGTCCACATGTCAGTTGTCATCCCCACCCAGAAAAGGAATTCTTTCTAACCTAGATGTATCACTTGAAACTTTTTAGAAACAAAATAATCAGGGAAGTTTCTAGAGAGAACGATGCTTTTTGGTTTTGTTTTTGTTTTAATTTTTCCTTGAGGATTGGGGTAAAGAATACCTCCCCCCAAAACTGTCAGCACAAAACAGGGTATTAATTTTTTTAACTCTGATGTTGCTATTGGAGTTGAATACTAAATAAATAACTATAATGAGGGAAATACATTTCTAATAAAATTCCCTACATTCTAGAAACATCCCTGTTTTAATTTTTTTACCTAAATCTTTTTGTGCTCTGTGTAAAGAGAGAAAATGTACTGAGTTATAATGCATTTTATTAACACTATGTACATATTAGCTGCTTTGTGTTCAGAATGGTAGCAATTGCTTTGTATATTAAAGTGATCCTTGTGAATTTGTGAAATATTGTCATAAAGTGCTTTTTTCTTACTGTAATCTTTGTGGTATCAACTGTCATAATGCCCTTTTTACACACATTTATGTGCAGTCACATAAACATGCTTTTAAAAACTCTGTAAGTCTCTTTTTTGGGGATGGGACCTCTCTCTTTTTTGCCAGTAGTGTTAAGCTATATTTTCTTGACCTTAGGTTTATTACTTTTGTTAAATGAGCAAAATTCATGTTAGAATATTTCACAAGCTTGTTGTTGCACAGCAACAGAAAACTAATTTGAGCAACAAGAACATATCTTCAGTTATTTAACTTTACTGTATTCCTCATTTTTAGCACAAGATTTCTTTGTTCAGTAAGATTGAACAGTGCCTATTTGAAGATTCGGAGATGTTACCACCCTATTGAGAAAACCAATGGGAGACATACGACCAGCTGTCTCTAGTGTCTTAAAATCCATGTTTGCATTGGAAGAACAATAAAAATAGATAACTTCTCAGGTCCCCTTGTAATTCTAAAGTTCTGTGATCATATAAAATGGAAGGAAATGGGAGGGGGTGTGGTTAATCTGCTCTTTGCTTAAAACATAATAAAAGATTCTCTCCTATTCAATTTCTCAAAATAAGCAGTTGCATTTATTCCAAAGTACCTTTTAAAAAATCACCATGATGTGTTAAGCTTGATACACCTGGCAATGTATTGAAGGAATTACGTGAATTTTATTTTTTCTACAAAGCATGACCATATGTAAGTTCTTGTGCAGATGTTTTTGAGAGTGAAAGGGTGATACTAATTAATAGGGACAACAGGCATAAGCCAGGATTGTGCTGAGCAAAGCAGGACCTATGGCCACCCTACTTGTAACCCATGTTCAGGTGCTTGAACCTCCAATAAAAGCCTAGAGTACCTATCTTTATCCATACCTTTGCTGACAGTTGCTTATTTCACAAATACTTCAAGACACGCTTCTGTGCATTAAGAAGTCCCTGTCGGGCAGCGGTTTAGTGCCGCCTGCAGCCTGGGGTGTGATTCTGGAGACCCAGGATCAAGTCCCACGTGGGGCTCCCTGCATGGAGCCTGCTTCTCCCTCTGCCTGTCTGTCTGTCTCTCTCTCTCTCCTCTGAATAAATAAATAATCTTCAAAAAAAAATTATTCAGATTAAAAAAAAAAGTCTGTCCTCAGGAAGATCCGTCTAAGACAAGCCAAAGAAACCACTCTAAAATGATCATACAATTTTAGCTCTGTGCTATACGCTCCTGTCATCTACACTCAGGCTGCAAAAGTGGTCCAGAACAGAGCTCTAATTTCTCCTCTAAATCTGTTCATCCTTCAGCTGGTTTTTTCCATCTTATAAATGATACCACCATTCCACTAAATTGCTTAAGGCAAAAACCCAGAAAAGCATTGCCTTAATCAGCATTATCCTGCCATTATGTGTTTTAATTTCTCCACATCTTTCTTGTGCACATCAACCAAACTGGGACTTAGAATTCTAGTGAGGGCCTAACAACCGTAGAGGAAAGGTATTTCCAGCCACTTGAATGCTATTTTTGTTTTTGAGGTGCAATTCACATAAAATGGACGTTTTAAATGAACAATTCAGTGGCATTTAGTGCCTTCATAATATGCTACCTACCACTACCTGTATATCTAGTTTTGGAACATCATCACTCCAAAATGAAAGTCTGTGCCTATTAAAAAGTTACTCTCCATTTTCCCTTCCAGTCCCTGGCAGCCACCAATCTGCTTTCTGTTTCTATAGTTAACCTACTCTGAATATTTCATATAAATAGAGCCATAATATGTGACCTTTTGTGTCTGGCTTCTTTCACTTGGCATGTTTTAGAGGCTGCTCCACACTAGCGTTTACCAGTACCTTTTTATGACTGAATAATAATCCATTATATATGCCAATTTATCCAATCTTCCACTGATGGACATTGGATATTTCTGGGGTTTTTGGCTATTGTACATAGGGCTATGAACATTCATGTGCAAGTATTTGAGTCCCTGTTCTCAGTTTTGTTGGATATATACCTAGGAGTGGAATTGCTGGGCCATATGGTAATTCTATGTTTACTTTCTGAGGAACTGCCAAATTTTTCCCAAGCTCCTGCGCCACTTTACACTCCTACCAGTGCTGTACAAGGGTTCCAATTTCGCCATGCCCTGGCCAACATTTGTTGTTTTTAATTATGCCCATCCTTATGGGTGTGAAGAGGTATCTCATTGTGGTTTTGAGTTGCAACTCATTAATGATGTTGAGTATCATTTCACGCGTCTGTTGGTTATTTGTGTATCTTGGAGAAATGTCGAAGTCCTTTGTTCATTTTTTAAATGGTGTTTTTTTTTGTTGCTGAGTTTTAAGGGTTTTGTTTTGGGGTTTTTTTACATATTTTTGGCTAGACCCTTATCCGGTAATATGATTTGCAGTCATTTCTCAAGTTTTTTCACTTTCTTGATGATGCCCTCATTATTTTTTAACTTTGTTTCCTTAAGTAGTATGTACATTTGGAAAAAACTACAAATGGGAAGCAGTACAAAGCAGTTTCTTGTGCGTCCTTTTAGTGACAATCTGTGCATGTACATGCAAATGTAATGTCTATTCTCTCCTCCTCTCCCCTTTTTACATAAATGGTACTTTTTCACTGAATGTGTCTTGACAGTTCTATTTCAATATATGTACATCTGCGTCAGTGTTGCTAAGTGGTGTGCAGTATCCCATTGTCTAAGTATCCTAGTTTATTTAGTAAGCACTCTCTTCTGTGGACATTTTGGTTGTGACTTTTGTCTGTTACAGATATGCACACGTTAGTATAAATACAAGCTAGTTTATCTTTAGGGTAGACACTGAGAAGAGGAAATTGTTATTAAGTATGGTTTTCTTCATATGTGGAGGTTGGTTCATAAGCATTAAGAATCTGCTAAATAATAAAAACATGCCTCTTTAAAAAAAGGGGGGGGGGAATCCCTGGTTGGCTCAGCGGTTTGGCGCCTGCCTTTGGCCCAGGGCACGATTCTGGAGTCCTGGGATCGAGTCCCGCGTCGGGCTCCCTGCATGGAGCCTGCTTCTCACTCTGCCTTGTGTCTCTCTCTGTCTCTCATGAATAAATAAATAAAATCTTTAAAAAAAGAAATGCCAGTTAGTATTTTTTATGTCAAACTTCATAGTTGTATGTTTTGTTTTGCTTTTTTTTTAGGAGTTAGAAGTAGCAGAACCAGCCTTAACACAAGGCTTTTTGGTAGGTAGGCCTTCCTTTTCACACCTCTGTTACTGGGTTTTCCCTTCTGATCTTCCTCAGAAACAGTCTCAGCGAGGGAACAGTTTTTCAGCATGCCAGCTTTCCTTGTGTTAAAATTTAACACTTTGCTGGTTGTACAAAGAAAGGCATAACATGATTTAAGAGTGGAAAGAAACTTCTAAGCTAACAAATCCTCCGTTTTTAAAGTGACAAAAAAGAACTGAGGTCCGCCCTGATTCCATACAGTTCCTGCCAGTGTTAAGAGAAACCAAGTCTCTTGTTTCCGAGAATAAGGCTCTCCGTACTCACTGCAATGTCTTGCCTCACTCTTGTTAAAGACTTTGAAGATGCTCTGTTTAGGTAGAGGTTCTGGGGTAGCAGCGGAATTATGACCACGTCTCTGACACTAAAATAAGTCACATGACTATCTCACCAACTGTGATGTCAGGCCCTATGTCTAGGACCTCTTTTACCAAACTGGTACGTTAAAATGATTTTTTAAATTACTTTAAAATTTTATTTTTGTTTTAAAAATTGATAAATGCTTCTTTTAACCACCATAAACTAAAAGCATAGAGAGTAAATGGATTTGATATTAGAGGTGAATCTTTTATAAAGTTCATGATAATCTTGTTGAAAGTATGCTTTATTTTTTTACCTCCCTGATTATCTATTCCTACCCTGGGCAAGGGAAAATAAAGTACAGAAATTAGGCAGTAAGGAATCGGTAAAGGAATATGTTGTTGCTTTTTTTTTAATCTGTATTTTTCATGAGTAAACATTTACTTTTTTTCTTTTAAAGATTTTTATTTATTTATTCATGAGAGACAGAGACAGAGAGGCAGAGACATAGGCAGAGGGAGAAGCAGGCTCCTTGCAGGAAGCCTGATGTGGGACTTGATCCTGGGTCTCCAGGATCACGCCCTGGGCTGAAGGTGGTGCTAAACCGCTGAGCCACCCAAGCTGCCCTATTTACTCTTTTGAAAACACTTGCCCTTTATGAAGAGGGCACCATGCTAACACTTGAAAGAGGTATAGATCTTGTCTTCTAGGAGCAGAAATTGGGAAGATAAAACATCCCAGGCAATGTTGTTATTCTGCCCTGGGTTTTTCATTTAGTGTTCAGTTAATTTAGGTAAAGTACTTTGATTAGAATTCTGATCCTTTTGTATGAAAGAATAAATGTTCCACTAGAAACTAACCAACGATAGTACCAGGGCTTCAGATGGCTCTATCATGAACTAAAATTAAAAAAGCAAGATACCCTTAAGAAGTAATCCACTTAGAAGACGACAGCATACCTTACAGTGGTGAGACAGTGGTAGTTCTGAGAACCCAGTATCATACATACATATATTTTAACACATCTGGGCGCCAGTATTTGTAGTCGTGGAAAAAGTCATTGATACCCCGGGGTAACTAAATTCTAAGAAACTGAGCAATGTGAGAATCAAGGCTAAGTGTACAGTAGGTTTAGAACTAGACTAGTTCTATCCTTGAGGATAAAACAAGCACACATAGAATGCATATTCATGGGACCAATTAATCCCTTAATATAAGAGAAAGATGTCACAACTTTATTGACATTTACAGTGTACATGGTGGCATCCTATCCAGACATATCCTCTCCCCATCCCTCACTCCCACATACTCATGAAGCAGTCACTTCCCAGCTTCTGGGAATGCTGGCTGATGGCTCTCAGCCGAGATCCTCTCCAGGTATTTTCATCCTATGGTCCTGCTCCTCAGATCACAGGACTAATCTCCTCCACAGGGATATAAAGTCCTGCCCCTTTGCCTGACTATGGCCCAACTGCAGGGCCATCACAGCTCTCACTTCTCTGAGGGCTTTTCTGACTGCACCCCAGCCCAATTTCTCCTCCTTCCCCAGTCTTGCTACTTTCATTCCCTCAGAGATGTCCATCTTAAAAGCATTCCCATTTAAACTTTCTGCACCCTAAACTCCATCTCTGAGGATTCTTCCCCAGGGAACTAAGCCCATGACAACATCTGAAACCCAAAGCAAAAAAAAAAAAAAAAATCATTTGATTTTTCACTTAAACAACCAAACTCTTCCTGTTGAATATTTCTTGCCCTTTATTTTGTTCCATTAAGACAAAAAAAAATTACCTTCAACCTTTTCTCTAATGTTTATGAACATTTAAAACCACCAATTGCAAAAAATAAAATAAAATAAAATAAAATAAAATAAAATAAAATAAAATAAAATAAAATAATAAAATAAAATAAAACCACCAATTGCTTACTTCACTTGGTAAACCATCCAGACATCTTGAAGCTTTCCACACCTACTCCATCCCATGTAGTTTCCATCCACATCCACAATCATCTCAGTATCTGTTCTCCTAAGTCAGGGATACTAAAGGAGCTGAACTCCAATGAAAATACTCACTTCTAACAACATACCTGAATGGGACTGGCCTTTCGTTAGGGATCCGCCTTGTTGGTTTTTGTTTCGGTTTTATATTATTTAAATTCAATTCCTCTTTCACTTGCCTTCCATGTTTATCTGTGGCACACTACTGGCATTTTATGGATTTGCTAATATGCTATGCATATTTCTATTTCATGTGCATTTATCAGAATTATGTTGAACCAGTACATCATAGAATGCTCAGAACTTTTCATGCATAATTCATCTTTATTAAAGTAAAATCTCTAAAATATATGTAGAAAATAATGTATTGGGTATTTTCACATCCAAGAGAGTCACTGAAAGGTTAAGAGAAAGGAGGAAGTCTTGTTCCTAATGTTTCGCAAGGGAAATCTATCTCTAGTACCAAATACCATACTGAGATTATAATAGTCTTGTCATCTAATTGTATGTAAGCTGTTAAGCTTGTACATTGTTAAAAAATGAAATGTGTATGTGATGTATGACTTCATTCATAAAGTCTAAGACAATCATAAAATAACGTAGCAATTATTTAACTCAAGACCAGTACCCTCTAAATGGAATGTATCTTTTTCATTCAACCAGTATTTGGCTATGAGACACTGGCTACTGAGAGGCAGCTGGGGAAGAGGCATGAGCAGTCCTGGCCTTCAAGAAGCTCCCCATCCTCTGGGGAATCCAGACGTGGAATAAGCACTTACAAGTACAGTATAGGAGGAGCTTCTCCTCAGGGAGCTAACCTCCCTTGAAGGGGTGTGATTTAAAACCGCCTTCATTGTTACCCTAAGCATTACAGGAGGAGGGGAAAACCTAGGCAAGAAATATAAAAACAACATTTGAGAAGGGGGAGTGGTAAGGAAAAACCTGCAGCTTCTGGAGAAGACAGCCTGTGCATAGCACATGGAGGGCCAAGATTTCAGGGGTTTTCAGAAAGTAAAAAAATATTTTTTACTTAATCCTTTGTTTATATACCTAAGTTGGAAATTAAGCTGAAAAGCAGGAGATGAAACCTCCAAGAACATATGTAAAATATCAGCGTGGGTTGGCCTCACCAAAACAAGCTCACTGCTTTGAAGACACCCTTATACCAGCCCTTCATTATGTCATCAGGGAAAACTGTATCAAGGGGGAGCAGTATGGGACAGATATACATTCTTTTAATGTTAGTTGAATTTTTCAGAGTAAAATACAACTAAAAAGTCACAGCAATGGAGAAAGTGCTGCCTCGTTTTAAAACTGCACGTGTGCTTTGCCCCTTGAGAACACCTTTGGTTAGACTTTTTGTTCAATACACCATTTCATTAAATATGATTCAATTCCCCGTCTCAATTCCCAGTCTGAGGCCTTAACTGACATACTCAATAACTTATAATTCTTATAAGTTAGAGTCAACTATAAGTCCTCCCTCTGGTTTCTCTTCTGTGCTTTGTAAATATGTACATCCTTTTCAGGATCATAGTGAACCTTACTCACAGTAAATTGCCTCTCCAGCATCGCTAAGAAGCTGTTGTCCCGTTCATAGCGAATTCGGCAAGCTAAAAGAATCACGGAGCGGTTGCTACTGAGATGTTCCAAAGTTTGAAGAAGATCTGCGAATGTTTCTTCTAAATATATGATATCAGCTCCAAGTATCAAGTCAAAT
This sequence comes from Canis aureus, assembly GCF_053574225.1. Lineage (NCBI taxonomy): Eukaryota > Metazoa > Chordata > Mammalia > Carnivora > Canidae > Canis > Canis aureus. The sequence continues at coordinate 14,970,684 of NC_135646.1, read as the reverse complement.
TCTCCAGGTGAATAACTCCCCAAATTTTGTCCCCAAGTCAGCTCCTTAACAACAGCTTTGGGTTGGATATGGGGAGGTAAATTGGCTTGAACGTTTGATTTAAGAAATTCTAATGCTACTTTTCGATCCGTGATAGTCACATGAGCACCTAGAATGTGGGACAGAGAAAGAGTCATGTGCACAACAATACAACTAACAGGTAAGGGGGGTCAAGTTTAACAGCAGGGTGAGGGTCTCTAATATCCCACCAATATCCAGAAGGTCATGCCCTTCACAGATGGCTGCAAAACTGCAGAGCAATGACCCGTGCTCCTTCTGCACAGCCTACTGGCAAAAGTGAACCTTTGATTTGCCTCTCTGCCACACCTGTTTGCTAAGTTGTGCCTGGAAAACAGTCTCCAAATGACAAGCCGAAGCTTCTGAATTTTGCAGACAGAGTTGGCCCACTCTGGCGTCTACCACTATACTTCATTCATGAGGTTGTGATCTTCAAGTCAGCAGACCTCAGGGTAAAATAGAATCCACAGAAGAAAAGTCTAGGAGCAAGTGATTATGAAGATGACAAGATACCAAAAACAGGGAAAGGCTACTTTCTGGAGTCTAAGTCTTAAAATGAATCAAAGAAGAGATTAATTGGCTACGACAAAACCCCAGCCCACATCTCCTTCTGGTGTTAGGAAGCAGCATTATGTGTTCTTTGTATTTATGTTTCTATATATACATACATATATACATGTACATACATATACATGCAAAATTATATATATATGAAAATATGTATGTAACATAAATAGTACATATACACTTAAAAGATGTGTATATACACATATACATGTATATATAATTTTTGAAAAGTGGTAAACTTAGAAATTCCTAGATTGTATCAAAGTACTGGAGGTTAAAATATAAGATCACGTTTTCTAAATGCTAGGTGTCTGCATGCAGTGCATACAGTTAATGCAATATTCTGTTAATGTTTCCTGTGAGTTGTTTACCATGGACCAATATGGCGAGAGAAGACTGAACCGAGTTATCCTTAAGGTGAAGCAACCACGCAAGGTCAGCCCGGAAATACCTCATCTGCATTGCAGTACCAGTATGTGTAATCCTATTTAGTTTGGGCCTCATAAATTCTGAAGTTTAACACCGTGATTCATTCTTTCATAACATGATCTCTCTTCTGTACCCTTCTTTAGTTTGTAATCGCCATGGGTAATCCCCCACGGGATTCCAGACCAGATACAGCAAGCACTGTTTCAGTGGCAGCTCCCACTGATGTTGCGTATCTTAACCTGTAAGGTTAGGACAACATGTAATTCAATCTGGCATTTACAGTCCTAAGTGTGATACTGAAGAAAACGTTCAAGCTGTAGACTTTAGATGTACTCCTACCACTTTGACCTTTCAGTGCTAGACAGCATGCTACATGATGAGAATTCAGAGATACTTCTCATCTCCCCTGATAATAAAAAATCACAGACTGCCTTTTCCTGGTTTGACTCAGAACTTTATTTCTGACTTTTTTTTTTAAGATTTTATTTACTTATTCATGAGAGACACAGAGGCAGAGACATAGGCAGAGGGTGAAGCAGGCTCCCTCTGCAGGGAACTCAATGCGGGACTTGATCCCAGGACCCAGGGATCACCACCTGAGCCAAAGGCAGACACTCAACCACTGAGCTCCCCGGGGGCCCCTATCTCTGGCTTTCTTAACAGTCTATACATTTGCAGGCAATACTGGAGTGATCTAGTCTTTTGCACATCCCCTCAGTGTTCGTTTTAATACTTCTTACGTGTAGACCTTTTCAATGTTTGTCTCGGGGGTTTCTGAGGCTACCTCTATGGTGTTAGGGGTTCCAGGAGTTTTGGCAGGATCCTCACATGAGCTAGCCACTATCCTGTAACATCTGTCAATTGTACAAATATCCTAGTAGCTACCATCAGCCATGGGACAAAAACCCCTACCTTCATAGAGCTTACATTCAAGTGAGGAGAGACAGGCAATAAGATGTGTTTTTAATATTAGAATATCCAGCATGGGGGTGCCTGGTGGCTCAGTCCATTAAGCATCTGCCTCCAGCTCAGGTCATGACCTCAGGGTCCTGGGATTGAGCCCTTTATCTGGCTCCCCGCTCTGCGGGGAGCCTGCTTCTCTCTCTCTCTACCCCTTTGCCCCTGCTTATGCATGCCCTCTCTATCTCAAATAAATAAGATCTTAACAAAAAAAAAAAAAAAAAAAAGAATATTCTAGTATGTTATTTGAAGATAGGCACTAGGGAAGAAATAAAGCAGGAAAGAGAGATGTGAAATGTCCAGAAATAAGGGAGATGGCAGTGACACATAGGTCACGTTTCAGAAAGGCTTTGGCTTTTTCTGAGATGGGAAGCCACTGGAGAGTGCTGAGCAGAAGTACGGATGAGTTGAGGCTTTAACAGAATTTCTAAGGGTAGGTCAAGGCCAGAAGCAAAGAGTGGTGTGAAGAGGCCACTCAGTGACGCTGCTAAAGGAGGCAGGTGGTCTGCCCCTTGCTGTAAGCACCCCAGGCCGCCAACCCAAACCAGCTCCCAAACACACCAGCCCAAGTGCAGCCTCTCCCGACTCTCCTGAGCAGAACTCCCTCACCAAACACTCAAGAGGTCATCCCTCAACTGGGCAGCTCCCCCAGTGGTTTCCCTTTAGGTGTTTGTTTAGGGGAAGGGGCACGGAGGAGGGCTTAAATCTCTTTGAATCTATCAGTTTCCTTTGAATCTTTCTTCCTCTTGCAGTTTAGTTGGGAGAAGAAATAGATCATTTGTCCGTAGCTTCCTACCATCTGGATCTTGTGGATCATACCATTTGTGTGGTCTAGCATGTTCTTCTCTGTGTCTCCTGTAAATCTGAGTTTAATTTTTTGAGCAAGACTATTTCAGAGGTGGTGGTGTGTTCTTCATCAAGAGGCATGTGGTGCCCGGTAGGCTCTGTTGTTGTGATGTAAGCAGGCACAAATACCCAAAGCCCAGATCTTTAATTCACTAGATTCCTCCTGTGGTTGTTTGTTGAGAAATTTCTACAAAAGGAAGTTTCTTTCAATTACTATTTGGTTACTCATTTTGAATAGAAACTGAATAGGAAAGGCAGGGTCAACTCTGCTCTTCCCTCCCCTTTCATATACCAGATTCCAAAGATCTGGTTTCTAAGCATCCTCAAAAGATGACTAATTGAGTTCATTCTGCTGTTGTATCATGAACTCATGGATTAAACATATTTGATATATTTAAGTCCAGTGCCATGGTCAGTATTGATGTTCAGGTTGTCCTATCTTTTGCCAGTGGACTTTTGACACAACACCATGTCGTCCTTGTTAGCTTCTTCCTTGCTATCTGGTATGACAAGATATTGCGGGGTCATCTCAAACATTTCCTGCTACAGAAAATACATTTCCATTACACATTTTCAGCCACTTAAAACTTTTTTGATTTTTTTTTTCTTTAGATGGGAAAGAACAAGTCTGTATGCTGTTGGGAATGGTCAGGTAGGAAGAGGGAAGAAGAGAGACAACACAGGAGAGGGAAGGTGGACCGCAGTGTCACTGAGGAGGTGACAGGGGGTTGGCCTGTGCAGGGCAGACGCCAACGTGCGTGACAGAGCCCGCAGACCCAGCCCCAGGGAGATGGGAGGTTACAGAAGTCCTCTTCCGGCTGCGTCAATCTCCTCAGAGAAACAAGAAGCGTCACCAGCTGGGAGCAGGTTAGCAGAGAGGAGAGGAAGCAGAGTGGCCGCTCAATGGCATCGACTGCCCCTCACGTGACGATGGACGACGTGAGGCAAGACGGAGCAGCAGCCGCACTGGGGGCACCGGGCAGCTCGGGCCTGGAGCCCCAGCCTCCGCCGGGCGCACAGCCTCATGGGGAGAAGCGAGGGCGGCAGAGAGCCCAGGGCCCAGGAAACGACCCCCCGGGAGGCCCGCGCTGCAACACGTAGTTGGTGACAGACTCATGGGAGCTGACCCCACACGACATGTCCCGCCGCCACTCAATGGGTCACAGGAAAAGACACGTAACACCTACCATCACTTTCGTTTGTACTTCTGTGAGCAACACCTGACATCATTCGAACGTGTGAGCGCAGGCTACATACCGGAGACGCAGAGATGAGCAAACCATCCCTGGCTGCCAGGAGCTCGGTCTCATGAGGTCTCACGAGGGACAGAGACACAGAAACACAAACACAACTGTGATGCAACGAGAACGTGCGGAGTAAGCTATGGAGACCTGGGTTGCCAGGAAATGACGTGGACCCAAAGGACACTCTTTGAGAGGGGCAGAGGTCAGAGAAAGAATTCAGAAGGAAGGGAAATCTGAGCTTACACTGGGAAGATGTGGCATCAAGCAGGGGAAGGGGGTGAGGAAGGGCCATCGGGGCAGAAGGGACAGGCCAGAAGTCGCGGGTGAGTCCCTGGAACCGCAAACCGCGGCCGCTCTGACACAGGAGCCTGAAGAGCCAGGCAAGAGGGGGTCAGAGCCTCAGAGTCTTAAGAGTCTTAGGCCGTGGCGAGGCACGGGGTTTTTTCTTTTTTTTAAAGTAGACTCCATACCCACTGTAGGGCTTGAACAAATGACCCTGAGATCAAGAGTCACATGCTCCACCCGCTGAGCCAGCCAGGCCACCCTCCCCCCCAGGCACGGGGTGTTTAAGTCCAGGCCACCCCAGCACTTCTGCACGGAGGACGGCCCGCTCTGGCCAACGGGGTCTACCCAGACTAGGTCTGAGAACACAAAGCAGAGGCAGAGAGGTCAGGCAGTGGGATGCACGTACTTGCATCCATGATGAGGGAAGAGACAGATGCTGAGAGCTGGTGGGGAGGGGTATGCAAAGGGAGAACTGCAATAAGAAATCCTTAGGAAAAAAAAAAAAAAGAAAAAAAGAAATCCTTAGGAGAAGGTCAACAGGGCTCAGGGAGGGAGCTGGGGCTGGGGGGCAGGTCAAGCAGCTGGCTTGAGTGAGGACTCGGATGGCCACACTCACTCACAAAAAAGAAGGATGAGTTTGCAGAGGTAAGAAGAGTTCAAGTGTAAACACATGTACTGTTTGAGGTGCTGAGAAATCGGCAGGTAGAGACACTCAGCCTTCAGTTAAACATACAAGTGAAAAGCTTGGTACAGACAAAGTACAGAAAACTAAGACGGCTCTTTCCTGATCCGAGCGTTATAGTTTAAGGCTGTTCCCCAGACTTGGTTGGCATCAAATGACCTCGGAAGCTTTTAAAATCCAGATTCCCTGACCCCACCCCAACTTCTAGAACCCTATCTTTAAAATGAGATACTTTCTTCTAAGAATAATTTCCACACAGTATGAAGAGATTTTCAAACTAAGAACCAGAGCTTGAGAGTCAGACTGGATTCCAACTCTAACTCCACATCCATGAGCTTTGTGACCTCAGGCAAGTTACCTAACCTCTATTAAGCCTTCATTTCACCATTGAAGACAGCTCCAAGTGGACCTACCAACCACACAGAGGAACAGTGAGGACAGACTAAAGACCCAGGAAGTGGGAACTGCCCAGTAATAAACAGGTGTTATTTTCTTTTAACAGGAAAATCTCATCACCCATTATTAAAGTTCTATAGAGAACTCCCTGGTTTTTTTTTTTTCCCATCTTTTCCTCCCTCCCCCCTCAGAATTAGAATGGAAGCTTCCTGAGGAGGCAGGTATGCACAGCACCTAAAACCAGACCAGATATATGGTGGGTGTTCCCTGAATTCGGGAATAAATGACTCAGGTTACAAAAAGTGAAAATGCTGTAAAAAGAGAACGATCAACCTCTGACATTTCAAGATCACTACCTATTCTAGTTCTCACTGCCTTCTTCCTAAAGAGACTAACTTTTCCTTTACCCTCAGATTTCAACCTCAAAACTAATGCCTAATACTTTGCAAACACAACAAATAACAGGGATGCAAATCACATAGCAGCACAGAGGTACACACGTTAACTTGCATGTATGTACATACATATACATATGAGTACACGTACATATACACACGCCTCTATAACCATGATCACAACTATGATTAAAAATACAGGTGGAGGTGGGGTTCCTGGGTAGCTCAGTCGGTTAAGCATCTGCCTTCAGCTCAGGTCATGATCCTGGGATCCTGGGACTGAGCCCCACATGGGCCTCTCTGCTCGGTGGGGAGCCTACTTCTCCCTCTCCCTCTGTCCCTCCCCCCTTGCTGTGTGTACTCTATCTCAAATAAATACAATCTTTAAAAAAAATACAGGTGGAGGAAAAAGAATGGAAGGAAACACACCAAAATAGCAATAGTACTTATGTTGCAGAATCATGAATAATTAGAATGTTTGATGGGCCTGTCATCTCCCTCTTTATTATGCTTCTAAGGCTATTTTTTTTTTTTTTAAATATTTAACTTATTTATTTGAGAGAGAGAGCACGCACAAGCAGAGGCTGGATCCTGGGACCCTGAGGTCACGACCCAAGCCAAAGGCGGATGCTTAACCGACTGAGCCACCCAGGCACCCCTAGGGCTATTTCTGAAATGGAGTTACATCACTTTTGTAAAAGAAACATTACTTTTCATGATCTTCTAGCTTGTCCAGCTCTTATTCCAGAACTATTTGAGTATCTATTGCGTGGCAGTAGGGACCGAGGACACGTAGAGTGAGACCCAGCCCATAACTCATGATTCAGCCTGCCAGGGGAGACAGACACAAGAAACAACTGCCTATTACAAAATGTGTCTCAACAGAATTGGGAGCAGACCTGGCGCTGTGGGCAGGAAAAATAACGCTGAGTTCTGCTTTGGGGCAGGAAAGGATTCAAGGAGGTGGCAGTGAAGCCGGGCCAGGAAACACGCGTCCCCAGGTCACGAGAACGTCGTCTGCTGTTCTGTTCCACCCCACTCCCGGAGCCATCCATCTTGTGTGGCAACAACTAACTAGTCCCTCACTCTGCGCTAGTCTTTGAAAAAGCTCATCCCATTGTCCCAACCCCACAGACCCAGATTCCTAGATCACAAACAGAAATACTCAGAGGGGCAATCACTTTTATTTTAGCATTTGCTTTGTGCCAGTCAATGGGCTAACCACTTTCTATGCCTAATCTCATTGGATCCTCATTGTGGCATGAATTGATAATTATCCCCAATTTTTTTTTTAAGATTTTTATTTATTTATTCGTGAGACACACACACACACACACACACACACACACAGAGACAGAGACACAGGCAGAGGGAGAAGCAGGCTCCATGCAGGGAGCCCGACGTGGGACTCGATCCTGGATCCAGGATCACACCCCAGGCTGCAGGCAGCGCTAAACCTCTGTGCCACAGGGGCTGCCCAATTATCCCCATTTTATAGGGAAACAAGTTGAGAGATTAAGCAACTTGCCCCAGGTCACACAGCTAGTAAGAGATAAAAGAGGGGTCAAAACCAAGTCTAACTCCTATGCACTTTGCCAACTAACATGTCTCTATACCAGCCGATGGTGCTGTGAAGCCTCGGTTCTCCCAGGGAAGCAGAAGAAACTTCATTTCCCCTCCAGTTAACTCCTCTCACATCAGCAAAGGTAGCGTCAAGGAAAGATAATAAAGGGTCAAAGCGTCTTACAAACCTGATTTGACTCTCAGGTCTCCACTGACCAGGACTTCACAAAGGGGCTTAACCTCCCAGAACCCCAGTTTCATTGGTAAAATGAAAAGTTAAAAATAGGGGGATCCCTGGGTGGCTTAGCAGTTTAGCACCTGCCTTCGGCTCAGGGTGTGATCCTGGGGTCTCGGGATTGATTCCCTCAGCGGGCTCCCTGCGTGGAGCCTGCTTCTCCCTCTGCCTGTGTCTCTGCCTCTCTCTCTTTCTCTGTCTCTTATGAATAAATAAATAAAATCTTTTTAAAAAAAAAAAAAAGAAAAGTTAAAAATAATAGCTGACACTCATGGGGATATTATAACAAAGGTAGTGTATGAGAAAGGGCCTCATTGCTGCCTGCAAGTGCTGCGATGTTAGGCGGAAACCCAGGCCCATTTACATATACTGCTAACCACCACCCTGCCCATGCTCCCCATCACATTTGGGAAAGCAAGGATCTAAACAGAGGAAGGAATTCTGAAAAAAGAAAGAAGTTACCAGAAAGAGGACACAATGGGGGGGGGGGGCTTTCGTGGGTCCTCGAGTACCTGTAATATAATGGAATTCTATCTCTTCACCACCAAAGTGGGGTCTGAGTACCAACAGAGTCGGCATCATCATCTCCTGGGAGCTTGTTAGAAACAGGGCCCGACCCCAGACCTACAGAAGCTGAAACCACATTTTAACAAGAGCCCTGGGTGACAATACTGAAGTGATGAATGTTATATATTGCATCTTACAAGCTGGTTTGAACTGCAGGAGTCAAAAGCTGTAGAAAGGAGTCAACAATGAATAATAAAATAAAAAAACTTAAGGGCGCCTGAGTGGCACAGTCGGTTGAGCGTCTGCCTTCGGCTCAGGTTGCGATCTCAGGGTCATTGGGCTCCCTGCTCACATTGTATGCTTCTCCATCTCCCTTTCCCTCTGCCTCTTTCCCCTGCTCACACTCTCTCTCAAATAAGTAAATGAAATCTTAAAAACAAAACAAAGCTTAAAAGTGCTCTAGGCCTAATAACTTAGGCCTGTCTGTATAGCAAACAAAAAATGACAAACCTTGATATCATCAGAACTGCATACTGTGAATACAATTTTTAAATATATCAGTACAAACTATAGTAGGGCTGACCCTTCTTAGAAGAGAAAAACCAGCAAAGTTTCCTCAGCAAGGACACTACAGGAATGGGAAAATCTGCTCTACTCGCCTAACAGGTTAACAGAGTATGGAAAGACCCCTAAACTACAAAAAACTATGTGTATGAATGTGACAATTGTCTTTGAGCTGAAAGTTGCCTTCAAATCATACTATTGGCATAACACTGAAGGGGGCAGGAACCCAACTGAGACAACCTGTCTCCTGAACTGCAATCCTACTTGCCCAAATAAGGGGCACTTGGGTGGCTCCGTGGATTAAGCCATCTGCCTTGGGCTCAGGTCACGATCCTGGAGTCCTGGGAATGTAGCCCGGTGTGGGGCTCCCTGTTCAGTGGGGAGTCAGCTTCTCCCTCTGCCCCTTACCCCACTCGTGTTTTCTCTCTAATAAAGAAATAAAATCTTTTTTATAAAATAACTGCCCAAATAAATAAATGTGTTTGCTTAAAGAACAAAACAACACTTAAAAAAAAAAAAAAGAAAAGCTGAAGAGAGCAAAGCGATCCCTCATGAGAAGTATAAAAGGATGAGAGCAAGAGCACAGAAATCAGACTTACTGGAGTTAGGGGCAATAGCGGTTGACTCAGAAGCACATGACACAGAAAATCCAGTAAGGGGAAAACGGACAGGGGTCTGTGTCAAGGAAATAAGCAAACACACCTCGCAATGAGTTCTGCTCACAAAGGAGTGAGCCAGGGTATAGCACTCACCCAGCAGGGCAGCCACTATGCCCACCAGCCCGGTGCCGGCACCCAGCTCCACCGCAGAGCAGCCCCTGAGCTCCACAGCTCCCATCTCCAGGTACGTGGAAAGAACCACAGCCTGAGTCAAAACACAGCGGGAGGATCCAAGTCAACAAGTGCTTTAGGAGCCCAAGGGTTTCGGGCAGCTTCCCAATAGCGGGGGACATCACACGCCCCCCTCACCCTGCATGGTTCCAGGCCCAGTTTAGTGATGTGCAGAAACTCAGCAGCTGCTGGTGGGTGACCCCCTAGAGGGGGCACAGACACCGCAGCCTCGCCCCACCAGGTCCCTCCTGGGGACCGCAGGAGTCACGGACACTGCCCACACAGCATAGCGTCCTGCTCCATCTGGCACCTTTAATTTCTTGCTGTTTGGTATATGAATTATATCTCAATAAACCTGTTATTAAAAATAATAATAATTGGGCAGCCCGGGTGGCTCAGCGGTTTAGTACCGCCTTCAGGCCAGGGCCTGATCCTGGAGTCCTGGAATCGAGTCCCACGTCGGGATCCCTGCATGGAGCCCGCTTCTCCCTCTGCCTGTGTCTCTGCCCCTCTCATGAATAAATAAAAAAAATTAAACCATAAAATAAAATAAAATAAAATAAAATAAAACAAAACAAAACAAAATAAAATAAAATAAAATAGTAAAATAATAAAATAATAAAATAAAATAATAAAATATAAAATAAAATAAAATATAAAATAAAAATAAAAATAAATAAAATAAAATAAAATAAATAAAATATAAAATAAATTAAATTAAATTAAAAAATAAAATAAAATAAATAAATAAATAAATAAATAAATAAATAAAATAAAATAAAATAAAATAAAATAAAATAAAAATAATAAAATAAATAAAATAAAAGGCAGCCCGGATGGTTCAGTGGTTTAGCGCTGCCTCCAGCCCAGGGTGTGATCCTGGAGTCCCGGGATCGA